>NC_072733.1:120963122-121302003 GCF_026930045.1 Uloborus diversus
TCAAAGCATATTAGTGTATAATATTTATGTACCTAAAAGTAGACGAAAAGGCCCTAAGTGATCCTAAAAGAAAATTTAAAAATAAAGTCATTAAAACTTTGTTATGAAACATTGTATGCGGGGGGGGGGTGCGCTATTTAATTTCCAGACCCCTCCAAAAGTTTTTTCTGTATCCGCCCCTGTCACAGATGAACCGTTTTCTCTGAGGTTTTAACATTTTGATGCTTGTATAAGAGCAATTATATGCACTACAAGTTGGCATTGATTGTTATTAAAAAAAACTATACGCATCCGATTTAAAATCCAACACTGGAACCACATTGAACAATGCAACAATGAACAACAAAAGAGCCCTCGCCAAAAGGCATCTTCGCCAAATATCTGCCAAACTAGCGATAAAGTAGCCACGCTAGGAGCTGGAATTTACAGCCGGAAATGGATAAATTTATTTTTTACCGATGTCAGCTTTTGCAGAAGCAGAGTCTCATTCAAATGAGCGGAATACGCGCATCAAATTTTTACTTTCCCCCCTTATTCACATAGATTCGTTGATCTGGACGTTTGAAAATTCTATGCAATCTGTGGTTGGACAGTACAACGGTCATGAAATTAAAAGCATGTATTAAGATTTATTATGGCTAGGCCTTAGGTTTTTTTCTAGATTATCATTCTGTGCATCTGTACTTTCTATTCGGACAAAATTTATATTTATTTATGCCATAATTAGACGTCTTTCAGATATCTAATATCATATGGGAAATTGTTGTTAAACGTTAGCTTGCATAGGTGTGCATTAAATAAACGTTTCTAGTGTGCTTGAGATTTTTGCTCCCCCCCCCCCCCTTGAATAATCGAAACTATTAGGCTTCTTTTAATTTCCCGCCTAAATTAAAGTACATTTCTTTAAGACGTCCTTAAGGATTCTTCCTGCAAGCGTGCATGTATTCACATCATTAAACGTTTATCCTTTGTGAAACATTTAGATGTTTCCTTTTCCTTGCATAATTAAAGCTACTGAGTTGCCTAATTATCCAAAATTAACAATCATTTTTCTCAGACGTGTTGACTTTTGTCAGAATTGTTCCTGAGCCTTTAGCGTGCGTAGATCTGCGTCAACTAGAAATCTGTTATCGTGAGTAAATTGTTTAATTTCCTTCATTTAGTAAAACCATTTTGATGTATAATTAATTTAATTACTGCCAGAATTAAATTTATTCCTGTCATCTATTCTTAAGGGCAGATTCCTCCTGTTGGCCATTAGCGTGCAAAGATGTGTTTCTAATGAACGCTATTGAAAATTGTACTGTAAAGCATTTTTGTTCCTTGAACAATTAGGAATATTTAGCAGCAAATTTAATTTTCTGCCAAAATTAACTTTCTTTCAGATATCAAGTCTTAAGTAAGGATTCTTTCTGTCTCCTGTGTAGTTGAGCATCAAATGACTTCATTCTGACATTTATTTTATTTTCCTGTTGCATAGTTGAAACTATTTAGGGCCATTCCTCCGTCACATGTGGGACAAAAATACGCTTAAATTTCATTAACATTTCGTCATATCTCTTAATATTTTAATGAAACTTTTTTTTAATCTTTAAATTTGATACAAAGATACTTCTGAAACAATTTTGTTATTTAAATTAAAATTTATTTACATGCGTTACGTGCGGGGGGGACATCTAAAGTCAACCTCTGGTAACTTGCTTGTGGATAAGCTAATATTTTTGCTCTAATAATACAACAATGACGAAACAAATTGCAGATTTTGAAAGCTATAGTTCCAATGTAAAGGAAACATATCTCATAAGTTTAGAAATAATTATTTAAACCATTGAAAAAAAAATATGTCTATGCCTATTCCATTGAAAATGGTCATTTTGTCCCGCACGTGACGGTTTCTGTATTTCATAAAAAAGAAATGGAACAAATCTGATATACCCCCCTCTTGGCGACTTTTTCCTGTTGGCGCCAAAAAAGCGTCGCCAAGAAAACTATGTATGACGTCATATGTCATACATCGTTCTTAGCGATGCTTTTTTAGCGCCAACAGGAAAAATTCAAATTATGTCATTAATTATTTAATGAAATTAATGCATTAATTTTTTTCCGTTGTTTCTCCGGGATACGAGCCCTCGGTCTCATAGTACTTTCGTAATGAGACCTCGGCTCGCCGGCCCTGCCTCGGTCTCATTACGAAAGTACTATGAGACCTCGGGCTCGCCAGGACCTCGCTGCCGCTCGGTCCGTTATCCCTCCGACTTTTAATATACATCACAGTCGGATATAAGTCACAGATCTCCTCCGTTCAGTATACAATAAAGTCACAGATTTTATGTGAAATTAACACCATTTTTGTGCTACAAAAATGCCAACCAGACCAAAATACAAACTACCAGAAACACACTAAAAACACAATAATTCAAAATATGTTCACTTACCTTTTTTACTTTTCTTTTACTTCCTCACGTGAGGCAGTGCACATATGTTCCGCTCTTAGGGAAATTATCCCATTTTTTATTATCATTACTTTACAAAAATATTTAAATTATGTTTGTTTTGACAAAAAAAATTCCAAAAAAAAAACAACCTTATTTTACTTGTATTTTGTACTCCACCCAATTAATTTCGCGAATTATTTCCAAAAACTTTACAAACATATCCTCATTTTTGTATTCACAATTTTTTTTGTATAAATAATAAGCTAAATAAAATTTAAAATCCCCTAATCTATTATATGTTGGTAGAGTACTTTTAACGTGTCTCCATGTGGATTCAATTGTGTTAGTGTGACATTTAGTTTCTGGATCTACAAAATTAAGTTTATGGTTGACTGTTAAATGCTCATACCCCTCCTCCCCCAATGTATCATATGCCCTCCAACAATCGGAGTGCACCGTCGTGCCTGGTAGTAACCACTGCTTAATTGCCAAAAATAGAGTTTCCCTACCCCTATCCCCAACAGCAACCAAAAAAGTTTTCCCCGAACCCCGTTCAACCCCCCCAAAAACCCATTGTCCCTCAACTGCATGTCCCCGATTATATTTTCTTTTCCCAAATTTAGATTCATCAACTTCAATAACTTTCCCAACCCCCCCCCCCCTATTTGTTCGGATTTTAATTCAATGTAATTTAATATTTCTTCATTAATATAATTTCGCCAATCGGCTAAAGTTTGTGATGAAAAAAAATATTGACTTTCAATATCAGCAGTTTTGGTCCCAATTAAAATCTCATATGTTATCAAAAAAATCTCCTCTATTTTCAACTTGCTAGAACTAAACCATGACCCACTCCTGATCGTTGCTTCTTTTCCACAAACAACACCCCCAATAACCTTTCTACAAAAAAAAATTAACCCATCTGAACATTTTTTAGTTTTTTTAATTTTCATAACAGAATTACATCTAGAACATAACATTTCATTCTTAAGGCTCTTCTAAACCTCCCCGTAAAATCAGATTCGACGAAAACACGAAATCTGTGGCAACACAAGGGGTGTATCTGGGAGGGTCTAACTCGATTTTTTTTGCACTGCTAATTGGTCAGATTTCATGATGGACAACGTCAATCATTGAGTTGTTGAAAGGACAGTCGTAAATCTAAGCTGTCCCCATCGGTACTCCTTTTGCGGTCAGACGAGGGCAGAGAGCTAGTTCCAAAACATGTCCCCCCCCCCCTCCGGCCTGTTTCCCACCACGACAACAGATCGGCGTAGCGGAAAGAACTGACGACTATGAGGATGAAGAAAAAAGAATCCAATTCTCCTTTTCTATTCTACCACCCTTCTCACTTTTACTTGAAAACTTTGGAATCGCGGGACAATTCTTTACATTTACTCTTCGAATCGAATTCTGTATTTGTTTTGCAATTCATGGGCGGCATAATCTTCATTTTTTTTATTTGTTTTATATTTATTCGTTCAGTTCATTCATTTATGTATTTTTCAATATATAATTGCGGGGGAGGGGGCGAACGGAACACTGATGATCTTTATAACTTTATCGATAAAAGATTGCTTTCCTTTTTACAGAAATTTCTGAAACTATTCTTGAAAAGAAAAGCAAAACAATCATAGAAAAATGTCGAAGAATTTCTGCGGATGTCGGTGTGAGCATAAAATAAAAACATTTGATAGTTGTGTAGTTAGGTTTGCTGATTGCTAGTTTGATGAATGTTACAATTAATAAAAAAAGCATAAAGAGTAAATCTTTCGAAAACACTCACGCCCTGTACAAGAATTTTCTGTGCAGTTTTTAATTAGAAAATTATGTTTTTGTTTTGTCTATGAATTTTCTGCGCATCAAGAGAGGAAAGAAAGAAACTGACGAATCTGCATGTTGGCACGATAGAAAACAGGAAGAGAAAAAAAATGCTGTTGTCTTTTTAGTGATCAGAAGGATACCATATTACCAGTGGCGCACGGGAATTTTTTGAAGGGAGGGTCCAAGGTCGAAAGTCTCATTCCATTACTACGCCGTCAAACATATTGACTTGATTTTATCGATTCCCGAGAACAAAAAACAGTAAAAAATAAGCTAATGAATAAATATTAGCATTAAGTAAAGAAATAACCAGAAGTTAAATAATTTACGCTTTTATTTTTCTCATAATTAAAAAATGAATTCAAGTTCAAAGGATCTCATTTCAATTTGTAATCACAAAACTAGAAACATAGTTATTACTGTGTATTCATTTATAATCCCCATTCTTCTTCTCATAGGCTAAGTGCACATTATTTTAAAAAATCTCTTAACATGAGGGTTTTATTTTTTCACTTATTAAAACAGAAGTTATTGTTACCTTTGTTTGAAATTATTTCACGCACAAAATATGGAATCGTAATCAATCGGGGGAAAAAGCAAGACCTATGGGAGGGGTCCTGACCCCCTGGACCCTTGTGTGCGCCACTGATAAATACCCACTAAGGTTTTCATTTTTTATACACGTGTACTAAATAATTAGAATGAAATGACACCTCTCAGTAATGCTAAAAGCAGATTATTGCAGAGCTTAGTATTTTTGACAGTTGCATGCAGAATCAACGCTTGATTTAAATCTGAGAAAAGCCATGTTACTGCGTACAAAAGCCCTTTATCACGCTCTGAATGCAAATTGGGAATTTTACTGTTGTTTTTCTTGGATAAAAGCCTACTTCAATTCAAACTTTCGTCGATGTGCCTATTCATCAACATTTTAAGATAATTTCAATTCATTGAGCGTATTGTTAAAAGAATAAAAATTATATGTTCACAAATTTTACCAATGCATATAATAAAACGTAAGTAATTGAACTCTAATGGTTTAAATATACTTCGAAAGAATGAATAAAATGTAAGAAAACGTACAGTGGTTTAAAATAGTCAGCAAGTGGTATTTAGGAATTTCCGTATCGTAAAAATTTGATTTCTTGATCTTGAGGCAAAGAATGTTTTTTTCTTTCAGTTTGACACTCTCTGTTATTTAAACATTTTGTTCACATAGTAGGAAATTAATAAAACTCCTTATGAAAATAGAGTGGCGTTAAACAATATGAGTAGCACAGTATACAAATGAAAAACGTTATCTATCATGAAAGCGTCTCGAAAAATATTTACGTGTACCAACAACTACGCTATTGTAAAAAGATTGCCATCAATCATGAAACGAGAAAAAAGATTTTCCTAAAAAAAAGGGAAGGAACATGGTTTTGTTAATATTTTCGAAAAAGATTTTCGTTTAGAGTTCAAAACTGTCATATGAGAAAAAAAAATGCATCGATTCAATGAATCAAATGTATGATCATGTTCAATCTCGAGAATTATAGGAAAAAATAGATTGCAAAAGACACAAAATTAAATAAGCATTATTCGAAAGGGGAGACAGTGAGGCACTCAATTTATGTGCCGAAGTAATTATCACTATGAGGAACTTTCTTGTTCCCAGTCTCATTTGCTGTACGCAAACGAGAAGACTTGTTTATCCAAAGTGGGGAAACAAAGTGCAAAAGGTGAGAAAAAATTATACATGAAATCAAATGAATTGATACCTCACCTCAAAACGAAAACAAAATTTTATTTAGTCACAAAAGAGAAAAAAACTGGCAACCTTCTAAACGCTACTTTAAAATGAGATTGCGCAAACGATAATTTTCTGATTTAAAATTTCTGTTCCATTAGGCTTATCAGTGATTTTTAATTTTTTCCTGGTGATTTTAAAGCTTTTTTACTTACAAAAAAGGAAGTATTGTATTCACGAAAAAAAATTATCTCAAAATTCGGACTTAATTTCCATTTTGCTCACCCACGAATGAATATTGAGTTTTTTTTTTTTCCAACCCAACCACACACGAATATGTGCCTAAACACCCGAAATATCCATTTTGACATTCCCCGAGTTAATTACAACGACTTTTCGCGTGACGTCCGTATGTTCGTAAGTGCGTATGTATGTCACATAACTCAAGAACGGTATGTCCTAGAAAGTTGAAATTTGGTACGTAGACTCCTAGTGGGGTCTAGTTGTGCACCTCCCATTTTGGTTTCATTCAGATGTTCCGAAAGGGGTCATTTACACCTTTTTTGGGGGGGAGGGGGAGGGAGTCAATGTTAATTCAATGCAAACTCAAGTAGTGTTATAATTTATACAAACATTTGGCAATTTCTCGCCAAGCTTTTGGTCACCAAGTTTTGTCGCCAACTTTGCGACACATTTGGCGTTTTTTGAGCAATCACGATTGCTAATTGTTTTCATTTGACCGTCCTTGATGCCTAGTTCCTTTTTCAACCCCTCTACATTCCTACTCTGGTGCCCAAGTACCTTCCGGCCAAATTTGGTCCAGATCCGACGAAAAGTGTGGATTTGTATAGGGAACATACATATACACATATACACACATATTCTTTATATATATATATATATATATATATATATATATATATATATATATATATATATATATATATATATATATATATATATATATATATATATATATATATTTATTTATTTATTTATTTATTTATTTACGTGTGGTGTGTAACGGAAACAAACTGTTGATTATATATAACTAGCGACGATTATTCATAATTTTCAATAGACTTGGTAAATATGATACATTATGTAATGTTTGTCGAATTTACTAGTTTATTCACATAATTTCCTATTCTTCGTGGATATTGCAATAAATTAGGATTATTGTACATTACTTTCATTTCTTACCTTGGAAAATGTATATTAGATAATAGTATTAATTCTATTAAAAAAAAGTTTATATTATTAACTATTTAATTTTTACCTAAACAAAACGGAACTTCAAATTTAATTACATATTTAGAATTCTAGATAATGTCAAAGTCTTAAAAATTAAAGATCTGAAAGTAAATGCACAACACACAAAGCCTCCATATCAAAAAGCAAACTAAGCCAATATTCTAAAGAAAAACATTTTCTTGTAAGATAACCTATTCAGACTCATTCTGCTATGACTTTCAGAGAATTATTACCAACTGTTTCACTAAACTTCATTTTCAAAGGCATCGTTGTGTGTGATATATCTGATCCTTCTAGAAAGAGATGATTATTTTTAATTAATATTGCTAGTTCTGGAACATTGTCAAGCAAAATATTTTTTCTTTACAAATTGACTTGATTTTTAGTAAAGCTATGGACTTTTATTATATTCACCACTACGAGTCAAGGAATATAGTTGATAAATATTAAATACTAGTAGTACCCACACGGCTTTGCCCGTAGTAGAAAATTAAAAGGTCTTATGGTTCGCCTGTATAATTACAAAAAATGTATGGTGAATTTTTCACCAATTGGCTTACACCATGTTACTGTTCCACGTTATGATAACTTGGTAATTTACTCGTTCATCGTATGATAATTTTGCTCGTGAAAATGTTCTTAAAATTGGAATAGAAAAAGAAAAAAATCGAATTTTCGAAAAATTGCTTCGAGGTGCACACCCCACGCTACAAACTAACTTTGTGCCAAATTTCCTGAAAATCGGCAGAACGGTCTAGGCGCTATGCACGTCACAGAGATCCAGACAACCAGCATCCCCCAGACATCCAGACAGACTTTCAGCTTTATTATTAGTAAAGACTATTTCCCCTGCTTTGACGCTTAGTAAATGACAGTAATTTTTGATCGTGTTTGTGGGAAGCTTTCTTTTCTATTCTTCTGAAATTACATTACACCACAAACTGTCTGAAGCCTGTAATTTACCCCAAAGAAAACACGTGGAATGGAATGTTTTACCTTTTTCTTTAGTATTGTTTAATCACCGCAAGGTAGCGTATTCGAGCTCTGGAGTTGGCAATACGATCTGACCGTTTTTTAAATAATTTGACTAATTTTAATAATTTTAAAAATTTATTTTAATCGGTGCGCTTTTATTATTTACGGCTTCTGCCGATGACATCACAAATGATGAAATGCCATTCACTGTTGCCATTCGTAGAGCTGAATATTTAATTCGCATTTTTACTCAAGTGTAATGGCAACGATATGGTTGATAACAATCGTAGAGCGCAATATTTAATTCGCTTCTTGATTACAATAACGTGAAAACGCAGTACACAGATGCGCCTAAGTACATCATTTGTGACGTCATAAAGACCACGTCTTATTTTCAAAATCGGACATGTTAAAAAATTCATTAAAAAATAAGCGTCTGGAAAATGAAAGTTTTTTTCCTCGCTTCATGTTATTTTTTATTTTTTTTGCTTATTCTATCCATTTCAATGACTAAAAATTAGTACTTTTGACTGAAGGAAACAACTCCTTTTTGAATAATCTCTGCGGAATATGTATAATCGCCAGATTAATCTCGTTCTACTTGCACATACATTCAGGAGAGGGAAATTTCATGATTTACTCGCCACTTCCCCTAATGTGGCTAGTGTATTTTATGTGAATTGGTTTATATTTTTGCAAATTTCACATCGAGATATAAATCGCAATCACTGTACTTGGCGGTATTTTTTTAAATTATTAATTTAATAAAGAAATACATAAATAAAAATGGCATTTCAAATTTTTTTCCCATTATAAAATGCGGTAATTTTCACTGATTTTTCAAACAAAATAACTTCTACATTTAAACGGGGGTACTTATATTAAAACAGCATTGAAAAATATATCACCTAAATAATTTCAAAAACTTATCGCATAGAACTCGAAAGAAGAAAAAAACTGTTCTTTTTAGAACGAATTTCGTCGATGTCACACAGATACAAGACCAACACACAAAACGACAAGGAATGAATGGTCATTAGTCAGTAATTTATTGCCTGTCATTGAGGTAGAGCAGAGGAACGGAGAAGCAGCAGACAAGACCCTGAAGACCCTGGGGGGAGAAGAGGAAGTGGTCTCTCAAAGCTCAAAGTGGGAGGAAATGGGTGTGGTCTGGTGAAAGGCGTGTTTTTCGCAGTTTTTCACAATTTTTCGAAAACAAGGCTTTACTCCGTGGAGAATATCAATAGAACAAATTGTCTCAGAAACAAACTCAAAATATGTTTTTAAAGAGAAAAGTTCAATCTCTTGCGCTCCTTTTTCAGTTTTTCCATATCATTTTTCAAACGTGTTAAAATAGTCGTTTAAAGTTTTAAAATGCTATTAAAAAAATTTCAAAATAATTACAGAAAAAATAAAAAAGCGCATATCTAGTTCTGTGTCATAGCCATCGTTTAAAACAAACCGCATGAAAATATTCCAGTAATTTCTCGTGTTATGCTTTGCATAGGTAGCAGATTTTCCCGTAGAGAAAGCATTAGCGTCGAAATCCAAGATGGACGGTATAGAAGAGCCTTAAGTAAACCAATTTCCTTTAAAAATTCTAAAAAAACCTCTTTATTTTCAATTAGTTTAAATATAAAAAATCTATTTAGGACTCCGGTACGTCCAAACGTTGGACGACCTGACGAAAAAGAAAAAGAAGATTCATTCAAAAATTTCAATTGATACATTTGGACAACATCACAAACCGAACTCATAATTAAAATAGAAAATTCAACTAAATTAACATTAAAAAACAACAAGAAAAAGAATACTCTAAAATAAAGTTTGAATTGAAACTTTATTTTAGAGTATTCAACTTAAAATCTCCCTAAGAGCGGAACATATGAGCACCTACCTCCTACCACACAGACAAGTGCAAAAAGACAGACTTCGAGAAACTACTTTCCAGCGTTCAAGTTGCAAAACCAGGGTTGCCAAGTTATCGCCTTATTGGCGATTTTCGTATCGAGCGAAAAATTAAAATCTTGCCAAGAGGGGGGCATATCAGGGGAGAGCCAAAGAAATAATTTTTGAAGAGAGTTTTGGCTAAAGAAGTCACATATGCGTTTGTGATGTCTTAAGCAACAAAATTTTGTTCATTATCCTTTTAAATTATTACTTTTTATGAAATATACGAAGCGTCACGTGCGGGAAAAAATTACAGTTTTCCGTGGAATAGCCCTTTAACTGTTCAATTTCCCGGCAAAATATTTCCTTCAAAAATTAACTCTGTAAAGGTTCTTCCTGTTAAGTCCCCTTCCCTTCAACCATCATATCTTTTCTTCTTGTTGAATATTCTCCCTATTAGCCTTCCCGGGTGTGCCAAAAATGAACATTTATTAATTTTCATATTCTTGGTGTCAGAAATCAGTATGCTGTTTAATTTACTGTCAAAATTCATGCATTTTAGATATTCTTATCCAGCATTATAGATTTGTAACAAATAGGTGTTTATCATGAGTAAAATACTTATTTCCTAATCCTTACATAATTGAAACTATTGTTTGTAGCCAGGGCCGTCGCCAAGTGCATTCGTTTAGGGGGGTGTTGAAAGTGATTTTGCCGACTGACTCCTGACATTTGCCGACATATATATATATATATATATATATATATATATATATATATATATATATATATATATATATATATATATATATATACAGTGGCGTTCCTAGCATGGGTGACACCCGGGGCGATAATTTGTGGTGTCAATCTCCCCTCCCCCAATCTATAGGCGCAAAAGAAAAAAAAAATATGGAAACATAAAAACATAATATTCATGCAATTTTCAGAAACAACTATATTTGTGTTGTTTTAAGCGTGCTAATGTACAAGAAACGAATAAAAATGGGGTGTCCGATGGTTTACCCCGGGAAAATTTCCAAATTTGTAGTCTTAAAAATGCATTTTAGGTGCATATTTCTCAAAAAACTTGCAATTACACTTGGTGCAAACGTGACCTCCCAGACGGGTGACACCCGGGGCGGACCTCCCCTGGCCCCCCCGTAGTGACGCCACTGATATATATATATATATAAATAATTGCCTTTAACCGGAATTTCTTACGGATTGAAGTCTTTAGTAATGCTATGCTGCTTTAGTAATGCTAAGGGATGCATTCCCAGGTAGCATTAACTCATCGGATTTTGCTCGGCCGATCATCGACTCCTCCTAAACTCATCGCGTAATGCACGCTGATATCGTTGCGATCAGAATCCGAGAACGGTTTTCGATGAGCTGTTTTTTTATCGGAAAACTATATCGTTACGATCAAATCTTCCGATGAAAATTTGCCGATCTGCATTTCATCGGAAAAAGAGATCGTAACGATCAAATTTTCCGATGAAAATTTGCCGAGCTGCATTTCATCGGAAAAAGAGATCGTAACGATCAAATTTTCCGATGAAAATTTGCCGAGCTGCATTTCATCGAAAAAAGAGATCGTAACGATCAAATTTTCCGATGAAAATTTGCCGAGCTGCATTTCATCGGAAAACGAGATCGTAACGATCAAATTTTCCGATGAAAATTTTCCGAGCGAAATTTCATCGAAAAACGAAATCGTAACGATCAAGTTTTCCGATGAAAATTTGCTGAGCTACATTTCATCGGAAAAAGAGATCTTAACGATCAAATTTTCCGATGAAAATTTGCCGAGCTACATTTCATCGGAAAAAGAGATCATAGGGATCAAATTTTCCGATGAAAATTTTCCCAATCTAAAATTTTTGGAAATCTCCCAACTGTTAAAATAGGATAAATTTTATTATTCGAATATCCGACTATTGATCAAACGTAAGGCTATACGGATCAACATTCAAGTTTCAGAATCGGAGGAAAAATGACTGAGACTTTGACTCCGAATCCGACTCCTGGATTTTGGAAGGGTTTACTCCAATTTGCTGCAAAATCAATTCAACTTTAACTCCACGATTCCAACGCCGATTACCTCACTGGAATTGCGAACAAAATGAGACTCCGGCTCTTGAATGATTTCTATCTCCAAAACTATTCCACTCCGTTCAATTTGACTCCCAAAATTACCGACTCCGACTCTTCACTAGCTGGCGCCATAAGTGTCATGGCCTTGCCACCCGATAGATGGCGCCACAAATGATTTTCCATTTAATGCATTATTTTCCGCCATGGGGAGAGCATAACTTGTCTAGTGTTTAGCATATGAATCTCGTATTCCAAAGGACTAGGGTTCGATTCCCGGCTAGAGCGACTAAGATTGAACTTATGAATCACGCTCATCAAAAGTTGTTAAATTAGAAATTAATTGAACAAGTTACTTAAAAAAATAATACATATTAAGTAATTCCGAAATGACGTCATCCGAAAATACCCCTCCTGCAAGTTTTCTTCAGACTGTTTTTTTTTCCTGCTTGCTTGTCCCTATATCGTAGTTGTTACTACTTCTCATCGTATTTTCATCCTAAATTCATTGCCTCGGAACGACAGCACTGCTCGTATATTGCTCCAAATTTCATCGTATTTTCATCCAAAATTCATCGCCTCGGAACAGCACTGCTCGTATATTGCTCCAAATCTCATCGTATTTTTATCCAAAATTCATCGCCTCGGAACAGCACTGCTCGTATATTGCTCCAAATTTCATCGGTATAGGGAGCAAAATTCATCGGATTCCGATGATCGGATTCTACTGTTGCCGATGAGACATATTGGAGCAATTTCCGATGAAAACTCATCGGAAGCCGATCATCGACCGATCAAAGTTTGATCGGATTTCGATGAACGGCCGATCATCGGCCGATGAGTTGATGCTACTCGGGTTAGTTTCCATAAAAGTCAATATATACTGCTCTTCCCCGAAATATTTCCTGAATTGGAATCCGAAAAAGGTGACTTTAGGCTTTGTTGTGTATTTTAAGAAAGAGAGGGTGCAGGTTTCTTCTCATTATCTTTTCCGCTGGGGTCAATTTTAGGCTTTATTATGGAAAGGATGGTTTTGGGTGCTTTTGTGTAAAGATTTCTAGAGATAAAAATTTATGCTATCTTTGTTCACGTGAAGAAAAGTAATAGGGGGGGGGGGTTCGGGGGGCAATCCCCCGAAAAGTTTTCAAACTTAAAGTTTTAAAAATGCAGTTTTAGGCTTTTTATGGTATGGAGACTGTAGGTGAGAGCGTAGGTACTGACAGATGTCCAGTTGACAGTGGCAGATTAGCTAGAAAAAAGGGCTAGAAAAATACCTTGTTTCTGATTGAATATTTCCATAGCGCACTAATAAGGTTAAAAGTATACAAATCAGGAGAATTGCATTGTGTGCCGAAAAATAGAGTATATAATATGATATAGAGAATATAATATGAGTCATACCATGATAATAATGGAAGGTTAGAAATAACGGGGTTCGAGAGGTTCTCCCCCTGAGAATTTAAAAAATTGTTATTCTGAAAACGAAATTTTAGACTACCTTTGACAATGTTAGGGTGAGAGCAGGCTCGGAAAATTTTTCGAAACTGAAGACTTAAGAATGCGATATTAAGCTATCTTTGGATCCGTTAGGGGAAGGGATGGGACCCAGGGGCACTCCCTGTGCAATTTTGTTAAATTAAGCTTCCATAGGCAATCATAAACCACTATTAATCATATTAAGGAAAGAAGAGGTGAATGACATCTTTTTAGTGTTGGGAGGGGGGAGAGGGGGGTTAAAAGGCTCATCCCCGAAAATTTCTGAGATTGAAGTTCGAAAAACGTATTTTTACACGATCTGTGATGATGTTCAGAGGATGTCCCTCGAAAAACTTTAACATTTCTTTTCTGTCTCCAAAAGTGGGGTTTTTGAGTCTCAAATTTGAAACTATTTTCGGTAAGACTTTCTCCTCCTGTCCCTCATCTAACGTCACCGAACATAGTTTTCTAATGTTTTAACATAGTTTGAAATATGAACATAGCTTTCTAAGCAGGGACACAGCTCCCGGACACTTTATTCCTTCTCCGAACAGCACCAAAGATGGCTTGAAATTGCATTTTTTGCTACGAGAACCACGGAAACCTATCTCTTCCTTTGAGGTCACGAAACATTAGTTTAAAAGTCCCTTGGCGATGAGAGGCCATGTCTACCTAGTAGGAAACTAGGGGTCTGACCAGTGGGTCCGGCTCGAAATCAGACTAGTATAAATTTTATCAGTTTTAAGGGAGGAAAGGGCCCAGAAAGCAAACCAACAACCAACAAGGGATCCAGCCGCCTTGGCTCTCGGCGGCCCTGCTTTCAGGCCTCCAATTTCGAACAACTCCCTCATCCCCTTTCCAAAATCAAAGATTTTCTTCAGACATCCTCCAAGACCTATATTTTCCCAAACATCATCAAAATTAGCCTCAAACGCGTTTTAGGATTCCAATTTTTAAAAAATATCCAGTTGAGGGTTCCCGAGCCACACGCTTTCTCAAATGTCAAAGGTAGCCTGAAATTGCTCAAAATTTTGCCGAGTTAAATTCTGAAAAAAAAACCCTCTCACCTAACGTCTGCAAAAATTGTCTAAAATTGCGTTTTGAAAACTTCCAAATCCGAAAAATTTCCGGGAGAAACTCTTAATCCTCTAATATCAGCAAAGATAGTCCTAAAACTGACTTCAATTTTACAAATATTCCAAGAGGTACTCCAAATCCTCTTTCCACATTACCAAATGGTGCCTAAAATTACGATTTTTACGTCAATTTCCCAAATAATAGCATTCTGCTCTTTTTACAAGCTCCCTAGAATCTATGGCAGCAACTGAAAGTACAATTTCGACATTTAACGAGTGAGGATCAATTTAAAGAACAGTATTGATGGTTAAGAGCGTCAAAATGGTCTAACTCTGTCTGATGTCAGCACACAGTGAAATCAAAGTCTTATTTATAAATAACTAAAAAGGAAAAAAAAAGAGCTATTTCAATTTTTAATGTTTAAAAATATTTTCTGAGCATGTTTAAGTGAATCATTAACATTATTGTAGGTGAAAACATTTCAGTATTTCTGTCTCCTAGTTAAGTTTTAATCATAATACTCTTGCATACATTTTGCGACTATTGATATCTTTTTTAATATACCCAGATTCACAAATATGAGTGCACTGGAAATTTAAATTACTAATTACTAATTAAAAGCTACCAATTATTAGCATAATTTGTAATGAAGCCTATTTAGCAATTAAATTAAAAATAATCCTCATATAAATAATAGCCTATGATCGAGTAACCCGCGTGTTTCAGAAATGAAACTCGCGCTTTGGCATGATAATTTGATAATATATTTTGGTAATGTTTAACACACATGCAGGGAAAGGCTTTATCGTGACAAGGCTGAACTGGATCCGGTAACTCAACCGATTTACAGTCAGTTCAGGGGAATGAAGAAACGAAAAAGCGGTTAACTATGAACGCAATCTACTGGAGTTTAGGGTTAATCCACTGGTGTTAGGGTTAAAATTTCAACTATCAAAATATCATCAAACAGGCAACTGCTTCGTTCAAATGTAGAAGCAATTTTCACCCGTCATATTTCGACGGGCGACTTTCTAGTTAATGTGATAATCTCTTAAAGGTAAGAATCTAGCCTTGTCAGAAAGAGTCTTGGCTACGCCACTGGGTTTGAGAAAGGGGGATCGAAATTTTTCCACAGAATTTTTTCGAATTGTAGTCCTAAACATATAGTTTTAAACGTCAAACGATCATAAGTGTTGTTAGGAAAAGTTGTGTATCAGCTGATTTCTCTCGAAAATTTTTGAAAATTGAGGTCTTAAAAATGCGATGGTAGGCCATCTTTGGTTAACGAGGTTCAGAATCAGAGACTCTCTCCCGAACACTTTTTGAAATTGAATACCAAAAATTGAAGTTTCATACGACGTATTTTGCAGTGATAGCTTTGATAACTTTTTGCCCTTAAAAATCAGGAATCCTGAATGCCTGCATTTATCGATAACTTTTATTTAACTTTAATTTTTTACCGTTAGAGCGACTGGTGTGACTTTTCATTACTAAATTTTAAATATTTTTCTCTATTCGAAACATATTTTGGTGGTCTTTACTTTGCTCCACTTTACTCTGATTTCCGTGATGATATCGTGGTTTATAAAAAAAAAGTAGAAGTATGTAAAAAAGTAGAAGGATGTGAGGGTTGCCCCTCGGAAACTGTCTTGTTCGTTTATTTATCCACTTTTTTAAACTGAAGTTTGTTATGCGTTTCAATACCGCACTCACTACTTTTTTTTTCTACTTTATTGGTTAAAAAAGTGTTTGAAACGTATTTCAGCTGCCTTTAGTTTGGTAATTTTAATGATGTACATTTTTAAATGTTCCTAAATAATATTTTAAGATTGCATTTTCTTAAATTTTACAGGAAAAAAAACATTTATTTGTTTTCTTTTTCTTTCTTTAATTTTCTTTCTTTTCTTTTTTTTTAAACTTTCAACACTGCGAATGTGTAACAGGGGCCAATAGACATCCATTTTTCCATCCCGGCCTGCATCCAATTTACAGCTTTTATTTTTCAATATTTTAATGGAAGATATATAAAAAACATAAGCTCAAAATAAAGCTTTGAAAAATTACATTAAAAATAATCATACCTCTTCTGCTGCATTTCAATAAGTTTTTTTTCCTCAAACTTATCAAATGCTTTCAGATTTTCCCTTCCTTGCCACAAAAAGAATTTTGCTCGTTCATTTGCAAAGTGAAGTTCAAAATTTCAACTAAACTTCTTTTGTGCAGTGCTGAATAAACAAAATAATTCTCCCCTACGTAGGATAGTCATTCAAGTCGTCTGCTCTACTCCTTGATGCAGTCAGCAATGAAAATCAAACTCAATGCAACTTTTGTCATCAAGGCTCCACCAGCGCCAATAACCATTTTCTTCTTATGGCGGAAAGGTCACACAGCAGGGCTCCGGACAGACCGTTCTAAACTAAACGCACACAAGAACAGTTGATTTAGGATTTCCCTAATTTTCCCTCGAGCTCCTAGTTCCAGAAAAACGTTTTCAGTGGAAAAGACCCTGAAGCTCCGATTTCCGATTCCGAGTCATAACTGACTACAACTGTATTATGTCGAGGGATCTGCATTCTAAGTGCCTTGCCTCCATTATTTTTTATACCGATAGATGGCAGCACCACCACCGGATCCAACAGTTAATGAGAATTTTGAACTAATCCAGGAGCTAATAGCTACCTGAAATTAGCACCCCCAGAGGTATCGTTTCACTTGGAGGACATTGAGACCACGAGCATATTTAACGTCGCCCAGTCCCCTTTAATGACGACGGTGGGTCTTCGACCATCGAGGTTCGAACCCGAGGCCCTCCGGCTCCGAATCCGACACTCTACCGATCGGGCTACCACGGCCCCCCTGAGGCTCCGACATTTGTGTGTTTCTGGTGCCAAACGGGTCTTTCTTATGTACCCCCCACATGACTACGCCGTCTCGCCGGCGACATTTCTGAGTACTACAATTGACGGACAAATGTCCTGATACTTGTGTGGTCAACAAATTATCGCAGCTAGTAAAATACTATTTCGATTTTTACTCGTTAGGGTAGAAATAGTGGAAATAGTGCTTAATGTGGGTTCAGAAGTTTGTTTCAAAAATAAACACTTATGAGTACAAATGTGACATTGTATTGCAATATTTTCCCTATCTTTCTCTCTATTTTAATTTGCTTTAGTTTCGGCATCCCATGTATTTTTTCCACTTTGATATGGTTTTTATTGATGATACAATTTCATAAATGTATCGACGGCCAGAAGCTATTGTATTTTTAAACTGAGAAGTTCCCTGGGTTTTTCAAGTAATAATTCTAAATAATAATTTTAAAAAAAAAATGTTTGAAATGTGCATCATGACTGCTCATAGTTTGGTAATCTTAATGTGCAATACAGATTCTCGGGTAATTTCTAAATAATATATTAAGGTTTCGTTTTCTGTTTAGATTTTACAGAATAAACACTCGATTAGAATTTACGAATGTCGGACTTAACGTTCAAATCCAAAACTTCCATGAAATTCAGAATTAACTCTAAAAATAAAAATTGCCGATTGTAGCTGAAACTGCCGACTGACCCTGTGGCCTCAGCAAAATATTCTTATTCGGCAAAACTTGTTTAATGATTCGGCAAGTTTTGGGACATTATTGCTTTTTTTTTTTTTAATTCCTGAATTTTCCTTCTCATGTGTGCATTGCATACCCATATTTTATTCTTCGGCAAATTGAGAACTTCTCCCAAATTGAGAATTTTCCAAAAATTTAAGTTCAATGGATCAGTGTCGGCAAAATCAAATTTTGTTCATATGAATGTCGGTAAATTGGGAATACGGTGCAATTAGCAGTTGGTGAGTTGATTATGTCTTTCAGAAGAACAGTCTTCAGTATGATCACAGGATGCACTAGACATGCCTATACAAACTATACTAATATATACATGTTTTTGATTTTTCTTTCATTATTAAAACACATTACTTTGCACTCAAATATTTTGAATCTAGAATCAATTGAAAAGCAAAAATGCCGATTCTATAGATGAACTTTCTGAGGGGATCGATGCTTTATTGTGTCGGCAAAATGAGCTGTCGCAAAGTAAGCAATCGGCATAGTGAGCAGATGAAAAAAATGTTCGTGTCTGCGATATGAATTCATCAGAATGAACATGAAGCGCAGTCAAACATGGTATACATACCCGCACAAACTCTTCATGTTTTCTTTCTTCACGTAAATGCTTATTATTAATTACAAATGTGTGTATATGAGTATTATACATATTTTAAAAAAACCTAACACTTCGTGTCGTGAATGTTGAAACTAATGAGTCAAAAATGCCGACTCTGGTGAATTTTATGATTAGGCACTGGGCAGTGCCGTATTTACGCACTCGGTAAGAGAAGCGTCCTGAAGATGCACGCTCGAGGGAACAGTCGGCGAAGGAATGCTGAATGATAGTGTTTGCTGTACGTAGTGTGAGCAAAATGAAAATGAATGTAAATAAAGATCCTTTTCATTATTCTCTCTTGCGCAAAGGGGGGCCAAAAGGTTAGATTTTTGCAACTTTGAAATATGAAAATAACTTTAAAAAAAAAAAATTCAATCAATAAAAGCTTTGAAAATCCGAAATATTGAAAATGCCGACTTAAACTGATTTTGCCGACTGGATGAAATCTCTGGGAGGGTGAGACACCCCCTCACCCCCCCTATGGCGACGGTCCTGTTTGTAGCTGTTTAATTCATTACTTAAAATTATATGCCAGATTTTTAATCTCTACTGAACTTTAACTTTGTCTAGCAACAAATGAAAGATTTTTGTAGTTTGCTAAGAGCTAAAATATTTAAGCATGAAACACTGTTCTATTAAATTAGTAAGGCACCTGGTACATTTGTCAATAGAACCTGAAGTACAAGTTCACCTTTCAGTGAGCAGTCATTGTTAGAGCAATGATTGAAATCTTTGAGATTGTGGGTTTTTCACTGGTAAGTCGTCAGTTCCAAGTTCATCTGATGCACAAAATTCCTGCGGACATGTGTATTAAAATGCTTTATTTCAGTGTGCCCAAAGTTTAATGTTCTATTTGTATTATGAATACATTTTTCGCTTATTGTATATTTTTCAGAAGGGTTCCTCCATGTTAGTTTACCAAGATGTCAATTGTTTGATCCTGAATAGTGAGAAGATGAATGATTTCATGGAAACTTAAAGCACAACACTAGTTGAATTTAGACTTTGCATGACAGTTACTTTATTAAAGTCTGCTGCAAAGTCTTAATTTTGCTGGTAATAATGCTTTAACTGGACCTTTCAATGAACAAGAACAACCATTAGAATCTTTGAAATGCTGGGTCTATGCTTTGCAGTCAGAAATCAGTATTAAGTTCATCTGATGCACAAACTTCCTGTGGGATAAGTATAAAAATAATTATTTCAGTGTGCCCAAAGTTGAATGTTCAATTTGTATTGTGAATTATGAATACATTTTTTGCTTATTGTATATTTTTCAGAAGGGTTCCTCCATGTTAGTTTACCAAGATGTCAATTGTTTGATCCCGAATAGTGAGAAGATGAATGATTTCATGGAAACTTAAAGCACAACACTAGTTGAATTTAGACTTTGCATGACAGTTACTTTATTAAAATCTGCTGCAAAGTCTTAATTTTGCTGGTAATAATGCTTTAACTGAACCTTTCAATGAGCAAGAACAACCATTAGAATCTTTGAAATGGTGGGTCTTTGCTTTGCAGTCGGAAATCAGTATTAAGTTCATCTGATGCACAAACTTCCTGTGAATATAAGTGTAAAAATAATTATTTCAATGTGGCCCGAAGTTGAATGTTCAATTTGTATTCATAACACAGCTCTCTTTAAAAAAATCTGTGTATTATTCTATTTTAAAACAAATTCTTGCTGTTATCATACCAAGAATGAATATGCTTCTCTAAGTTATTCCTGTAGTTAGCTCAGTACTCTAAAGTTTTTCCTGGTGCAAAAGTTTCATAAATGTCAAAAGAAAAACATTTACAAAACTTCTTTGGCATGCTGGCATTAAAACTTGGAGATCACTATCTGTAATTTTATGGTGTAAGAAATTAGGGGTATGAGGAAAGTAGAAATTAAGCAAAGTATTCTAGGGAGGGGAATCAAAAGAAAATGAGCATTAAATCAACATTGCATTTTAAGTAAAAGGTATCAGCAAAACTTAAGTGTATAATAGTAGTGGTATATATGCTTTGTTATTGATATGTTTCAAAAATCCCGTCAAAGCAATGACATATATAGTTTTTTAAATTATGTATTTAAATATTAAATTTCAAAGCTATAGTTAAAAGAGAAAATGATTGTCTTTCTTTGGGTCAAATATATTTTTCTTGTACTTTAATTTATTGTTTTCTACAAAAGCACTATATTAGTAGTTAATGGTAAAAATAATATAGTAGTTTGGTAACAAGTTTAGCATGATAGTCATCAGACATGTATTTTCCGTGGGGATTTTAAAAAGATCATCCTTTCAAATTAACAGAGGAGTAATTTTAAGCTATATTCATATTTCAGTGTCAAGAACATTTGAGCAAGAGCATTAAAAATATTCGCACCATGTTGAATAAGTGCTGAAAAGCATGTGGAGACATTCCTCAATTTATCATACCATCCAATTTTAAGAATGTTTTATTCTGGATTTGGTTATATGCTGTAATTGTGTTTTTCAGTGTGAACATTTAAACAACACACATTACTATTATAAGTGGGTAATTTTGCTTCTAAATTAAAATAAAACCCAGCATTATATTTTCATATGCTTCACACTTAGCAGGTTTTATTTTATAATACAATCAAAATGTAATTGACGTTCGATTTTAACAAATTTACTGTAGTACATTCGTCCCTCGTATAACACGGTACTTGCACAACACGGTTTCGATATTACACAGTACGAAACTTTAATTTAATACTTCATGGTTTTGATATAGCACGAAAGGTATCTTTAATAAAGAAGACATTTCTTTTTTGTTTAATACATTCTGTTTAATGTTTGATAACTCTAATGAGGTTTTACTTTGTTTTTCATGAAACTTGGTTTCGATATAACACGATAGACATGCTTTGATTTACATTATTTCCAAGTCTCGTATAACACGGTTTCGATACAACACGATACATATTGACATGATTTTTACTATGTACATGATTAATTAGTGTAAAAAATATGTTAATAAGTTTAAAAAAGTCTCGTATAGCACGATTTCGATACTACACGGAACGAATACGAGAGACTCCTGTATATTTACAAGAAAATTATTCAGCTTTATATATTAAATAGTTTTATTAAGAAGTGTTATTTAACTTTATGTTTCACATAGAGTTTTATTAAGAGTTTGTCAAATTTTAATCTATTCAGAATTCTATCATGTATCATATGAAACACATTACTTGGAAAATTCTTTTCTATTTTAAACAAGTGTTATCGTTTTTTTTTCTCCTTAATCCGTTTGCTATATGAACATTTATCTGTATTAAACGTTTTTTTTTTTTTTTAATTACTAAAAAGTCATAGTTTTGATTTTTTTTTTTTATTTTTTTTTTAATGAAGGCTGTTTTGAGTGTACAAGCACCTGACAGGCTCGTCATTTCAAAAAAAAAAAAAAAAAACAAGGGAACGATGCGGAAAATACTCAGTTTCTATTGCAGGAGAAAATCAAGAGTAGGGAATTTTTAAACGGGGAGGGTGGGGGTGCACCCCTAGTCTCGTTAATTTAATGTCTGTTAATCATGGAGTAGGAGAGGATAGGATTTTTTTTAGTTTGTCAGTTTGAACATACATTTGCCCTTTGTATACTTATATGCACATATTATATAAATTGGGCTAAGTAAATAACTTAATGAAGTAGTAACTTGCTCCTTGCCTTTTCGCTGCAATAAATTAATAAATAATAATTTAACGTAACAAATCGGTGGGTAGCCTTAAGTCCAGGTAGGCTTGCGTTTTCTTTGAAGTGGAAGGGGGGAAAAATTCTAACATATTCTCTATTAGGGGGCAGCACAATCAGAAATATTTTTCTGCGGTCCTTCATTTCGAAATTTGACATGGAGGGAGGGGGGTGTGCACTCAATGGGGAATTGACTTGGGGGAAAACAACGAAAAACACGCCCGCTATCCACTTATAACTAATAAAAAGCATTATTTTTCCAAAGTAAGGGGGACTTTCAACCTTCCTCCCTTTCGTCCACATGGAGGGGGGGGGGCAAGTGGGGGCTCTAGCCCCACCTTAGAAATTAGAACTTTCTTGCTTTTAGTACTTTTTTTCTAGCAAGAAAGTAAAAACATTTCTCCAGCCATTAATGAATAAATTATTAAAAATGTCAAAATTTAATAACTCTAATCTGTACTGAAATCAGTTTCTATGCGGAAAGTATCTTACTAAACCATGGAAAAAATATCTGACCCCCCCTCCCCCCTTAAAATTTTGCTTATGCGCGCCCATGCCCCGAACCCCCTAAATGACGACGGACTTACTTGTGGCTCATTAGCAATCTTCGTGTTTTCATAAGCACTCAAGGATTAGTGAGAATTGCTTGAGACTCCCCCCCATAGGCGTAGGAACCGGGGGAGCTGGGGGAGCTTGAGCTCCCCCTGGAATATTTCAGACCGGCTCAGCTCCCCCGGAAAACCTGATTTCAAAAATGTAATCAGCCTTTTCTAGGAATTTCGGAATTTTCACCCAATAAGCAACAAAAGCAGGGGGCAGACGGAATGGTCAGTGCACTTGAATTCACCTTCACCCTTTTTTTACTGTTAAAACATCTCTTGATTCCAGAAATGCGGAAAAGTGGGCTCTACCCCACGGCCTGCGAAAATCAGTACCAGTACCAATATGGGTTTACTCCCCACCTTGAGCTCGTGTTTCGGCTTTCGAGAGCGGCATTACAGTTCAATTCATATTCTTATTAGTTTTGCATGCCGTTTTTTTGTCCAATGATCACAAAAAGAGATAAAAATTAGCTAGTTTGGCATTTAAAATATGAATAACATGGAAGGTGCTCCAGACATAACTGGAAAAAGGTTAGTTAGGTTGTTTGTACTTGTTCAAATAATGTTGAACTTGTTTAAATAATTTCAACTTTCCAAAAACTTAAAGTGGCTCCCAAAAGTATTCGTACACTTACGATTTTCAATGAAATACGCCATTACCCATTCGTTAAAATTAATATTTTGGAACGGGTATTTAGTTATAGGATCTATGATCAATTTTTAACTAAACTACATGAAAAGTTTTTAAAAAACATTAAAACTTAATTTTTTAAAAATAAAAAAACAAAAAGTGCCGGAAATTTTATCTCACAAAAGTCTTTGTACACTTTAAAAAAATGGCTATATATTATTGAATAATCTAACTTTTTATTAAGTTATTATTTAGTGGAATATCATGCAGTATCAGCAAAACCTTTTAAATGCATGGGAATAAATTTCATTCATTTTTCTTTCTTATTTTTTACATAATTTCTGAGTAAGTCTTCAACCACACTTCGAGTCTTACTCTTTCTAGTTAGTTTTCCGTTTCAATAGTGTATTTTCGTAATATATCCACCAAATATCTCCAAATATGTTCTATTAAGTTTAAATCTGGCGATTGAGGACATATTTCTAAGCTTAATGACAATATTTGAGACACCAAACGCAAACGTGTGCTTCTTATCGTTATCTTGATTAAAGAAAAAAAAAACGAAGTTGTTTCCGATTGCCAAATCTTGGGCTAATAATTTAAAATTGTTTCTTAAAATATTTAACTGAACAGCATGATTCATTATTTCATCAAAAAATTTCAAACTTCCAAGTCCTGATGCTGATGTACACCCTCACACAAGAACACCTTCACCATCCTGATTAACTGATCCCAACTAAGTTCTTTAGATTTAATTTCTCTTTTTCTTTTTCTATTTACAATTATACAACAATTTAACCCAAAATGTTGAATTTATTTTCATCTTTAAGTAAGACGTTGTTTCAAAATGTTTTGAGCTTATTTATCACTGATTTTACGACGGAAAATGTAAGCTTTCTGTTTTTTCGCACGAACAAAAAAAATTCTTCGGGAAGTGGTCCCATTTAATACAGCTAATCAGAGAACTTGACGAATAATTTTATAGGAAAATTAAACGTAAAATGTTTCATTCAATTCTGCAGAAACTTTTCCAGCACTCACATGGGAATTTTTCATAATTTTTTTAACTGTAAACCTCCGATCACGCTTTGTTAACTTTGCCAGTTGACCTTTTCTTACCTTGTTTTCGACCCGATTCTTGTATTTAAAGCATTTTATGAAGCACTTCACTATAGAATGGTATAAATTAACTAATTTAGAGACCAATTTACGGCTACTGAGAGAAAAAAAAATCAAATTTCGAATCGCTTTTTTGGTTTATGCGCATAGCTGCCATTTTAAAATAATAAGCAGAATATTAGGGCATAAATTAACAAAAAATTAAAGCCAAATGACTTTACAGTATCATCACAATGCAAAAATTATAAAAATACGACATATGATAATTTTAATCAATGAATTTATTCCAAAAAATTTCAGTGTGCGATGATTTTTGTGGCGTATTTTTTTCTCTGATCCTTCGTCTTTTGACAAATTTCAAAAATAAAATCTGGCAATATTTTGAAAAAAAAAAAAAAAATACTGGGTTTTATTCAGAATGGCATAGGAATGGTGTGAAAAAAAAGGACTTTATATTCGAATTCAGTTTCGCGTTTTTTTTAATTTTACTACAAAATTTCAAGGTGTACGAACACTTTTGGGAGCCACTGTATCTCATTTTAAGTTATCTGACACCTCAGATTATACTTTACGAAGTTACAGTTATTCTTGTTTTTTTTTTTTTTTTTTTTGCTTTCTCAAAATTACGACTTTTTCATCACTTACAGATATATTTTCATGCCAAAATTGTTACCTTTCATCTATTATTGCAGAAAAAAACGCCAACACTATTTTATAGTTTCTATTAAAGACTTCTACAAAAATGTTTCTGAACAATATGATATATAATGAAAAATTCATTTTAACACATATCCAACGTTCTGTTTCTCCGTCCTCCTGTTTCATCTATTCCCCTTTTTCTAGTTCTCAGAAAATAAGAAAGTCTTCTAAATGCTACGCTGTCGAAGCCTCCCCTTTCTTCCAAAATTATTGCAGAACACCTCAAATTTTGTTTTCAAGGCTCAATTCCCTGAAAATTTCCGGAAGAGAATCCCTCAATGCCTTGCCCTCCAACAACATGGGAGATTATGTAATGTTCCGTTTTTGGGACTTCAATTAAAAAAAATTGCTGGACCCCTAACTTCAACAAATATGATCCACAGTCGGGTTTTTCATCGACTACAATTTCGAAAAATTTAAGAAGAAGAAACCTCTGAACCTTTTCTGATTACATCATTGAAAAACGCTCTCTATTAGGACTTCAATTTTGAAAAATTTCCAGAATAGAGCCCTAGTACAGCCTTTTCCCATGCCATCATTGAAGGTTGTCTACAATTACGTTTTTAGGACTTCGAATTCGAAATATTGGGACGGAGATGTAAATCGATACGAAAAATCGATCGAAGAATCCTTCGAGTCATATTTTCACTAAAGGCAACAAATATGGTATATAATCGCGTTTTTAAGACATTAATTTCAAAAAATTTTTAGGGAGGGTATTCGAACTTTTTCTCCCCTTAACATTACCAAAGACCAACTAAAAGTTCGTTTTTAGAACAAGAATTTTGAAAATTTTCCCGGGGAAACCTCGAAACTTCTCTATTTCTACGTGCTCATCTTCGAGTATTAACCGACCCCCTTTGAAAACCAGAAGTTTAATCAACTCATTCTCTCCATAAACAATTGTATATATACAATATTAAATAAGAGATGGAAGCTTCGAAGCTAATTTTTTATGGGGAAAAACATTTAAAAGAATTCCTCCCCCCGCCAAAAAAAAATTCTGGTTGCGCCACTGCTTCTGCCCCTTAGATTCCAGACACTTCTTATACTGTGTCCCAGCTCCCCCTACTTCTACAAAGTTCCTACGCCTCTGCTCCTCCCCAATGAAGGTGCTCCCCCCCCCCAAAGCCCAATATCTAAGGTTGTGCTTCTGTTTTTGGGCGTCCACTGATGTCCTGTGAATTTCTTCATTTGCAAGGAAGTACTACTTTTGCTATTTACTCACGTTCTTAATAAGTCATACATATCATTTTATTACCAATCGCTGAACTCTCAATATTTATTGCCACAGTATCCAACTATTTATTGCTGCTTTTTCCAAAGCTTATGCATAACGGCATGGGGTTGAAAAAGCGATATACAGTTCATTTTGACACAAAAGTTAATATTGTTTCTCTTGAAAGTTGCGTATGCTGTATCTATGTTACAAAAAAAGAAAAGAGAGAAAATATTAAAATTTTTAATGAACCATTTCTAATAAAAAATGTTACAACTATTATTTTGCAGAAAAAGTTTGCAAAATCACTGCATCTAGGGGTTCCCCCCTCCCCTTAAGAGCAAGGGTGCACCCCCTCCAAAATAAGACCCCATAACAGGGAAAATACCACTCGAAATCCCCCCCCCTCCCATAGCAATTTCGATGGTGCAGTGCGCCATGACCTCCCCAAGGTGGGTACCCCTCTGCATCTATGTGTTTCGTAGTTGTCCCCTCCCCCCAATCGGGAGCAGCACCCAGGATACCCCTTAAAATTTCTATGGTACGGTTCGTGCCACGATCCCCCTTGAGTGGGCACTCAAGGGGGTCAATTAATATGTTATCAAAATTAAGGTAGTTAGTACAACGAGGGGGCCTCCGTAGCTCTGTGGTAGAAGCTTCTTCTTCCAAGCCGAAGATCGTGGGTTCGATTCCCGCTTGTGCCTTGAGTGTTATTTCCTTTTCTAGTGTTGCAAATCTTTCCTGTGTGTGTGTCCGGAGGCAAGGCGCTTGGCACGCAGTCCTCTATCTATGTGAAGCTGTCTAGCTTCTAAATAAATGGATAAATAAAGTGCAACGAGTGGGACTTCAGAACAGACAGCATGATTGAAATTTTTAGGGAGAGGAGGATTTGCTAAAAGTTCTCTTTGTCGTATTTAGGGGATCTCATTTTGGGGATGCATTTGAGGATATGGTTCAGTTTGAGATTCCTTACTAACTTCGGACCACTCTTGCATTTGAGGATAGGGGACGTCATTGTTCTTGAGGGAGAAGAGGGAGCATCTCTGATTTTGGAAAGATTTTTTTGGTGCAAATGGAATTTCATAAAAAATGCGAAAAAACTGTAACGTCACTTAGTTTGTTTTATTAAAATTCAAAATACAGAACGAACCAGTTTATTTTCTTAAACTAATTTGCATTTGATGATGTTTACCATTCTTGAAAATACCAGAAGCATGAAAAAAAGTACAATTAAAATCGGAAAGAACATACTCCTTCAGGAAGTGTTTCCAAAAAGGAAAAATAAACTGCAACTGTATTGCTTATGGTATCGCACTTTTTTTTTGGCATCATGTTCGTCATATTGATAAGAACTCGCCTTGAAATAGATGAAGTCGCCAATATGGTAACCATGGACCCAGGATCGTTCCTGCATTGACCGACGTGTAAAAAAGAAATCATTAAAGAAATTTTTTAAACATTTGGACCTATCCGTTGACCGTCCGTTAAATACAGCTAAATCCAGCCGCCATATTTGAAAAAGGTTGCTAGATTCTTTTGTTTTTCGCCCTATTTGGCGATAAGCAAAATGAAGCAATTCTTTTGATACAATCGTTACGGATCAAGTTAAGTTACTTCATTAATGGTGTACAGTTAAGAAAAAAAAACATTTAACAAAAACAATTTTTTATTTTTAATGATTTAAATATATTAGTTTATAATTGAACTTAAGAACCATTCCTAAATTGTGTTTTATTCATCCAATTCGTTTTAATTAATTTAAAAATATTTTTAATGTCACATAAAAAAAGGCAAATATGAAAAATTATTTTTAAAAAATCGAATTGTACCACGTTTGAAAAGCAAGCACTAATAAGAAACAAACAAACAAACAGTTACACAGTTTAAATGCAGTTACTTGTTTTATTATAACTTCACCGTGAAATTTGGTTATATGTTAGTTGATTAATACACTTGGTAGAGTCATATAGGGTCATAAACTTTTCATACAGGGACTCTAATAACTCATTGGAGCTATCTGTACAAAGTCCCCCCCCCCAAAAAAAAGAGACACCATAAATGAAAGAGAAAAGACTCCTTTAAATACTCCTCAACCCCCCGAAAAAAATCAACGGCAAAGTTTGTTCCATGATCTGCAGGGGTGCCCTTTCCTTCCAAGAGTGAGATACCCCCCCCCCCCCCCAAGAACGAAACCAAAATACCTGTAAAGAAAATTTTAATGGCAGCGCAGTTCTGTCCCATGAACCCCCCCCCCCCCCCAACACATACAACCATGCCCGTCATATGGGTGATCAGGGATTCAATTGCCCTTTCCCCCTGGATTTTTGAAATGTTTCTGAAATTGGGCATTTTTGTACGAATTTGGTGGTTTTTTTTTTTTTTTAATTAAATGCATTGCGCACAATCTGACTGATTCGAGCACTTATAATGTAAGTTTCTGGGGACATTATCTCCCTCCCTCCATTCCAGAAAATTTGAAATGGCGGGCCTTTGGGACAAAAGACACATTGCTACAAACTCACATACATGCTTACATAATAAAGTGCTCGAATCAGTCAGAGCATGCATAAATCAAGAGCGGATCCAACTTCTGCTTTTAGAGGGGGTTATTCAGAAAGGGGGGGGAGGGGTCGTGTCACATATTGCTCTTCTTGAGCTCAAATGGGGGGGGGGGGGTACCCGTCCCCATCTGGAGCCGTTCCTTAATAAAATTTGCAATGGATAGCAAATTTGCTTATTCTATACTTTGTTTAATATAAATTTCTCATTTCAGTACGAAGATAATTTTTTTGTTTTAATCAGATCAGTTTTTTTTTTTTTTTTTGGTGCATTTATTTCTTTGTTTTTTCGCAGCCCAATGCAAATGAAATGCTAGAAAAAATTTTCGTTAGTAAACTCCTAAAATCCCATAGTTAAAAAAAAAAAAGAAAAAAAATCGCAAAACAAAATTTTGAACAGGCATCTCGTTTACAGGACCAATCTGTGAGCTCAAGGCCAAATTGCAACTGTTATTCCCTCCCCCGCCCCCCCTCCTCGACTGCCTGCATACATAGACATTTGTATGTGTAATTTTACGGAGTAACTAAGAAAATATTTCCATTTTAAATTAGTAATAAAAAAGAAAGCTTCGATTATTATGAAAGGGAGTTTATTAAATACCTTCAATAAAGCATTGACATTTTTTCTGGTGGCTGGGCAGCTTAATTTTAAATATAGTCAAATTTTGCCCAATATTTACTAACGAAAATAATTTCAGGTATATAAATTAGTATCAAAGTCTCAAAAATCATATTCATCATACCAACATAAAGGTAGTGTTTGTTGAAAAAATTTTATCATTCTCTTCAAATTTTCTAACTTTCTGGTTTTGTCTCCACTTATTTAACAGATGCTCTTAACATGTGAAATCTACATTTTTAAATTAAAATGTAGCTTTTTTTTCTTTTTCATATATTCAAAACTAGGGAATAGAAACGCGGACCATCGTTTTCCGAAAAGTTTCACTTTTGGTTTCGATTCTATCCCATAGCGCAGGTGTTCCCAAACTTTTTCAATTCGCGGCAGCCTTAGAAGAAATATAATTTTTCGAGGCATCCCAGTCTTTATTGATCATATATGTGTACGAATGTTACCGTGGGCACTTCGTGGCATCTTTTCGCGGATTAATCGGTAAAAATCGGCTGAAAAAAAATTGTTAAAGTGGCCGCTGACCGATATGCTAATGCATTGTCGCATCTCTACTTCGCACCAGGAAAAAAATGACGTTGATATTCCATTTATATTCTTGAGTCACTAGAAAAAATAAATAAATAAATAAATAAATAAAAACTTATATTTAAAATTTTTTCTCTCCATAAGGGAGAAAATGAATAAAATACACGACATATAAATCCCCAAAATGGGGGAGGAAATCAATAAAATATTTGTTAACTAATTAGTCTCTTTCATTTCTATTTGACTATATTATACTTTATCCTTTATTTTGCGGCCTCTTGACAGAATGTACTACACCGATCCCTTCCATTTTGGTGGAACTCAGAAATATCAATCATGAATTTTAATCTCTTTTTGATATTTTCAATTTGGCCCAGGTTCCATAGTTGTGGTAAGCCCTTTGTTAGTACAGCCATAAAAATATATTACTTTTTTCAATTTTTCAGAAAATTTGAAGTGATAAACAAATGTTACACAACAGTTTTTAATTTTAATCTATACATTGTCTTTATCAATAAAAGTATTAATTTGAAATTAAACCCTGCCAGTGTTTGGAAAATAAACAAAATCTAGAAAACTAAGAAATTACAACAGAGAAAGCGAAAATGAGTGAGCTCTATTTACAATTCGTGTATTGATTTAAAAAAGGGAAAAGCATATCCTCTCTAATATATAAATAAGCATGTCCTTGATGAACATTGCCTGACTGAGACAATTTCTCCCACTCATCAATTAGTCAGAAACTGATGCTTAGTTTCTCTAATTAATATTTCATTATACCTTTTATTAGTGTTCATTTTCAAAAGAGAAACATATCCTCTGTAATATATAAATATACAAACAATTGATGAACTGTATGTCTGAGACAATTTCTTCTACTCATATTTAATCAAACATAACTGAACTAATGCTTATCTGCTACATTAGCAACCAGACTTCACCTGATTAAAATGGTCCCTCCCCTTTCTGGCTTCTTCTTTATAGCAAAAATAAAGTTTATAAATTGATGTAACTTTATCACACAGAAGTAGCAAATTTGAGGGTTTGCAAAAATATAACCATTTAGTCGAAAAAACTAAATATACAGACACATAGACTTGGATATAAGAATTTTATTTATAGCTACAAAAAATATAGGCACCATTTCAAAATATGTAATCTTTACTTTGTGATTAATGAAACAGAAATTTGATATATGGTTGTAAACAAAACTCTTTTAATAAAGTTGATTTAATCTTGCTAAGCAGGTGGTGCAGTTGATGCCATTATTTTTTTCAAAAGCATCTTTACTTTTAACATGAAGCCTTAGGATAACCATATAGCAATACAAAAATCTTCGGTTTTCCCTTTGGCCTAGATCAGGGATTATGTGGGTTAATGACATCAGCTTTGATTACTAAACTACATGGAATGCAGCTGAGTCCCTGACCCTAGAGGCACCCTTGGGTAAGATATCAGGACATGAAAAAAAAAAAAAAATAGCAATGAGGTATCAAGGAAAAGGGATTACTTGTGATGATGACTCACTGAGCAAAGCATGGGATGTTCAAAGAAGCTCCCACACCTGAAGTAAAATTGCTTTATACATTTCTATAAAGGTTGTGTAAAGTGAGAGAGAGAGAGAGGTTTTTAAAGAAGTGATATGAGAAAAAAAAACCCCTTATTTATAAAAAAAAACACACACACACAAAAAAAGTTTAGTTGTGCCAGTCATTGGAAATTAAAGGGTTCAATGACACTAATTCCCCACACTTTTGGTTACACTTCATTATGTTTAGTGAAAATATATAATACATTCAAATCTCAGACTGGTTCAAACTTCAAGTTATTGGAAGTTACCACAGCCCCTCAAGGAATATTTGAGATATTGAGAGTTGATTGTATAACACAAATAAAAAAATAATGCATACTTGCCAACCTTTAGAAAAAAAAAAACAGGAGATTCTACCCGGGAAAAAGGGAGAAAAAAGAAAACAAAAAAGTTCGAGAAAAAAACTAAATAACATTTATTACTCATCCTTTTTACATATTATCATTTATTTACCATAGAAGTAGTAGCCGATTTGGCTTTTTTCAGAAATTTATCATCAAATGAATGCTCGAAGCAGTTTCCGGAAAAGTTGCACTTAGCCAAAAGTAAATTTTCCAGACTTTCATTTGACAACATTGATCGAAATTGAGTTCTATTCTTTTTGACTATGCTGAAAATTCTTTCACACTCTGCATTACTGTGAGGAATAGACAAAATATTTAATATTACATGAGCAAGTTCTTTAAACGGATACTCCCCTAAAGGATTTTTGATTTCACTAATTCTAACCCACTTGGTATCAATTCTTTCTTCTGTTTTAATATCCTCCGGGAGATCCTCAATTTGAAGATTTGTAAAAGCAGTCTGAAGAGCTTCGATGCTACAGCTGCTATTTTCACCCTTACAAAATATAGGGAATTTATCTATAAAATACTTAATACTAGAAAAATGAGAATTTTCAATATTATTAACATTACATACTTCAGCATGAATTAAATCCTCATTCCTAAGTGGGAATTTAAGCACCATATAATCACATACTTTTATATAAAATTCTCTAACTGAAGAAAAAAATTGCTTTTGTTCTTCACAAACCAACTTTTGAACAATATTATCTGTACTCTCACTAATATGTATATCAGCATCTTTAAGTTGATTACCAGGAGTGTGATAATCTATAATTAAAATATCAGCACTTTGTTTAATAACACTGACTTTAACAAATTTTGATACAATTTGCCTAAATAGTTCAATGAGCAGAACTCTTACTTTATAAATTTGAGGAGCTTGGGATTGAAATAACAAATTAAACTTATCAAAAATGGGATTAATATATAATATAAATAAACAATATGCCTTATTTACATCTGATGAAAGTACATAAAATATTCGTTCTTCGCGAGATAAAACAGATTTTTTTAAGTCAACAGCCTTAAATTTTTTGTTTGAACTGCTTGGAGCACAGTTGACACTAAGTGGTCGTTTAGAATTTTTATTCTTGACATTGGTTGCCACTGAAGATTTTTCCAACTCATTTTTTTTAGGAATTGTGTAAAATTCCAAGCTTGATGGCTTCTTTTCAGAGGCAATTTGTGACTTAAAAAAAGCCACAAGTGGCTCCCATTGAGACACAAGTCTCTGCAAGCACTTGGTTGTTGACAACCACCGGGTTGCCACATGTTTCAGAATTTTTTTAGTTTCACCATTGTAAAATTCTTGAAAGGATTGCAGCTTTTCTTTCCTTTTAGAAGATTTATCCAAATAGTAAAAAACATCAACTAAGAGTTCATCAACTTTCAACGGCAAACAAGCAGCTCCTTTCTCAGCAGCCAAGTTCAATAGGTGGCATACACATCCAACAACGATCATGCTTTCATGTTCTTTTTTCAAGAAAGCGGCAACACCAATATTCTTTCCGAGCATAACATTAGCATTATCTGCTGAAAATGCAATACAGTTTGAAGCAGGTATGTCATACTCTTCAAATTTCTTCAAAAGCAGAATGGCGATGTTCTGTCCTGTGCAATCTCCTTTAAGAATGGGCAATGCAAGCAACGAATTTTCCACTCTTTTTTTGTCCTTGTCGAAATACGTTATCACCATGGGGAAAATCTTGGAATCGGAGTCGTTGGTACCGTCAGTCGATACACAAAACGCCCGCTCTTTCAAAGTTTTGATCAAAGCACTTCGACTCTGGACCGCGAACTCCGAGGCAATGGCACTTGTTTTCGTCCTCGCCGAACCGTATTTTTTGGCAACAGCACTGTCCGGAAACATTTTCCTGAAGAGATTTCCAGCGTGATTGGAACAATTCAACGGCAAGTTATGCTCAATAATAAACGCCGTGAAAAGACACTCGGCGCGAATAACCGACATATCTTCATTATTTCTTGCAAAAAAACTGTTGATTTTATCACTTTGCTCTTTTGCAGCGACGTTGTCAATGTGCACCTTTCTTCCGATGTGTTGAATAATATCGCTTCTTCCTCCATGTGATATGCTAATATCCTTCACACATTCCAAGCAAAACACAAAATAGTCACTTTTCGTCGACTTTTTCAAAAAGGGAAATTCAGTTGAATATTCTGGTTTATATTTCTGTAGATATTTTTGCTTTTTAATTGGCGTCATAATTAATGCCAGCACACAGCTACTGCTAATTTGTTAACAACCGCGAATCACGTGCAAATCATTCTGCGAGCAACGCTAATATCCAACTGGTTGCCAGATTCAGAAACGAGTGGGGAAAATAATACAAGTAAGTTTGGCTGTCGCTGTTTTACCATCAGAAGTAAGCGAAAAGGAGAAAAATTGGTTCTTCACTGCTCCAGGGAGTTTTCACACTCCCGCTGGAGACTTGCGTTAATCCTGCGCGCCACCTATTGAGGAAAAAGTTAAACTTTCTGATGACTTTTGAAAATTAAGCTTTTTTTTCAAAAATTTTGCGAAAAACTTAGAAAAACGGGAGAAAAATATAAAAAACGGGAAACCGGGAGATGGGCGCAAAAAACAGTAGTCTCCCGTCAAAAACAGTAGAGTTGGCAAGTATGATAATGTGTTCCGGGATTTATTCCAGATGATTGAAGACCTCAGTGATGATTAGTGGTGACCACGGCTTGTTAAATATATCCATGGTTAAAGTACAAGTTCCCATGCCAGATTGATACTTTTGGGACTGCTGGATCAGGGGTTGCTTGGCTCCTGGTCTGAATCAAAAAACCAGAACTGTCTTCAAGGCCTCATCCAACTGGTTAATCTCCATGTTGTAGTAAGTATGACCCTGGAGTGTTGAGAGAGAGAGAATCCCATTCTTCAGTTGATTCAGTAGCTACTCTTCAGGCTCGGAAAAAACCGAAAAGCACAAGCAGAGTTAATGGCAGCAAACGAAGCCAATTCCCTCTACAATGTGCCATTCAGTCGGGAATTTCCAGCCTCTGCAACTGGATGCCTGAAATAGTTCTTGAACTCTGGGAAGAAAAAACAACTTAATTTAAAAGCAACAATATTATGCAATGCTAATGGACACAATCCTGTTTTTCATCCTGTTCAGAAAAATAATATATTTTATTTCTCAACATGTTTGTAATTAAAATATTTCGTCAATAGGTACAATAATAAAATAGCTGTTATCAATAGCTTATTTGCTATTACTTTTTTTGTCATATATTACACCAAGGTGTAACCATGTATTATATAAAAAATTTACTTAGCTATGATTGCTTCATAATAGAGATTATATCAAGAATAGAAGCAAGACACATTCATACGAAAGATTGTTCAAGAATTAAATGCATTGCCTGTGTATTACAAGAAAATTCTCTAAATATAGTATGGCACAAAACCAATTCAAGTTGAGAATCAAATTTAATAACAGTCTGGGAGTAATCCAAGTTTCCAATTACACAGATTAACGATAGAGAATAGCATCCATAAGAAAGTAACAATTTTAAAGTTCAAACATACCCACACTTCCATTGATTCAGTAATTACTCTTCAAGCTCGGGAAAAAAACGAAAAGCATAAGCAGAGGAAACGGCAGCAAATGAAACCAATTCCCTCTACTATGTGCCATTCAGTCAGGAATTTTCAGCCTCTGCAACTGGACACCAGAAACAGTTTTTAGACTCTGGGGAGGAAAAACTTAATTTAAAATTTGAATGCAACACTATAACAATGATAATGGAATAGCATACAATAGTTCTAAATAGGTATCCATCCTATTCAGAAAATAATTAATATATTTTGCTTCTCAACATGTTATTAATTAAAACATTCTTCAACAGGTACAATAATAAACTAGCTGTTATCAATAGCTTATTCTCTTTAACTTTTTTTTTGTTGTCTATTACACTAAGGTGTGACCATCTATTATAAAAAAATATACTTCAACTATGATAGCTTCATAATATTACATCAAGAATTGAATGCACAACCTGCTTATTACAGGAAAAATTTCTCAAATTATAGTATGATACAAAACCAATTCTCAAATTATAGTATGATACAAAACCAATTCAAGTTGAGGATCAAGTTTCATAACAGTCTAGGAATAATTAAACAGATAAACAATATAGAATAGTTTCAAAAAGTAGAACTGTAATAAATTAAAATAGATTGGACATCTTTCTACGTATGGAGAAAAAATCTCAAGAATAAAAACAAATATCAAGCAGTAAAAATCCTCAACATATAAGCACTTTAACCTGGAGCATTTGTTGCTGCTCACAGCTACTGCACCCCACATGATACTTTGATTTAAATACTTCAGTATTTATCCTTAAGCATGTGACAATATCTGGAACTGGCAAGAAAATCAAATCTGCATGTTATTTTTCTGAAAGTCATGAAGCAATTCAGCAATAAAAGCATGATTGACAGATCTTTTAAAGGATGATGAGTGAATTATTTAATTTGAGATTTCCGTTACACAGAATTCTATTAAATAGCAAAAGCTAGAAGGAAAAAAATGATTGTTTGATAACTGTTTTATAATTCAAAAAGGTAAGAATCTGCATCAGATGAATATACTCCTGTTTAAAAACATAATTTGGTCAATAGGTACCTGCATTTTGAAAAAGAAAAATGCATAAATTGTTTTTCTTCTAGAAAATACCATATTTTGCTCCTGTCTGTAACTTTGCAATTTTACTCAAATGAAACAGATACACTATATAGGAAGCTAAATATAATAACTATTGCAGAAATAGTTATTAGTTAACAGAGAAATCTCATTTCGTCTAACGAGCAAAGTATTAAGTCCATAGCAAGAAATTATTGAAATCAAATCCTTATTTACTTCATATCCATAATAACGACGTTCATCATTGAGCGAAACCGTTTTGTAAGATACTATTAAGATGCATTTCTTTAGAAATTAGTTGCTTTAATATGAAATCTACACTGAATTACAAGCCGTTATCTAAGTTTACTTATGCTTTAATTAAAATATGAATAAAATTGTACCATTGTTTGTTTCCTTTATGAATCAAAGCAAAATCCTCTTTGTTCTCATGTTCACGAGCGCCAAACCATTACGAGATCACTTTGAAGAAAGAGAAATACATAAATTAATCATTTCATCTCAATAGCTCAATATTAAATACATTGTAACATGTTATTGACATCAAATCACATTTATGACATGCAAGATCGAGCGAAACCATTTTGCAAGACATTAGGCAGTTTTTGAATAAATATTCGTTGAAATAACAAATGAAACTTGCAACATTACTAATTTCAAGAGTTAATTTGTGCTTTTGTGAAACATAAATTCAAATTAATCATTAAAACGTACCTCACAATCACCTAAATCCTCAGGCCCCCTCGGCCCCTCGTGTATCTACCGTTTGTTCGCGCGCCAAACCATTGCGTCGCCAAATGTCAAGGTTGCCGTAAATTTCCCTGTAAAAATCGCCAGGATTTAGCTGTAATTAATGTCCGCCTATCCGTTGGAATGACTGTTATTGTTCAATTTTTTTTTTCCCTAATTTTATGTTTCGATTCTTCTTTTTCCCATTTCAAGTACGTATTATGTTTCGGAATTTTGTTACAACGTATCGTTAATTTTGTGGAAATCGAGATTACTGTCTTTGTTATAAATATTTTGCCTGTTTTATAAATACAAAAACGATTTGTGCTCTTGAAAATGAGCTGTTCACAGTTTATTTCTGTCTATAAGGTAATCGGAGTGTCCCAGTATGATTTTTTTTTTTTTAAACTTGTTTGGAAAGTAATGTTTTTTTACTTCTTAAAACTGTACATCAGCAAATATTTCCACACCTAACTTTTTTTTCCATTTAAATTATCGTATCAGCATTTACTATTTTTTTCGTCTTAGCATCTATCGATAAATAAAAATAGTATATAATCAAAATGATTACTTTAATGCAGACTGAACAGTTCAGCAAGTGAAGTGCATACTCGGCTATGAAAGTTGCAAGAATATGTTTTGTGAATAAAATGTGTCCTCATAGCTTCAGTGTAAATAAAATGAAAGGTTAAAAGAATAAAACCCGACAACGGGAAAAAATCACTAAAAGGTAAGAAACAAGATAGGTGTTGTTTGATATCATCGTCTTGTTGAGTAAAACCAGTAATTTGATAGGTTAGCTATTCCTATTTATTTAGTTCTATTGAAATCCTCTGTCACTTTCACATTAATAACTTTATAATTCAATTGAAATGCCGTAGTCGTGCGTTGATATATATATAAAAAAAAAAACTAGTTTGAGAACGCACGACAACGGCATTTGAATTGAATTATATCATGAATGTGAAAGTGACAGAGTATTTTAATAACACTAAATAAATAAGAATAGCTAACCTATCAAATTACTGGTTTTACTCAATAGGACGATGATATCAAACAGCACCTATCTTGTTTCTTACGTTTTAGTATTTTTTTGCTGTAGTCGGGTTTTAGTTTTTTAATCTTTCATTTTATTTTAATATTTTCCATTTTAACCTGTGATGAACAACAAAATAATAGTGTGAGTAATTTACGGTAAGCATTTTAGTTTGATGTACAAGAATGGTAAATTTAATTTATTGCTATTATATGAAACTGATAGAAAATTTAAACTATATAAGATTTATCTTACTTAATAACACTATAATAGTAATCAACACCAAACTTGTTTCTTACCCTTTGTTCCTTTAGCCGGGTTATCAATAAATTTATTTAAAACCAACCGCAAAAAAATTGTTTAAAATCGAGATTTACATGGTAAAATCCACTCTTCCTAATTGTTAAAGTCGATTGAAATGTATCTTACATTACTCGAGCCATAATGATAAATCAATTGACGCTTTATTCATAAAGGCCGGATAAATAGTCTAGGCGCTAGAGTGGAACATACGTAAATGGGGTATTTCACAGTATTTGGCTGTTACGAACTCTACGCTTCACAAGGAAGTTTTAGCCTCCTACTCATGATTAGTGCAAATAGTAAACTTAAACATTTTGTAAATGATTAGTCCTATGTGTACTTATGTCATAGCATTGAAAAAAGTTTAGATTTGTGTTGAATTTCTAAAGATATAGGAAGATATATAGCATGTTACGGACTCTACACTCAAAAGACATGGAAATTTTTGCTTAAAACTATCTTCAAATTTTCTATGAAAGTAATAAATATTCTTACCTAATGAAAGTTTTCTACTATGCCTCAGTTTATCTATAGTACATTTAAGCACCAAAATAATTTTTAAAAAGGTAAAAAATCTTTTTTACGGAATTATTTACTAAAGAACTTAACGTTTATGAACATGTTACGAACTCTACATATTTGTCACGTTTGGAGTATTGTTTGAATAATTGTTTAATAGAGTCTAAATAACAACAATACTACCTCATTGTTCAATAGTTACAATGATAGAATCAACTGTTATGGCTATTTCTTCATCATATATGTGAGGGGTGCCCATCTGGGGGGGGAGGGGCATGCCGCAGACTGCCATTGAAGTTTTTTTAGGGGGATTTTTCCTCTTTTTTGGGTCGAGAGATTTTTGATATTAGAGGATTGAAGGGGTCTGTGGGATATTTAGGGGAGGTGCACCCAAGCTCTAAGGAGTGGGGGGGTACCAGATTGAAAATGGCCTCCTGTTGGAATAGACCAAGCTTACGTTCGACGAGCACGACCGGTAGCGCCCGGTTGGTTAATCACGTGACATCAATGACGTCAGCGGTTACTAACCCGTTGTTCACGAACCAATGCTTCATGGAACGCTTTTGGTTGATCAATGGTTACTTGCGCAGACGAACAACACGCAGGTGAAAATTACTTATAATTGGTCAAAAATGTCACGTGGTTCCCTCAACCAATCAACCAGCTTAAGTTGTGGTTGACCGGTAGATCAACCAGTGAGGCTCATAGGATGACATCGGAAGCAATCAGTTAACCGGTAGCTCTCAAGAACGCTGCGGTTAGCAACCAGTTACTCACTGGTCGACCGGTGAGGTTCATCGAATGCAAGCCAAGTGATATGTTGATTTCTTCAGTCATGAATTTGTTATTAGAAATGATAGGTTTTAATGCAAATTTTTCAAACAATTTAACTTTTATAGTAGAACCTTGATTACCTGAAGAGATCGATACCGGACCATCTTGGGTAAATCGAAATTTCTGGATAAATTTTAAGGGGGGGGGGGGGGCATGTTAGGAAGATAATGTTTTTAAGCCAAAACTTTTTAAATTGCATTTTTAAAGGTAAGTTAAATTTTCTGTTAATTCAATTTAAAAAGGCAACTTTTTTTGCTTTAGGAATCACATATATTTTTAAGCAACAGAATGTTGTTCATTTCCGGTTTAAATATTTGCATTTAATTAATTAAATGTATGATTGGTCATGTATGGCACGAAAGATCTTATATTTTTGTTTAATGGCCCTAATATTAAGGTACTAAATGACATCTGACATGCCTTACTTTGTTCCTTTATTTTAACCTGAAAGTGATTTTCTTTTTTTCTTTGTACAATATGTACTGGTATTCTATGCTGGAAATTGTTCAAATGTCACACTAGAAATATACTGAAATTCGGGACCACCAGATTAGTCAACATCCCATAAGATAATAGGGGAAATTTGGTTAGATTGACCTTGATAATTTTAATACTTTTTTTTTTTTTTTTAAATTTACGACCAACAAAAAAAGCGCCTATAGTTCTACAATTCCTATAATGAAATCATATAGTAAAGTTATTTTGAACAAATTTTCAGAAGCTGTCATTTTGGCAGTGCTAATTTTGATTGATTAACTTTCATAACTAAGCAACTTTATTTTTTTAAATGGTTTTCATGAAGAATGAAGCAATAAATTGAATTCCTCTCCTAAAATAAAAGTTCTTTTAGTTCTTATGTATTAGCAGTTTATTTTTTGTTGTAAAGAAAAAAAATCAGGACAACTTTTTTTAGATTAAGAACCTGGGGTATGTTGGTTCACTTTTAGAAAACCCACAAAAACTTTTAGAACAATTAAAAAAGCAATATTCCAGTATTGGCAATAGTGAAGTTGCTAAAAACACAAATTGTTCTGATTCTTGAAAAAGTGTAACAGTAGATATTGGTCAATTTTAATTTTATTGATCTTTAAACTTTGGTTTTTGATTCTAATCACAAAACATTTAGTTGGTACAAATGTTGGATAATATTTAACATTAAAATTGTAATAGAAGCTGTTTTTGTAATGTGGGGACCCCGGTACTGTGGCAGGTTGTTTCACTTCACAAAGTTCTCTTAAAATATTAATGGGGAAAAAAGGTAATGAATTGAAAATTTTCTGGGATGATGAGAAGTATTTAATGTAACTCATGGTAGAAAATAAAACTACTAATTGAATTTTATGATGAGATAAAAAAAAAAAGAAGAAAAGTAGAGAGCCAGACCAATGTGCCCTGACTCCCCCTATACACTTGTGCAGTTGAAATTCTTCTGAAAGTCAAAGTTCTTTTTAAGTATAAGTTGTAATTCCCTTTAAAGGGCTACTTTTATTCTTTTTTTTTTTTTTTTTCTGTGCAGGTTGTTCAAGCATTTTGGTAAAGAAAGAACGATGTTGAAACAGTTGCCAAATGTAGAGTCCGTAACGTTTTGTAGAGTCCGTAATCAAATTTAGAAAATTAATAAAAAATACCGAATTTGAATTTTCATGAAACTTATTTTAGACTAAATTGTAACACTGTAGGTGAAATTAGAAAATATTCAATTTAGTTATATAAAATGCATAAATAAAAATTTTAACAAAACTTTTGTTCTAATTATTGTTAGGACTATACAATCACTATTTTCACAACTTATAATTTTTTAACGAATGTACTTTTTGATTAAAATTATTACATGTATTAGAGATAATCTCTTACTTTATTTGTCCCAAGCACCAGTTTTGGCTTGAAATTCAGTTCAAGTCACTATTGAAGAAAAATTCAATGTAGAGTTCGTAACGATAAAAGTTGTATTTTTGCTGTTTTGATTGCGATTACATGGATAATATGAAATAAATAAAGAAAAAAATATGAAATTCATGTCCTTTGGAATGTGCTTTTTATAAAAATTTTAACCTTTTAACAAGTTTTGTTACAGACACCCCTATGTCACAAATATCGTGAAATGCCCCAAATACAAAGACTGCTAAAAATTGAAAAATCGTCTCTTACTACATTTGAAGTCTGCTTAAATCATAACCCTTTCTTTTGGCTTCGCCGTTGTTGGTTAAAAAACGGGAACGTTTTCCGCTAAAAGTCGGTAACCTTTCTGAAACTATCCTTGAAACTTTTTAAAGAATTGGGAAATCTACTCTGTTGCAGCCAGCCATTTCTTGGGAACCTTCGTCAAGAATGAGGTATATAGGTTTTATTAATATAATTAGAACCACCCTTCTCCACTAATAGAGCTCCAGAAGCATTTAAACAGCCACGACAGAATTGCAAGCAAGATCTAGGCATATCCCACACATGCAATTCTTGCTTTGTAAAGCTGAAGCTTGGGGCATTAGTCAGCCTGGACGGGCTGTAATCAAATTATAGCCGATTCACCGAATAAACACGCTCAGTCAGTCAGTCTTTAAACTGGTAGAAAAAAGTATGTTTTTCATGTAAAAATGTTTTTCTGTTTTGCTAGGTTGATTAGTACATAATGTCTCCTTTTAGTGACAAAAATTACATTATAGTAGAATTATAAAATCAAAGTCTGTATAAAAATGTAATGTGAGTCACATGCCCAAGTCATTTTTCTTGTGATTTTAAAGCCTTGTTTGAATCAAATGATAGGAAATAATTCTAGTTGCAGTGTTCGCTCTCAACTACCCATAACCTGGGTCCCAGGGACCCATTAATGTAATAGATTTGGGTCTTTTGGTGGAAAAAATGAGTCCCTTAAATTTTAAACAGAAAATCTTAGCTTATAAATGAATAATATAAAAATATTTTTACTTGGGTGGGAAAAAAGGCATGAAATAAATTTTGTGATTATCATTGTAAAATTATTTTCAAATAATACACTTGCAAGACTTAGTTATGTGAGAAACTATTTGGTCAGTTGCAATGAGGTTAACTCAAAATTTACTTTTAAAATGGATTTTACCATAAAATAAAAAACAAGTGCCTCTGATTGATCAAGCAAAAAGCACTCCCGTAACCTTTGTTTTCCAACGCATTTTTCTAGTGAAAAAAGCTAACACCCCCCCCCTGCATTATCATTTGCAATTACATAATAATTAAAAAAAATCGCAAGCGAATGAACCCAATGCAAAAACGTAACATTTCCTCATATGAGTGAAAATTGCTCATTTGCAATCTTAAATCCGTATATTTTACTTTATTTTGACTTGTTCAAAATATCTGTTTTGGCTTTTGTGCTATTTTTAAAATCGTGCCATTTTCAAAATGGTGCAATCGATTAATACCCGACTTTTGCAAGCCCAAATAAAAATAGCCCATCAGAAAGAGATAAATTACTAGAAAAAGAACAAGGTTAAAGTGCTTTTGTATATAATTTAAGTATTCATAAGCAATTTAACAAGATAAATGTGAAGTTCAGAACTTTGTGTTTAGCGCGATCGGGAAAATGATCTCCATTTTTTTTCTCCCCTCCTTTTATTGGGGATGCAAAATAATGATTTTCAAAAGTAATTCTGGTTACATGAATGCAAAATGTTTACTGTACAGTTGTCTTGAAGAGTGCATTGAAACTACTATTACTTTTAGTCCTCATTGCTGTTTTCAGGAATTTCCTCAAGATAAAAGTAATGAGAGCTTATTCTTAGAATACAGTACAATGGGTTATTTATGAACTTGCGCCCTGAGTTCTGCCCTGGAGGTCACTGTAAGCTCCAGTCTTATTACTAAATTTCCATTGACGAGTCAACAAAAGGGGTGTTTTTGAATAGCTGATAAAGAGATAGGGTCATTTTAATCCCTTTCTGTTGATTCTCCTGGTCATTGATGCTTAAAAGCATTTACCAAATAGATCTTTAGCATTTTCTCCAATTTTTTTCTGATTCTTATCTTTTGGGTTTTCTGGGTTCCTGGGACCCGATTTTTTGCGGAAGTTGCCTCCCTTTCCTGCGAATTTGCCTGAAAAAACCCGCTATAATGCGTAAACGCGAACCCTGAGTTGATTAGAATTAAAATTCAAATTTTTAATTTATTTTTTATTGCTGTTTATTACATTCTGTGTTTGCTCTTAATTTCTGTGCTTCACACATCACTTTGCTAATGTTGACGTTTTTCACAAGTCCTGAGACTGTTATGATAACTGAATTTGACAATACAGTATAACCCCAATTTAACGATTGTCCAGGGACTGGAAAAATTGTTAAATCATGGATATTGTTAAGTCCAGTATCATAGACATTCAATGCTGTCAAATCCGAACCAGTGAAATGTATCACTAAATTGCGGAAATTGTTAAATCGGGTATCATTAAATCGAAGATACTATATTTTAAATATATTGTAACGGATCCGGTGCGACTTCCAACTTTCTTGAAAGGACGACACAGTTCTTGATTAAAAATACAGGAAATTTATTTACACTATGTACAGGAAAGATCGTCAACAACTGCTAAATTATTCATCAGCAATTAAGCAATTATCACACAACACCGTAAACTCAACGGTTACACACGTATTTACTTCCAAATACGAAAAACAACAGCTCAAAAGGCTTCACAAAGCAGAGCAATAAATGCTCTCCAGCGTTCCACTGCAACGATTCACAAGCAAAAACTAACTCGAAACTGAACTTTTTATCACGCGGGACGCTTTTATAAACATCGAAAAGATTCCACAACATTCGAAATACTTCTCGAAATGCATAGACCGTTATTTTATTTCTCTTCCTTCGCAAATTTTATCAATGAAAAATAGGGGATTGTATACTTCAACCAAATGTATAGGGGCTGTATATTCATTATGGGAAACTATTTACAGGTTACGTTGCTACAATAATTACTATTTACAGAATTTGTAACATTGCCCCCTTCCTAAGGACTGCACGTCCCGGGCAGTACAATCCCCAGAAAGGGTGTCAAACTTCTATCACATGTTCACAAATACACACATTAAATAACAACCAATAATGCATAGGAAACACAATAATAACAAGAAATATTACTAAACATTAAAAGCAAAAAAAAAAAAATTATCTACAACTTTTATGTTATCAACCATGGTTGTTTACCTAATACTCATGAACTATGGCCATAGTATGGGGCTAACCGATCATAATCAGGGGTCTGTCCAGGATTTTTCACAGGGTCCGTTTTTTGTGAAAAATAAAATAATTTTGTGAAAAGTCAATTAATTTTGTGAAAAATCAAATTTTTTTTTTTTTTTTTTGTAAAAACGAAAGTTAAGACTCTTGAGATGGTGGAAACTGCATCATTGACACTTAAAGTTGAGTGTTTTCTCTCTTTTCTGTTGAGAATATCATTCTTGAATGTTTTTCTAGTATTTGGGGAGGGGGGGGGGAGGCATCGCTCACTGGGAGATGGGCGCCCCTCAAGTATCCATATTTATCAACCATTCTACATCATGTTAAATTATACTTGAAATGTTATTTGTATAGTATTTAAAATAACTGTAAGAAAAAAAATTCAGTCAGGGGTTCAACATTTAACTTTTACCCAAGACACGGTTTAAGAGCACAGAGTTTCATTTAAAACTTATAAACTCCGTGATTTTTACAAAAATAAAAAATATTTTATTTGTTTACCTCTTAGCTAAGCGTACTAAACGTCGAAAATTCGAAAAATCAGATTCCCATAGCGGATGCAAAGAGATTGCAATCCTCAAAGTGAAGGCATCAAAAGTATAAAAAACGGCTTGTAAAATAAATATTTTTGATAAAATTATTTTAGAATTACATTTTTAGAGTCCTATGATAAACATATCATTAATATCTGGACACAGTTGAAGCAAAAAAAAAAAAAAAATAATCTATACATATAATAAAATAAGATGTTTGTGTGTGTGTGTGTGGCGTGCATTCCGGGAAAACGGTAAGGCCTAGAAAGATGAAATTTGGTATACAGGTGTAGTTTTTGCTGAAGTTGTGCACCTCGGGCTTCGATTTTTGATATTTTAATTAGAAAAAAAGTTATTTAATGTTTTATGTGATTTTTAGCACTTTTTAGTACTCTTAACCTCACAGACCCCGAACCAATCGCGCCAGACAAATATTTTTGGTACTAGTGTCGGAAATTTAATTTTAAATATGATGAACAAAAAAATTTTGAAGATAGAGCAATTTTTGTATTTTTTATGAATTTTTGAAAAAACCTTTAATTTGCATGTTTTTCTGGGTTTTATTTTTTTCTAATATCATCCTGCGAGAAGTATCAAAGCCTCATTTCTGAAATTTAAGTTGGTAATAGTAAAAACATTTCGCCCTCTTCAGAAGAAAAAAGTTCTTAAAAATACGCAATAGTTTTTTTTTTTACAATTTTTTTAATGCTGAATACATCATGTCCTTTCACGCATCAGTCGAAAAAAGCGTTCTTCAATCTTTTATGCCTGTGACGTCACTACTTGGGTTTCGATTCGATATTTACGATGGAATCTTAATCGAAGCAATGTTAATCTTTTTTTTTTTACTATATAGCTTACTTCTACATTTTCTAACGTGATGACCACGTGTTTTTTCGGCAGCGCTTGCTTTTTTTCTTTCCTTTTTTTTTGTTTTATTTAGGGATTGCATTTATTCCTTTTTCCATCCCCCCCTTCCAAGCTGGACCTTTCGCTGTATCTATATTACGTTACATTTCATAGTTGTGCGCATTAATTCAATAAAAACAGCGAGATTTTTTTTATCTTTGTCAAACGCTACTTTTTGCACACAACGGGGAATTTGAGCTTTTTTTTTTTTTTGCTCTACTTAAATAAAAAAACGCGGTTTTTTGAGTGTTCTTTGTTTTTATTAGGAAATGGGTGAGGAGGTCAAAATAAATAGAGATGGATAAGAAAATGTAGAGATAGATTGTAAAGGTAGATAGCCGCCGCGAAGGCGGCAATCTTGGCGTAAAAATGTGAATGGCACAAAAAAAAAGATAGAGATGGATTGATTAATACTGCTGCCAAATTTATTTAAACAACCGCCGAAGGCGGCAAACTTGAAGTAAAAAGGTAAATGACAAGTTAGCCAAACAGCCGTCGTAGGTGGTTGCTTGCACATTGGATATCAATGCCCCCCTCCCTCCCCCACATACACCATGACTTTGAAAAAACAATGCTTTCACATAAAAGTGGAAGTGCTTTTTGTTATATTTCGACAAAATTTGCATGAAGAGTACGTCGTTTATGTCTCCCCTCCCCCTCCTTTAAAAATATTCCAAACGACGAAACTGGAGACAGATCTAGAAAATATTTTATTCAAATTATTAATGAGATATAGATAGATATGAGATTGTTCACAAAAAAATGAATCCGCTAAATTCGTTGATACCATATTAATACAAGAGCACAAAGAACACAACTCCACCGCCTTTCACATCGTTTTATTCACTACAACTACTTACAGACACGGACGAACATAGAACTATATACAAGTTTGATGATATTAAGCAGCTGGCCTGTAGCCACGCCCTCTTTCCCCTTAAAGACCCTCGTTCTCTTCAAGATTCTCGCTAACACACTGGGGCCCCGATGACCATGTCATCCAAGCTTATACACATTAACATTACAATGATACAAAATACACTAGATTGAACATAAAAACCATAATAACACTAATTCACCTTAAAAATGTAGAATTTAAGTTACCTTTGACATGAAAATTATTTTTAAATAAAAATTATAAAATGAAATGCACATTGAATCATTTATGTTCAATAGGAAGTTTAACCAATTTGTGAATTGGTCTTCTCAATTCACCTGTCGATGTTTTTAAAGTTACAGCACGTACTCTGCTGTCACTGCTGTCAATAGTTTCAGTTACTCTTGCCATCCTCCATTTGAGGGGTGGCAAATTCTCGTCCTTGATTAACACTATGTCATTGCAGCACAAATCCACGCATGGGGTTTTCCATTTGTTGCGCACTTGCAACTGCGTTAAATAGTCCTTCGACCATGCTTTCCAGAAGGATTGTGAAATTTGTGATGTTAGTTTATATCTTTCACCAATGCTAATTTTCTCATTGGTAACATCAGGCTCAGGTACGCTCTTTAACTCCGAGCCAATGAGAAAATGACCAGGTGTTAGAACACAATAGTCATCAGCACAATCTGATGCAGAAACAAGTGGTCTGGAATTCAGCGCTGCTTCTACTTCAGTTAAGACAGTAGAAAACTCCTCAACAGTTAATATCTGTGATTTCATTACTCTTCGCTAGTGAAATTTCATCGCTTTTACTGTGGCTTCCCAGAGGCCACCATAATGGGGAGCTGATGGAATGTTCAGCTTCCACGACACACCTTCATCGGCTAGATATTGACCAAGATCTCTTGAACACGCTTTCCAATAATTTTTCGCACCGATGTAGTTGGTTCCACAGTCACTGTATATTTCCAGAGGTTTTCCTCTGCAAGCGATGAATCTCTTCAAAGCTGAAAGGCACGCTTCAGTACTTAGGTCGCTTACTATTTCAAGATGCACGGCCTTAACAGTAAAACACACAAATATGCACACGTACATTTTTAACGCTTTAACTCCTCTTCCACTACGAGGGGTAACAAGAAACGGTCCAGCGAAATCTGTACCACATTTCAAAAAGGCTCTTCCAGGATTCACTCTAGCTGACGGTAAATTTGCCATTATTTGTTGCGAAAATTCCGAACGAAATCTACAACAAGTCACACAGTTTCTCACTACTTTACGAATTGCAGATCTTGCACACACGATCCAATACTTCTGTCGAATTGATGCACTAAGTAAGTGTATACCTGCATGTAAATACATTATATGGTAGTATCTTATGACCATTTCAGTCACAGGATGTTTCTTAGGCAATATAAGAGGATGCTTTACACTCTCTGCCAAATTTGCATTTTTCAAACGTCCGCCAACTCTAAGTAGGCCTTCACTGTCAATGAAGGGATTTAACTGTGACAAATTTCCAGACTTCAAAACTTTCCCTTTCTCTAAAGTTGCAATCTCAGTACTAAACACAGTTCTCTGTACTGCTTTAATTACTTGGTCATGCGCCTCTCGCAACTCATCAACTTGAAGAAATGAAGAATTAACTTTCATTCCTCGAGCATTTCTAATAAATCTAAGACACCATGCAACAATTCTTTGCAATTTACTCCAAACCGAAATTCTATTGTACAAATTTTCGACCAGTTCCACCTGAACAACCATAACATTAGTTACTTCACTTCTTTTCTCCCGTAAAACCTCTACATTGTCACAACTTGCAGATTTGAACACCTGCTCCGGCCATCCTTCACAACTCTCCTGAAGCCAATCTGGTCCTAACCTCCACAATTTATTCAACAACAGATCTTCCATTGAAATTCCTCTAGTTAGTAAATCTGCTGGATTTTTTTCCGAGGGGCAAAATTTCCAGTCGCTGGGATTCGACTTCTCCTGAATCTCCAAAACACGATTTGCTACAAACATTTTCCAACGCTTGGCACAACCCTTTACCCAGTACAACGCAATCAAAGAGTCACTCCAATACACAATATTTTGAATCATGTCTCCGAAAACTGTCTTGAGATAACTTCCCAATCTAGAACCTATCACAAGAGCCATCAACTCTAAGCGAGGTAACGTTAATTTCTTTAGCGGTGCTACTCTACTCTTTGACAACACAAAAGACACCTTATACTTCCCATATTTATCACGAAACCTGAAATATACAACAGCTCCATACGCCCTCAATGACGCATCACAAAATACGTGTACTTCAGCCTTCTCACCAACACAGCTTTCTAAACAATGCCTAGGAATTTTTATTTCACTCATTTTGTCAGTTTCTCCACACCACTTCACCCATTTTTTCCGCAAGTCTTCTGGCAACTCTTCATCCCAATCAATTGCTCTCTCCCAAATTTCCTGCAACAATAACTTAATACGTACAACAAACGGAGCAATCAACCCAACCGGATCAAAAATACTAGCTGCAGTCTGTAAAACGCACCTCTTACTGTTCTTCAATGATTTCAATCCTTTAAATATCCCTTTTAGATCCAACGACAACTCATCTTGCTCTGGATTCCAGTTTAACCCCAACACTTTCACTTGGCTAACATCAACCGACTCCCGTTCCTTTAGTCCCGTCTGCACCCATAGTTCTTCTAACTCTTTGCTGTTAGACCTCAATTTCCTCAAGTTAAAACCTCCTGCCTTCAGAATAGTTACAGCATCAGATGACAAATTTAAAACTTCGCTCACACTATTTCCACCAAAATACAAGTCATCAACATACAGCGAAGATTTTAACATCTCAACTGATTTAGGGTGTGTATTCTCAAACTTTTGAATGTGATGCTTAATTGTAGCACTTAGAATAAACGGAGACGGTTTGCAACCGAATGTTACTCTTTTCATTTGCATGTATTTAAATTCCTCACTAGAACTATCTGAATACCAAAGAAATTTTAAAAACTTTCTATCTCTTTCGGAAATACCAATCATTAAAAATGCTTTCTCAATGTCTGCATTAAAAGCTACCTTGAATTTACGAAAATTTAAAATGATATCAAGTATATTTGGATTTAAATTCGGGCCAGTTTCTAAACAATCATTAAGAGATAAATTACCCTTTGATTTAGAACTACAATTGTACACAATACGAACTTTGGTTGTTTCTTTATCTGCCCTGACGACAGCTCTATGGGGCATAAAATATTCCTTACTATCCCTATCACACTCTTCAATAATTCCCATTTTAACTTGCTCATTCACAATTTCCTTATATTCATTTGCAACCCATTCGTTTTCATTTAAAACCCTTTTTAACTCTTCAAATTGCTTTTTAGCTAACGTAAAATTGTTCGCTAACTCATTAGGATCTGTTTTTCCACATTAAATTTGTTTCGTATCTCCCATCTACGAATTTTAATCCTTTCTCAAATTCTTCAACGAAAGCCTTATCTACCGAATTTAATTCCTCCTTTTCTTTTATTCCCAATGCTTCGAGTTCCCACAAAATCTGAACGTCTGTAGCCGCAACACAGAGATTTGACGCCACTATCATTTTTTAAGCACTGTGAATCACTTAACTGAGTTCCCTGTAGCGCGAAACCAAATACCCGTTTGAACACAAGTAATTGTTTTTGTTTATTTTCTCAAATCTCGTAGAGTCAACGATCTGCCAAAATACATCTGCGCCAATTAATACTTCGATTTGTATATCGCTCCTCGAAAACAATCGGCCAAAATCAATCCTCGCGAACGCATAGTGTTTAAAATATCTGCATTTTGGAACAGAGTTAGGGGCTGCAGTTATCGTATCTGTAATTAAAACTTCAAACTGAATGATTTTATTAGGATCATATCTATTTGTTAACTTTATCTCGGCTACATCATAAATTTTCTCAACGGGTCTTACTGAACCAAAAGAAAAAACCGACAGTCTTTCCTTTCTGATGGAATTTAGTTTTAAACAATCTGCTAAGGATCTTCGAATCCAACTCCGGTCTGATCCGTTATCGCATAAAATCCTCGTAAATTTGTTTATTCCTCTCCCATCCTTAGGATTGCTAGCATATGCGCTGCAAGTTAGAAGTAAAACGTTAGACACTCTTGACCTAGAGACGGAAGAATTATTACTTGTTGAAACTGCGCTCTCCTCTTCAGAGGGATTTTTGCCCTCCCTGGCCTCTTTCGGAAAATGAATCATTTGATGATGCGGTTTTCCACAGAAAACAGTTTCTTGCCTTACAGAAATTTTACACTGCACCCAGAAGAGAGACATTTGAAGCACAAATTATTCCTTTTTACAATATCTACTCTCTCCGCTTACCGAAATGTCTTTAAAATTCGGACATTCGCTTATCGCATGGAGTTTCGCCTGTTTTACCACAAAATACAATGAATATTTTTTTGCTCCTGATAAATATACATTTGAAACATCTCTAGAACTATTACTACGGAATTTATTTACATGGTGAATTTCATATGAACCCCCGTTTACGATAATTATTTCCCTCAGTATTGGAAGAATATCTGCGCGAATTATTTCCTTCGCTTTTCTTATTTTCACTTCCTGAAAAGAATTTCGGGGGAAACGACTCAGATTTTGGTTTACCTCTCGATGACAGATAAATGTCGCACTCTCGGCCTAATTCTTGCGGTTTAAACCATTTCTCACTCTGTTTTACAGCTATATGAGTTTTCAAATCCCGATCGATTTCACTAAACAGTTTATCTGAAACTATTAATTCACACACTGATTTAAAATCACTCACATCTCTTAGCCGACAATAATATTCAAAATTAGCACTTAATCTGGACGCGAATTGCACGTAATTTTCGTTAGGTAATTTTTGAGCATATCGAAATTGATTTAAGCACACTTGAGGCGTTGGCTGAAATTCTTTTAAAATCGTTGCTTTGAGTTTATCATAATCATTTACATCTTCCTCACTCATGTGAACCATTAAATTTGTTAATTTTTCTCCTAGAATATTTAATAGAATTTCCGCTTTCAGTTGTTCCGGCACATTTTTTGTTTTGAATGCCTTTTCAATGGACTGAAAAAAGAGATTAAACGATTCTGCCCTAGTAGGTACTGAAATTGTCAATGTTTTAAACCGCTTTTAATTAAACTTTTCAGTACTACTATTAGATATTTCTAATTCAGAATTTGGAACTTGTGGTAAATCCTTTTTAATGCTTGCTAATTCTAATTCTCTCTCTAACTGCGATAGTTTTATTCTCTCTAACTCTAATTTAGCTTCACTATCTGACAGTTCTCTTTCCAATGTGAGCTTATTCTCCTCTAAAATATTATGAACAACACTTTCCACGAATTCTATATCACTCTTATAAATTTCCGAATTTTCAATTAATTCTTTCAACTGAATTAATTTTGCATTAGGAGGGATCTTTAAATCTAATTCCTCAGCAACGAGTAATAGCTCGCTCTTTTTTAATGTTCTAATACTCATTATGAATAATAACAATTAAAATAGCCTTAATAAGTTACACACAATAATAACTTATAAAAAATAACAGTAAATCACATAAGTAGCACAATTAAAGCATCATCATTCAAATGTAACCTTTTCTAAATTTACTGACTATGTAGTATTGCAGTATAAACCTTCCACAAAAATCTAAAATCACAATACCTCTTAACAAAGATGGGAATCGACACCTCTTGCAGAATTCAACACCTTACTACACTCAACACCATTCTCAACTCAACAAATACTCTGTGGCACTCCACCCCACTCCTGACACCCAAAAATATGTTTCACAAAAAAATGAATCCGCTAAATTCGTTGATACCATATTAATACAAGAGCACAAAGAACACAACTCCACCGCCTTTCACATCGTTTTATTCACTACAACTACTTACAGACACGGACCGAACATAGAACTATATACAAGTTTGATGATTTAAGCAGCTGGCCTGTAGCCACGCCCTCTTTCCCCTTAAAGACCCTCGTTCTCTTCAAGATTCTCGCTAACAGAGATAATAGATATAGATTGATTGATACCTGCCATGAAATTTATTTAAGCACGCCACCGAAGGCGGCAACATTGGCGTAAAAAAAACGAATGATAATACTGATTTATAGAGAAAAACATTGATTAATGTCGTCGCTAAATTGTTTAAGCAGCCGCCGAAGGCGACACCCCCCTGGCGTAAAAAGGCGAATGGGCGTAAAAAGGGCGGACCAGCTGGTCGCCGCAGGCGGCTAGTAATAAATAAAATAAAAAATAAACCATCGAAAATGGAATTCCGCTTTAAAAACTTGAAATAAGCTTTGTTACAAAAATAAAGAGACTTTTCATTCATTTGCATCCTAATAAAGCAAAGTTAGCTTGAAAAAAAGAAAAAAATATGATTCTCATATCGGATGTAAAAAAAATTGTGTTTTTCAAAATGTAGACATCTATAGAAAAAAAAAAGGTAAATAAAAGAGTTTATTTAAAGTTAATTATCCTTTTTAGCATCGAAAAACCAAACCCATATAACTTTCTCCCAAAATAACAGTTGAACATTGCACCGCCAGTCGCTAAGTGGCGATAAACAGTTAAACATCGCACCGCGAAACGCTTAGTGGCGATTAGTTAGAATTTGGTAACCCTATCTGAAGCGATCACAACCCCCGCCCCCCCCCTCTACCATCCTTTGCAGTTCTAAGTTCATTTCGCTGTATATTATTGATTATTAAATCATGAGTGACGAGAAAAGTGCTTACTACGCCTATTCAGAGAATGTTGACGCTTTTTCAAAGAAGTTTACAACAACACTGCTGCATAAAACAAACTAGCAAAATTATAAACCAAACTGACTTTCAGCTATTAATTTCTTTCAAAGAAACCAATAACAGGCATTATATTGGGTTGTTCGGAAAGTAATTTCGTTTTTTTTCCCGTCAGAGGACTTAATTACGTTTTTTCGAAACCAACTTCACACTTAAGCCGCATAACCATTATATGTCTTGAGAGCTGATATTGCAAGGCTTGTGTGTGAAAAAGTTCTATTAATTTCTACGCAGTAGTTTTTGGTTGGTGCCCTTTTAAATATGGAGAGCAATAAGCAGCATTTTCGTCATATTTTTACTTTTTTACTTCAGAAAAGGTAAAAATGCTGTCCAAGCGAGAAAAAAATTGACGGATGTGTATGGAGAAGGAGTGTTAACAGTACGCCAGTGCCAGAACTGGTTTGCAAAATTTCGATCCGGCAATTTTGATGTCTAAGATGCACCACGGTCTGGAAGGTCGGTCGAAAGCTGACAAAGATGCGATAAAGGCATTAGTTGATGCAAATCGGCGAATAACCACACGAGAGATCGGTGAGGAGATTAAATTTGTCGAATTCGACTGTTTATGGCCATTTGAAAGGCATGGGCTTAACCTCGAAGCGTTGACGCGTGTGATTCGCTCCTCAAACGTCAAGAAAATGATCCATTTTTGAAGCGGATTATTACTGGGGACGAAAAATGGGTTGTATACAACAATGGTTGCAAGAGGGCATGGAGCAGAAAAGATGAACCGTCTCAAAGCGTGTCAAAAGCCAACATTCACCAAAAAAAGGTGATGCTCTCCGTTTGGTGGGATGTCAAAGGAATCGGTTTTTTTTTTTTTTTTTTTTTTTGAGCTTTTGCCGGACAATACAACGATTAATTCAGAAGTCTATTGTCATCAGCTGGACAAATTGAATGATTCACTTAAAGAGAAGAGGCCCGAATTAATCAACAGGAAGGGTGTAGTGTTCCACCAGGATAATGCGAAACCTCACACAAAGTTTGGTCACCTCGCCAAAAACTTTTACAGCTTGAATGGACGTACTGCAACATCCACCGTATTCTCCAGATCTGGCGCCTTCCGACTACTATTTGTTCCGGTCCCTGCAAAATTTTTTGGATGGCAAAGCCTTTACCTCAAATGAAAATGTCAAAAAACCACCTGAACCAGTTTTTTGCCAGCAAGGACCAAAACTTTTATGAGAGGGGAATTATGTTACTGCCAGAAAGATGGCAAAAGGTGTTGGGACCAGAATGACCAATATATAATTTAATAAAATATTTATTCATTATACGAAAACTGTCTTTCATGTTCCCCAAAAAAAAACGAAATGACTTTCCGAACAACCCAATATTTATTTGCAAGGCCGTATCCAGAAATTTTTTTCAGAAGGGGCCCGGATTAGCACATTGCCTTAACACACACACACACACACATATATTATATATAGACACACGAAACGCATAAAAATGTTAACATAGAAGACTTTTTGTCTCGATATTTAATGATTCCACTGTTGAACTGTTGTTATTTTAATTTCTTATTTAGTTTTTTATTCACCTTGTAGTGGTAAGGATAACAGGAGAGTGTCCCTTTAAGTCGGATGTAGAACATCCATAATTTCAGGGGGTTCGGAGGTTTTTCCCCCGAGAAATTTTTAAAAAAAAAATCTGTATTTTGAGGCTTTTATATTAGGTAATTGAGACTACAAAAATATGAAGAAAAAAAAGAGGCAAACAAAGTCTTTTAAAAGTTATACATTCTTTTGCAAATCAAGATCAAACAAAATAAAAATTGCTTGCTCGACAAATCATGGAACTTAATGGACAGAGAGGAAAAACGAGAGAGGAGAAAAGAGAAGCACCCCGCCCCATCTGCTCATATCGGCTTTTAGTGAAGTTTGTTTTTGATCACTCCCCCTACCCCCCATTTTTTTTTTTTTTCATTAAATTGCCCTACAGTATGAAACTTGTAAAAAAGAGTTTAAAAGGAAATGGTGTAGACATTCAGAAAATAAGAACGGAAGAGTAATATTCTGGCCATTTGGACAATTCATACTTTATTTTCTTGATAAGATACAAAATTGAAGAACTTTTCAATTAATTTCAAAAACTTAAATAATTTTCAAAGACTCTCTAACAGTTGAAATTATTTGAAGCTCTTTATTTTCATTTTCAGAAGTTGATTGCACAGTCTTACAAAATGATTATAACTTTGTAAGACACACCCGTTTTAAGTTAAAAATAAATGCAAGGAAATGTTTCTCGAAACGACTTTTTTTCAATCACAAGTAGTGCTGAAAATGAAAGAGAGTAGAGTAAGTGTTATTTTTTTTCTTATACATAAGGTATTAACAGTATGCAGTAGAAGTTAGGAAAAAAACAAGCAATAACAAAAAGAACTTCCATGATACTGAATTCGGCATTAAATAAATGCAAGACAAGAAACATATCAGTCACAAAAATGATCTTGAAAATTATGCTACAAAAATGCGAGAATCGTGATTTTTGCATTTTTTAACTCAGGATGTATCAAGGAGCTGAATTTGGCACATATTGGTAACAAGATACTCGCCTAATGGGAAACTAGGGGCCCAGCCTTTGGGGAGTCCCCGGCTCGAAATCAGTACAGTGTGTTTTATAAGAGTTTTAGGGGGAGGAGGGCAGGGTCGTGCACAGAGGGGAGAAGGGACACCTGTTGGCCCGGGCCCGAGCTTAAATGGGGCCCAATATTTTTAAACCTAGGGTTGAAAATATGGGTAAACATTATGGAGGGGGCCCAAAAAAAAAGCAGTTGTGGCAGAACCAAAATTTCTGTGCACGCCTCTGGAGGAGGAAGTGCACAGAAGTCAGTTTAGTAGACTTGAAAAGTCTACCGAACTGACAAAGGGCCTGCCTTGACCCTGGATTGCCCTGAATTGAATTGGGAAAGGGAGCAGGAAGTCCTAATTAAAGGTCTAAATTTCAAGTGTGCCTTGCAGCTAATGAGAACTAAAACTGCTTTTTCTATATTTCTTCAAAATATTATAAATTTTGAATAGTAGCAAAATTAAGAATTAAAAAAAAATTGTTATTTTCTTTTTCTGACAATAGGAATTTAAAAAAAGAAAAAAAAAACCTTCTTCTGTTTTACGGTACAAAACATTTTGGGTTTTGGGGGGGGGGGCCCCTCAGGCCCCCCCTCTGGATACGGCCTTGTTTATTTGGCCGTAGTAATTATTTATGGCTTGAAGGAGCATCATAAGAGTGCCGATTTTTTTTTTCTTTTGCAAAATTAGCTGATTTTGTATAAGTTGATTCCTCTAATTTAACTTTAAAAAAGGTTCCAAACATTATCGTTTTTATACAGGAAATATGCTGTATTATTTTAATTTGAGATTTGCTCGTTCAATAAACAATTTGTGAAAGATCCGTTTTTGTTTATCAGAATTTTGTGAAGGGTCCGTTTTTGTTTATCAGAATTTTGTGAAGGGTCCGTTTTGGTTGATTGGATTTTTGTGAAAGGTCCGTTTTGGTTCATCGGATTTTTGTGAAGGGTCCGTTAACGGACCCAAATTTGCTCTGGCCAGACCCCTGATAATGTACTACCCTAAGTTTTGCATTAGGTGATTTTTGGATCCTCACTACGACGTCATTCAGTCGATTAAGGACTTTGTAGGGTCCATCCCAATGCAACTGCAATTTGGGTGAAAGACCTTTCCGTCGGATGGGATTCCATAACCAAACCTTGTCACCTTCGTTGAATTCATGTCCAGTAGACCTTGTGTCGTATGGGGTCTTCATCTTCTCTGCCTTGATGTTGATTCGCTCTCGTGCAAAGTTATGAACGTCTTCCAACTGGACCTAGAGATCCTGGATGTACTCCTCAGGCGATGAAGGCGCATCCACAGGACGACCGAAGACGAGATCACAAGGTAGTCGAAGCTTTCGTCCGAAGAGCATCTGAGATGGGGCATATCCGGTAGTCTCGTGGACGGCACTGAGGTAGGCCAGCAGGAACAAAGGTAGCTTCTTGTCCCAATCCGGTTGATTTGAGGAGACCATAAGCGAGAGATTATTCAGGATTGTGCAGTTAAATCTCTCCACCATGCCGTCCGATTGTGGGTGTAGTGGTGTTGTCCTAGTTTTCTCAATTCCGAGAATTTGACATAGGCCCTTAAACACAGCAGAGATGAAATTCCTCCCTTGATCGGAATGAATCTGCAAAGGTGTTCCATATCTCGTGATCCAATAATGGACTAGAGTCTCTGCTACGGTGGTAGCTTCTTGATCTGGAATGGGATATGCTTCCGGCCATTTGGTGAAGTAGTCGATGGAAACAAGAATGTATTTGTTCCTATCAGCAGTTCTTGGTAGAGGACCCAGGATGTCGATCCCAATTCGTTCGAAAGGAGCTCCAACGCTGTACAGATGTAGCTTCCCTCTGCTTCTCTTCTTCGGTCCTTTAGGAGCAGCACAAGCGTCACAAGAATGGCACCACTTCTCCACGTCATTTGCCTTGCTCTAGAAGAAGCACTCCCGAACTTTATTGAGGGTTTTCAAGACACCAAAATGTCGCACTACTATGTATTTCTTTCAGAACATCTGAAATCCTTGATCGGGGAAGTAGTAACTGCCACCTAGATGTTTTGCCGTCATCAGATTCCCATTTTCGGTACAGTATGCCGTTCCGTAAATGGAGTGAGTTCCATGAAGCCCAGTATCTTTTTGTTGCAGGACTGAAGATGGAAACGTCCTGCCAGCTAGGTCGCCGACTGTCATTTTCCATGAACTCCAAAATTGGTTTTATGTCTGGGTCTTCGAGTTGATTTTTTTTCGAACTTGGTCGTCACTCCATGGATCAGGTTCTGATCCCCGAAGCAGAATACTACTAAATTTGCGACGTACGTCGCAGAACAGGTGCCTGAGCCGCAGAACAATTCTGTTCAAATGTGAGAGGAAAACTCAGACAAATTTTCTGCAAAATTCTATAAATTTCTGTGAAATTCCTGCAGAAAATCTACAGAAACTGCAGTTTTCCTACAAATATCTTCCAACTCAAGATAGAATTGTGCAAAAATTCTGCAAATTTCTTTAAATTAGAAGAAAATCTAAAATTCTAGGAAATTACGACAATTTGGCGGAAAGCTCGCGAAAAATATTGAACTTGAAAAGTTATCTGCAGGAACTTTAGTTTTACTTTAAATGGCTTAAAGAAATCTGCAGAGTTAGTGCTAAATTCTACATTGAGTTAGAATATATTTGTAGAAAATCGGCAGTTTCTGCTGATTTTCGTCAGAAGTTTCATGTTCTAAATCTCAAAACATTCTGATTTTTCTAACGTTTTTGCTTCCCCTTTTCCTTATTTTCCCCAATAGATCGCTACCACAGCAACTTCCTCCATAAACGTTTGTTTTGGAAACATGCCAACATTGAAACACGTCCATCGCCAAAACTTGCATGTCTTGTTTGAGGTTTCAATCTTCTGGCATGCTGAAAATATTTGAATTGTTTAGAAAGTTTTGAAGTGCTTTATTATAAGCTACCCTAATTCGATTTTGTTTATTTATTATTTTAGTAATTCACTTTGTTTTAATTTCTCCTTCATGCCATGTAAAATCCCCCCCCCCCCAAAAAAACGTGGTTTGACGCCTAGGTTCAGATTTTTATAAAATTTTGTATCTTTGCGTTTTTTATGCATTTAAGAAAGCATATAAAATGTTTTTGGAGAATCTTAATCGGTTTAGGTTCCACAGAAATGCATAGCAACAGTGCAATTTAAAAATTGAAGAAAAAAAAATCCTCCAGTTCAAAACGATTTTGGTTTAGGGCTCCAGATTTGTAGAAAAGGATGCTGGAAGTACTTGCAGAACAATTTTGTCAACTGATTTTATGTTGCAGAACATCGTCAAGTATTCTGCTTTCGGGGTTCTGATGATGTTGGAGTCACTGTCGCCTGATAGGCAGTAGGGCTAGTCGTTCCATACTGTTTCTCGATTCGGGAACAATAATTGCAGTTCTCTGGACAGGGTCTCCTTGATAAAGCGTCTGCATTACCGTGAGACAACCCTTTTCGGTGCTTGATCTCCATGTCATATTCCTGGAGCCTCTGTATCCACCTGGCTATCTGGCCTTCTGGATTCTTGAAGTTCAAAAGCCAAGTTAACGAAGCATGATCTGTCCGAAGCAGAAACTTTCGGCCGTAGAGGTAATGATGGAAGTGTTCTACAGCTTTCACTATGGCCAGTAACTCCTTTCTTGTGACGCAGTAATTTTGCTCCGACTTTGATAAGCATTTGCTCCAGTAAGTGATGACATGTTCATTGTCGTCAATTTCTTGGGATAAAACAGCTCCGATGCCCTCGTGGCTCGCATCAGTGTCGAGGAAGAAAGATTTTCCAGGCTGAGGATATGAGAGAATAGGCGTTGATGTTAAAGCCTCCTTCAGTCGTAGAAATGCATCTTCGCATTCTTTGGACCATTCAAACTTTTGCTTGCTCTCAATCAGCTTATGCAAAGGTCGTGGAATGTTGGAAAAACCCTTCACAAACTTCCTGTAGTACGTGCAGAGTCCCAGGAAACTTTGCAGCTGATGGATGTTTTCGGGACGACTCCAACTCTTGACCGCAGATACCTTTTCTGGATCGGTTTGTACACCCTCAGAAGAGATGATGTGACCAAGGTAGTTTACTTCCCGGTGGAACAAATTACATTTGGACGGGCTTAACTTCAGATTGGCTTCCTTAAGCTTTTGCAGCACTTTCATAAGATTAGCCAGATGTTCATCGAAGCTGCGTCCCACGATGATGATATCGTCTAAGTAGACCAGACAGGATTCGTAGGAAAGTTCTCGTAACACTGTCTCCATAAGACGCTCGAACGTAGCTGGTGCATTGCAGAGGCCGAAGGGCACCAGTTTAAACTGCCATAAGCCTTGTCCAGTTGTAAACGCCGTCTTCTCTCGGTCATCAGGGTGTATCTCAACCTGCCAGTAGTCGCTCTTCAAGTCCAGGGTTGAAAACCACTTGTGTCCGGAAAGAGTGTCCAAGGTGTCGTCTATCCGTGGAAGAGGGTAACTGTCTTTCTTGGTGATTTCATTCAGCCGTCGGTAATCAACACAAAATCTCGTGGAGCCATCTTTCTTTCGACCAAGACGATGGGTGAGGCCCAAGGACTGGATGAGGGTTCGATTACATTATTCTCCTTCATCTCTTTCAGGAGGGTTTCAGCCTCTTCCTTCTTGGCGAACGGTAGTCGTCTTGGATGCTGTTTAATAGGGGGGTGTTCTCCAGTGTCAGATCCTATGCTGCGTTAAATTCGTACGTCCAACATCCTCCAATGTAGATGAAAACAGATGCTTGAAGTCGTCCACCAATTGTTCCGCAGCAGTTCTTTGATCTTTCGATAGTGGCGCACTCCCAATTAACTTCAATGTCAAGGACTCAGAAGACACAGTCTCGGGGGAATTGATTCTTGTAATGATGCAGTTTACTGGAGTACAAGTTGCTAACACTTCACCTTTCCTGATATTCCTTGGCCTTTCACTCACGTTGGCGACTCTCACAGGAATTACATCCTTAGAAACACAAGCGTAGATGCTACCAGCACTCCTTTTAGGTTATTGCTTAGGTTAGGGTATTCAATGAGTCCAAATCGAAAACTATTGCTTTCTTCAATGGAGCCAGGTATTAATGATTCTGACCTTGAGGGAATCAATAAATCTGTTTCGGCTATTATTTGATGAGCGGATTTTACATCATTTTCTGTGTTGAAGATGGCTATGTCTTCTCTCATCGATTGCTGTTCATTAGTCTTGAAATCGAGGGTGAGGTCATACTTCTTTAAAAAGTCCAATCCGAGAATGAAGGGGTCCGTGATATCAGCGACGAATGCCATATGATGGTAGGTGGCATTCCCAAACGCTATTTCCAAGTCCACTTTGCCTTCAATCTCGATTTTGTCACCTGTCACAGTCTGGAGACTTACGCGTGACGATGTCCACAACAGTTTCAATCCAAATTCACGAGCCACATCTGACCTAATGATTGTCACATTGGCTCCAGTATCGACAATCAGTTTGCAGGGATTCCCATTTACATGTGCGTAAATGAAAAGTCCATTACTGCCACTTCTAGAAGAGGAAATCTGCAGAGCTCTGGTGGTGGTGATATCCTTCCCTCGCATAGCTTGGCGAGCCGGACAACACTTTTGCATTTCCAGCACTTTTGCTCTTGTTTCTTTTGGGCTGTTATGCTGCTCAGATGTCTTGCCAAGTCACCGAGTTCTCTCTCTAGTTCAGCGAGGTGGGACGACCTGGAATCAGACTCATCAGCTTCCTGAGTCCGGATTAGATGGCGATCCACACGGGTTGCTTCTTGGGCGGGCCTCGTATCTCATAGCATACCCCAAAGCGGATTTCAGGTCATTTACATTCGCCATTCGGAGGGCCTTCTGGATTTCAGGATTCCGAACTCCGTCGATGAAGTAGTTGTGTGCTAGGTTGTCTCGAACATCCGCAGGACAGTCGCAAAAAGCAAGATGAGACAGTCTCTCGATGTCCGCCGCTAGCTCTTGCAGGGTTTCCCCGGTTTTCTGGAAACGGGACGTCAACTGGAGTCGGCTGAAATCTATCTGGCACTTCTCACCGAAGCGAAGCTCCAATACAGATGACAGATGTGAGGGCGGTGAAATCTAGGCGCTGGCTGTCCGGAAGGGTCTGAAGAATGTCCGCTGCGTCACCTCTCAGGGATGCTGCAAGATGGCAGGCCTTGGTAGCAGAGTCACATCCGTTCGCTTCCGCCACTATCATGAATTGAGTTTTGTAAACCTGCCACGAAGTTTTCCCATCAAATGTGGCACCATCAAGTTTAATGGACGGTCGAGCAACCAATTAGGGAGCGCCAAACTGTACAGAGCTGCTTTCCGCGGTCGCCAATCTCCTTTCCAGGTCTTTAAAGACGTCTTCTTTAAGTTGATGAAATTTTCTATCTTCTTCTTCAAATTTTTTTTCCACATTGGCGATGCGCTCTTCCACAGTATCAAATTTTTCTTCCAGAGCATCGACTTTATCTCCCATGGCGGTTAGTTGATTCTCCATCATGGTTTTCATCGACGTTAGGTCACTTTTCATTTCATCTTGACTTGTAGTAATTTTAGCAGTTAAATCACTATTTAACAGTTCTTGGTTAGTCGCTAATTCATTTTTCAATTCTTCTTGATTTGCAGTAAAACTTGCAGTCAAATCACTTTTCACAGCATTAATTGCTTCCAGAAGTTGTTTTACTTGGTCATCCATTGCGCGAGTAATCACCATAAAAAAATAAAGTCCCAAATTCAAAGTCTTTATGAAAAAATATCCAAAGTCACACTTACTCCAAGAAAGTCCAGAAGAAGCCCCACGTTGGGCGCCAATTGTAACGGATCCGGTGTGACTTCCAACTTTCTTGAAAGGACGACACAGTTCTTGATTAAAAATACAGGAAATTTATTTACACTATGTACAGGAAAGATCGTCAACCACTGCTAAATTATTCATCAGCAATTAAGCAATTATCACACAACACCATAAACTCAACGGTTACACACGTATTTTAGTCCAGTCAATAGGTAGAAAAAAATGGGCTTGCCTTACAAAAAATGGGGTCAAAGATTTTATTTTTTAAATTTGTGTATACTAGTGCCAATGTGAAAAAACCAAGTTATCCAACACGAAAGACCTCGGGAGAAGTTTTGGGGGCCGAAAACCCCCCAAAAATTGTGACTTTTTGTGGTATTTTCCAAATATCTCAAAAATGGTTAAAATTACAAAAAAACTTCCAATGCAAATGTTAAAGAGGATTAAATTTCCTTCAACTTTTGTCATTACAACATTTTTGTAGCATGAAAAGCAAGCGAGTTACAGCTTTTTGAAAGTCACACTTTTTCTGAACCCCCTCAGCGAAGTGCGTGAAAGCGCATCGGATAACGGAGGAAAAAAGGAGAAACGCCGGCAGGCTGACCTTGGAAATCATTTGTCTTTCACAGCTGAGGGTAAATGCCTCCGTTCCCTTTAACTTAAACAAAACACCCCCATTCCATCCCCCCCTTTTTTTCTCCAAATGAGATGAATCGACTCAATAGCTACTCATGTTGGTCACTTCAGCGCTTGAGCCAGAGTATGATTTATCAATCTGTGTGTTCTGTATTACAATTTTTTTCCCCTAGAAATGATTACGCCTGACCAAGATGCTTTTTTATTATTATTATTATTATTATTTGCGAAATCAGTTTGCGTGAATGCGAAATAAAGATTGAAGGAGAAGGGAATAGAAAATCTTCAAAGATGCAGCGCAAAACGGCAAAATGAAGAACATCAGCGTTTTTTGAAGTTCTTAAAAGAAGTGACAATTCACACTGCCTGTCACAAATGCTATATCAATGAGCAATCAATCTCTTCCCTTGAAGTAATGGTTGAACCTAACATGTTAACTAAATTCCTCAAGAAAGATTTCTGGCAAATTATAACAACAAGAATAGTCTTATTCAACTTCTTGAGACATATTTCGAAGAGTGGCATTGAAGTCAGGCAGACTCAAAATGATGCCGACTTACCTACTGCTCTTTCAAAGCAAAAGAAATTGAAAAGTTTGTTATAGTGGGCGAGAGGATATAGATCTGTTGATGCTGATGACAGCTTTAGGACAGCCTTTCAGCAACTTGTTCTTTTTAAAACCTGGAAGAGGGAATACTTGTGATTTGATTTTTTCCCCACTAAATCTTTTAAGTTTGACCCCAGCAGTATTCTTTTCATCCATGCGTTTAGTGGGTGTGATACGACTTCGGCAATCTTTGGTCAAGTCAAAATTAAGTTGTACAAAATAGTTAAAAAAGAAAAAAACTCCTGAAATTAAGGAAGCTATTGAAGTATTTAGGGACCCAAACTGTCATCATGATGCCTTAGCTGCAGCTTTAGAAAACATTGTGCAAATATTATACACAGGTGACGTAAAGTATTTGAACCTATCTTTGGATACTTTGCAATTTAATCTTTTTATAAAACTAGTACAGGGCTAAGATAAATATTGCAGGGCTACCTCCAACGTGCAGAGAGAGGGGGGGGGATGCTTCACGTTATCACTCATATCGGTTCTACCACCAAATTTAAAGTTACTTGGGCAACATAATTGATCCAGAGAAGTGGGGTTGGGAACGCAGAACGCAAGGTCTAATGCATGTTGACACTAAAAGAGATTCAGTTACTCAGAATCTTTTGAAGATTGTACCTTGTACCTGTAAGAAAAATTGTACTAGAGCGCGTTCTTGTCACAAGGCAGGTTTAAAATGCTCCAGCACGTGCAAACACTGCAGTGGCACAAATTGTGAAAATGTTGCAGAAATTTCATCTTCGGATGAGACTGCTGAAGAAGATGTTTTGTTCCAGGAGCTTTTGGAATTACCGCAACAAGAAGATCAACAATTAAAGGACCACAGCTTCTTTTTACCCCCTACAGATTCTGAACCAGGAGAACCTGGACCTTCAAAATGGCTTCAAAGAAGATAAACAGCGTATTTTGTTGTCCTTTCTCTATTTGCTTTAAGGTCGAATGAATCTCTCTGTAATTTAGATCTGTATTAGTCTGTCTGTAATTAATCTGCATTAAGCTTCTACAGTTGGATTTTCATTTTGAATGGTAATTCTTTTGAGTTTTTCATGCCTCAAAAAGTCAGTTTCTGCAGAATTTTTTTCAAAGTGTTCATTACGTATTACTATTGTACCTTTATTTGTGCATTATTATGTCTATTGTTTGCTTATTATCACCCTAATATTTATTCATTCACATTTATATTTTCGAACATTGCATTTTCACTTGTAATAGAATAAATAGATGGTACGAATTATGTGCTTTAAATGAATGAGAAGATTATGTAATTCAATTACAAACTGCAGTATAAATCATATGTTATTCGAGTCTGACTGAAGACTACCTCTGTCAGACTAGAAATATTAGTTCGTGAGCGGTGGGGGAGGGTTTATTATTATTATTGTATCAGAGCATAGGATGCATGACTGTGTTGATTGTTTGCTTATTAGCTGCCTAATATTCATTCCTTCACATTAATATTTAAAAATCGCATCTTTGTTTGCAATAATTAGACTAGAATGTACGAATTACATCCCTCAAATGAATGTATATATTGTGTAATCCAGTTATAAATAGCACTTTATCATCTATTATTGGAGTCTGATGAAGACTACCTCTGTCAGATCAGAAAAGTTAGTTCGTGAGGAGTGGGGAAGGGGTTTTTTTTTATTATTGCATCGTCGTATGTGCTTTAAATGAATGTGTATATATGTATTTCAGTTTCATAATACATTGTTTGTTTTTGGAGTCTAGTGGGAACTAATCTGTCAGCCAGAAATGCTACTCTGTGTCCAGCGGGGGGGGGGGGGGGGGGGGAGCAAGAAGCTCAAACTACTCTAACTGTCGATAAACTCTCTGAAACAAAAGTTTCTATTCAAGTTCTAATAATTATGACGCCTTGCTTTCGGTGGGAAAGCTTTTTTTTTCGGAGTGGAGGAAAACTGCCTATTTTCAAAGAGCTATAGCAAGCTTGTTATTTGTGTTACAAAAAAGTTGTAAATACAAAAGTTGTAGGAAATTTTATGTTCTTTAAACTTTACATTTAAAACTTTTTTCTAAGTTGAACCATTTTGGAGATATTTTGGAAAAAACAAAAAAAGTCATAAATTTTTGTGGTTTTTCGGCCCCCAAAAGTTCTCCCGGGATCTTTCGTGTTGGATAACTTGGTTTTTCCATGTCTGCACCAATACGTACAAATTAAAAAAATAAAATCTTTGACCCCATTTTTTGCAAGGTAAAATGTATCTATTGACTGGACTATTTACTTCCAAATACGAAAAACAACAGCTCAAAAGGCTTCACAAAACAGAGCAATAAATGCTCTCCAGCGTTCCGCTGCAACGATTCACAAGCAAAAACTAACTCGAAACTGAACTTTTTATCACGCGAGACGCTTTTATAAACATGGAAAAGATTCCACAACATTCGAAATGCGTAGACCGTTATTTTATTTCTTTTCCTTCGCAAATTTTATCAATGAAAAATAGGGGTTGTATACTTCAGCCGAATGTATAGGGGCTGTATATTCATTACAGGAAACTATTTACAGGTTACGTTACTACAATAATTACTATTTACAGAATTTGTAACAATATCATCAATTTTTTACTTCCTTGCAATAACATTTTTTTGTCATCTTTAATTTAGACTTTTTGTGTCTATTCTAAAATACCCATTATTGTAATTTTTATCCATAGGGCAATTAGCTACTTTCTCTGATTGTTTGATATTTGAACTCCTATGAATTGTGAAAAAAGAACAACATACAATGACTTGGCAAAACAAATTACATCCTAGGTGATGATACTCAAATCTTTCCATTTCAGATAAGGTATATCTGAATCTTCCACTTTTTTCCCCATTTCTTTGATTTTGATTATGTACCTGTTAGGGCTGGGCAATGTAGCAATTTCTATATCGTGATGCATTGCCAACCTTACATGACAATGTACATATTTATTAATATTATTATTTTTTAAACTTTTCTTTTTTTTTTCAATAGCTTAACTGCTTGTTTAAATTTTACAAAGTATTTTAAGATGAAAAAATATAAATGCTACAAACCAATTCAAGCTCCAGCAAGAAATTATCAAACAAAAAAAAACTAGCTCTGAAAGTGCAAGATAGCAATAAATATTACAGATGTGTTATGAGATTGCAATAAACCTATTTTTTCAATACAAAAATATCAGCTTATGGATGCAATCTCAACTTCTTGCATTTAAAAAGGGATAACTCGAAGCACCAAAATTTGTGTGGGCCATCTTAGTTGCTATTTTGCAATTTACACATTGTTTTTTTTCCTTTTTTTTTTGTTTTAGTGAGTGATTATATGAAAACTTTGTTCATCAATGTATTTTCCGTCAAGAGCTTTAAAAAAAAAAAAAAATGCATTTCCTGCAAATTTTGGAAAAAGTGATAGTTTTTTTTCGCTTATGATACTTTCCCACATAGACGTCCCAAACATTTGGGAGGGTTTTTTTAATATGCCGAATGATACTCTGAATTTTACCGAATGATAAAATAGGAGCTTGAGCACGAACATCTATCTAATGCAAAGAGACATTAAACATTATTATCAAAAAAAATATTTGCAGTGCAGTCTCCAGATTTATCGAATCGTCAGGGCTTAAAAAAATTAAGATTAACAACAAAATAGAGATTAAAACAACAACAGTCGTAGACCGATGCCTATACGTTGGATTTGCAGTCGGTGGATATTGATGCATTGGTTTCAAAAAAAATTCCAAACCAGTTTAATGATGTAGGTTGTACACCAGTTTTTTGCAATATCAATGTATCAGCCATCCCAAGTATCTATTAATGTTAATACAAGCATAAAGTATAAAGTCCTTTTTGACTTATATTTTGGGTATTCTACTTTTAAAAATCTAAATGCACATATTTGTCGCTGTGCATTTTTTAAAGCATGCTGCCACAAGCCAGAGACCCCTGTTGTAGAGAAAAAAGAGGTAGCAAATAACAAACTTTACTACTAACATCTTTTTGAGGTATGTGTGGGTATGTCTTAGCAGTTTTTATTTAGTTATTTATTTTTTTATTTTTTCAGAATAATGATTATGGAATCATAAAACAAATTGACTCATGAAATAATCTAGCATATATAATGAATGTGGACTACTTTGGCCCACATTTTGGAACTTTTTTCATCTTTTTTTAATAATTTTGTTACTGTTCCTATTTCTAAGCTGTGGAAGCATATCTACACATCTTGAGAACTCTTAATTTTAGTTTTGAATCATTATCATTTGTTTTTCAAATTGTTATTACCCTTTTCAATTGTGTTTTATTTGGTGTAATGTTACCATTGCATTTTGAGTTACTTTGGCCCCAATTTTTTCCTTATTTGAAATCATTGTATTGCTTATTGGAGCCAAAAAAAAAAAAAAAAGCTTTCGTTCATACGAAAATCTATTTATTTGAAAGAAAATTACACTATATATGAGGTTTGAGTCAAGCATATTTGTTTTAACCGTTTAACCGCCGAACTATTGACGGATGATCAAATTTGAGTAATTTTTTGAAATTATGTCTATTTATGTCTAGTAAATACAGAAATAAAATAAAATTTCTAGAAAAAAATTTTTTACTATGTTTTTCAGTATGTTCCATTTTTGGAACATTGGCGCTTTGCATGAAGTTTTTTTTTTTTCAGAGAATTTTTTTAAACTAAGAGGTTTTGAATGCGGTTTTTATCTTAGCATACTTTATTGCAGAAAAGTAATATTTTAAATTGCATTTATGTACATATTAGAATTCAGAAAATCCAATACAGAAATATCTAATGCCCATGATATGAAAGGAAGCATTGCTGATGAAGTCGTTTCTCGCAATGGAAACATTTCTTAGTCGTATTTTTTTGCACACCGCGCAACGTCCTTGGGATGCAGATACAATATAATGTCTGTCAGACATTCTTGATCGATTATGTAAAGGACAACAAGGCCCTGGATGACTTTCTACTCGTACTTTTCTTCTTAGGAGGACAGTTGTTATTTCTCTTCGGAACTCTAAATGCTTCATCTTCACTTCGTGTAACTCACAATGAAGTAACCAACTAGCTACAACTGAAATATTCAGAGCATTACTAAAAAGATTCCACCACCATTTTTTACTCCTCAAATGAGGTCTGTAGCTCCCAAAAGTTTATCCAAGACGTCCACACCCCCCATTCCTTCATTGTATCTCTTGATAAGATGAGGTTGTGGCACATCTATCTTGCATTTCTGCGCATTTGAGTAACATTTTACAGATGCAAGTGGCTCATGTGTATAACAATTAGATGCTACTGTAACCACTGCATTATCATTCCAGCTGCACATGTACACTGATCCATCAGATCAATAGTCAAAATTTCCTCAATCTTCTTTAGAAAGGGTTTTTTTGGATTTCAGTGGACAATGGCCAGTTCGGTTTTCGCGAATTGTTCCTGTTGCTCGTACACTTTTTTTTGATAGCTGAGAAATTAAGTCATATGATGTAAAAAAGTTATCAAAGTATACTTCATGCTCATGTGTCAGTCAAAACTGATAATAGATCATTTACAACTCTGGATCCTAATTGCACATCAGGGGATCCTTCTTTTTTGCCTGAATAAATCTCCATGGAATATGGGTATCCACTTGAAGAGCACAGCATCCAAATTTTGAAGCCGAATCTTATTGGTTTTCATCTAATAAACATTTTACATGAATGCCGACCGTAGTAGGGAACCATAGATTCATATATGCTCAATTTTTCATGAAATACACCAAATTGTTGAGGGTTTTTACACAATTCTTCGTAAATAGGGAAAACTTTTCTTAGTTTGTCATTTTGTTTTAATTCATGGTTGTCCATCAAATAAAAGTTGTTTTTTATTTTTCGAAAACGATTTTGAGGCTTAACTGTTGGTACAATTGGCACAGATGTATCTTCTGCACTGCTCCAATACATATCTTCAGAAGGAACAGAATGGTACCCACTCAATAGCAACAAACCAAAAAATTGTAGGATTTCATCTCTGTCAACATCTATTCTTCCTCAGTGATATTGCCTAGTTCATCAGGGGGTAATTGGCATATATCTACATCTGACAATGTCTCTAAATAAGCCACAGCTTGTTCTACAGTAAGAAATCTAATAGACATTTTTTAACATTTATGAACAGTTGGTATACGTCAAACAGAATTTCGTTTCGCTTGAAAACAAAGCTAGCGAATTATTGAACTGCATTTAAAATATGAAAAATAAAACGCTCACTAATGTTATTTTTTATTATCACGTGACAATGCAGCTGTCCGAGCAGGTGTGGATTCGGAGCCATATAGTCCGTCAAACAGAAGACTGTTATTATTTTCTTTGCTAACGAAACGTCATATCCTTTCAAAATATAAACTTACTTGGTTTTACCAACATCTACATAAGAGTACATTCAAAATGAGAGAAAAAAAAAGAAACATATATTACGAAAAATGAAATTTCCCCTTGCAAGTCGAACGATTTACTTCTTGGAAATTTGACTCCCTAAAAGCGCCTATGTTCCAAAATTGGAACATGCTATTTTGAAGGGGTAAACCTTTCGGAAATTTCATTGTACATTTCTACAAGCATTTTAAAATCATACATTGAAGTATTTTTCACAACTATAATAAATATCATCACATTTTCTCAAAAAGCCAATTTTTGGTAAATTTTATAAGAAAAAGTTGCAAAAAGCTAAAAAAACACTCATCTTTGAAAAATCGCAATAAATAATTGAAAACATATAAACAATCAAGCAGGAAATCAAAAAATACTTTGAAATAAGACTAAACTGTGTTAAAAAAAGCTTGTTTATTTTAACGTTATTTCTTGGGAAAATTTTCACTTAAATATGATGTTCCATTTTTGGAACATTGGCGGGTAAACGGTTTTAAAGAAAGTTAATTAAAAAAAAAAAAAATTGTGTGTATGAGTGTAGGCCTAATTATTGTCTCAAAAATTGCCAGTAGAGAGCAGTCATATTTTCAATAATTTTGAAGGTTGAATAATTTTATTAACAAAACAGCATTTGAAAAATAAAAAACCCTCAATTATCCGACACTTCCAAATCTTGCTCATTCATTACCATAGGCTTAATAACAGCTCCTTCTGCCCTTGCATCAGCAGCTATTCCTAGAAACTCAAGGCCATTTTATTCTACAAAAAAAAAAAAAAAAAAAAAACCTTTTCCAATAAATATCCCAAAATTAAAAAAAAATAGATGCAGCTGGGTCAATTTCTTCTGGACCTCCTGCAGTTTTCAGTTCCTTATGATCTTCTGTAGTGAAAAACATGTGTCATGAATTAAAGCTGTAATCACTCAATTTATTCATTGATGAGAGTTCAGTTTTTTAAATGTCTTTCCTGTTTTTCGAGGTTTACTAATAGCTTTTCTTTTCTGCCAATTCTCCTTGATGAATTTTTTCAAATTTTTATTCTGGACCAAAGTAGTTCGTAATTTTTAGATTAGGAGATGTGTTCTTATCTTTAAGTTTTAAAATGAAAACTATTTCAAAAATGAGAGGTACAATTATATTGCTACATAAAGTATTAAAAAATGTCCATTAATTGGCAACTAACATACTCTATGCAGATGTAAAAGTTTGAGAGGTTATAAAGAGAAACGTAACACAAGGAACTCAAAATCAGTAGTGTTGCCTGAAGGTTAGCAGAGAGCGTTGTATCTTTTTCTCAGTTTGGACCAAAGAAGAACCTTTGGGCCAAAGTTACCCGCATGTAAGGTAATGATATAAAGTTTTACTATGAAAGTGTAAACACGTCTTTTGTTCTAAATTTAAGCCTAAAATTATTATAATCGTTCATACATTGCTAACTGTAAATTCAATTTTTTTATGCAATTAAGACTTTTTAAACCAGAATATCAAGCAAACTTAATATGTAAAAATCAAGCAAAGTACTCTATAGCAGTGGTTCTTAACCTTTTCCACCCCTAAGATCAGATGAGGACCACTTGGTACTCTTCAGAAACTTAAGCGATATATGACAGAAAAAATGTTTTCGGTACAATTATGTAAGGTGAAATAAAATTAATCCGAAAGTTTTCGTTAACAGATTTAATTACAACTATAAAAAAAAATGGATTAATTTTCACTTGCTGTTCACGGACCATATGAACATTGCTAAGGATCACTGCTCTATAGTGACCGACATATTGAACAACATTAAGTATTTGTGAAAGAACATTTGCTTAATTTGTTCATTTAATATAAATACAAAGCTTTAAACTTATTGTCATTTTCTAAACATCCCTGACTACCAGGGCCATTCACAAGGGGGGGGAATCTTAGGGTTCAACCCCCCCCCCTCCCCAAAAAGTTTCGTTTGACATTTAAATATTTGTTTATAGTTAAAAATTTCCAAAAAATATTGTTCCAAAACTCAAATGTCTTTCCTATGTATATTAATTGCATAAAACGCTTTCATAATAGATAACCCAACGACTTAAACATTAGTACAAATAGCGCAAAGCTCCACATGAAAGTTTTTAAACCCTCCTCGAAATTATTTTATGGTTATGGCCCTGCTGACAGCAGGCCCGGACTGGCCAGGTCGGCTAGTCGGCGATCGCCGAGGGCCCCCAAGCTAGGAAGGGCCCCCAAATGAAGCGAAAAAAAATTTGTAGCAAAAAATGATTTTACAATTCTTTGATTTCCTTGTAACTATTTCAAATCTGTTTCCTTATACGTTTTGCCAGGATCAGGCCTGATTACTGAATGTACCAACTAGGCTGTGGTCTAAGGCACTTGCTTTTTAGGGGCCCTCCAATGGCGAAAGTTATTTTAGCTAATGACTAAAAGTAAGATTTAACTGCATAGTGGCTCCAAAAAATATTTGCTTAGAACCTTCCTATATCTTAATCAGGCCCTGTCTGGGATGCTTTTGATCTCTAGTTTTATACAAATAGCACACTGGACCTAATTAAAACCAGGTAGGGCCCCGGGGCAAACATTATTTTTAGGTTAGGGGCCCGTAGGGCTTTAAATTCTCTGAATTTGTCCTGTAAACAGGGCCGGATTAACAAATAAGCAACTTAGGAATCGCCTAAGGGTCCCCAACAGAAATGTTCAGCCTCCCTTCAAAAAATCATCTAGGCCCCTAACCGCCCAATGAATTGCCTCCCCCCCCCATCTCAAAAAAAAAATTAAAAGAGTGGTTGTTGTTTGTGTTTGTATGCTTCAATATTTCTAGGTTCAAGTTTTGGGGAGCCCTGTATTGAAACTCTATACATTGGCTAAAACAATTTTAGCCGCAAACTAAAGTAGTTTCAGCCATTTGAGGGCCCCTAAATATCCAGGGTCCTAGGCTTTGGCCTATTGAGTAATCAGATCCTGGAGGTGTCTAGGTGTTCGATTTATTTTTAAAAAGATTCTTTGGTTTCTCGGGCCATGGGCCCCTAAGAGGTGTGCCCTCCCCCTCCTCGCATTACAGAGTCTGCGAGTACGCAGATCTCCAGAGTAATCCTAAAGTTGAAAAAAGTTATCTTTTGCAAATTCCAACAAATAAAATTTAACCAACAACTTTTCTTTCCTTCCTTCTTTCTCCAAGTGTACTACCGAGGCCTCCGGGGGTGTTGGCGGGTACTACACAGGAGTTCTCTCTTTGTCAATTTGGTTCCACGCATGGTTAAGTTACTCCGGTGACAGGAGTAAATTAGGACCCCTTGGAGAGTGATGTCAGCTTTTGTGATCCAGGCCGCTAAAGGTGCGTTTCTCCACGTTTCTGCAAGTTCTTGTAGAATCAAAATGATGAGATAAGACAAGAACTTAGAATTTGGGTATGGATGATGACCGTGTGAAAAAAACTCAAACAAAAGAGAAATGCAGGTGTAATAAAAATAGGAGTAAATAAAAACTTCATGACTCGTTCAAGACTCAATGGGTTCATGTTGATTGCTTTAGTGCCCCATCTCCTTTTGCTTTTAAACCAGTAAATAAATGGGAAAATTGAATGCATATGGAAATCTTTCCGATAGGGTCCGACCGGATATTGGCTATGAAACTATTCCACGTGGGGTTTTGTCTTCTGCAATCTGCATTATAGTAAGATAATTGAAGGTTTGTATTTTACTTGCGTGCAAGCCAACTATAATTTTTATTATGGAAATTAAAAGATAGATACATTGGGACAAAATAGTGACAAGATGAAGCAAAAAAGGTATGATAATTTTCTACTATTAAGGCATTGCTTTAAGCATAAAATAGTGTGTGATAAAAAAAATCTCAGCCCCTTCCAACAGTGGCTCACCCACGGAGAGGATAAGAGGCTCCCTCTTAGAGACTAAGCTACCCCTCCCCCACATTAGGCCTAAAAATGGAGAATTTTACATCTGATTTTCAAAAATTGTTTTGAATTTATATTTTTAATAATCAAATCAGTTTTCCCGTGCGGGAAAAACAATAGTATTTCCCAGGACGGTAAATACCGGTTGTGGGAAAAATCTTTCCAACCCTGGCCCTGCATCACAATCCTTCTCCACATAGTCTCCGCTTACAAGGTAAATAAAATTAAAAAATAATAATAATAATAAAGAAAAAAAACGTTCAATTCAGAAATAATCTATACATATAATAAAATAAGATGTTTGTGTGTGTGTGTGTGGCGCGCATCCCGGAAAAACGGTAAGGCCTAGAAAGATGAAATTTGGTATACAGGTGTAGTTTTTGCTGAAGTTGTGCACCTCGGGCTTCGATTTTTGATATTTTAATTAGAAAAAAAGTTATTCAATGTTTTATGTGATTTTTAGCACTTTTTAGTATTTTTAACCTCACAGACCCCGAACCAATCGCGCCAGACAAATATTTTTTGTACTTTAGGGTCGGAAATTTAATTTTAAATATGATGAACAAAAAAATTTTTAAAATAGAGCAATTTTTGTATTTTTTATAAATTTTTGAAAAAAACCTGTATTTTGCATTTTTTTCTGGGTTTTATATTTTTCTAATATCATCCTGCGAGAAGTATCAAAGCCTCATTTCTAAAATTTAAGTTGGTAATAGTAAAAACATTTCGCTCTCTTCAGAAGAAAAAAGTTCTTAAAAATATGCAATAGTTTTTTTTTTTTTTGCAATTTTTTTTAATACTGAACACATCATGTCTTTCCACGCATCGGTCGAAAAAAGCATTCTTCAATCTTCTATGGCTCTGACGTCACTACTTGGATTTCGATTCGATATTTACGACGGAATCTTAATCGCAAACAATGTTAATCTTTTTTTTTTACTATATAGCTTACTTCTAATTTAATGACGTGATGACCACGTGTTTTTCCGGCAGCGCTTGCTTTTTTCTTTCTTTTTTTGTTTTATTTAGGGATTGCATTTATTTCTTTTTTCATTCTCCCCCCCCCCCCAACTGGACGTTTTGTTGTATCTATATTACGTTACATTTCATAGTTGTGCGCATTTAAGTCACTAAAAACAGCGAGATTTTTTTTTTCTTTGTCACTTACTTTACTTTGTTACTTTTGGCACACTACGGGGAATTTTGGAGATAACCTTTTTTTTTTTGCTCTACTTAAATAAAAAAAGCGGTTTTTTGCGTGATCTTTGTTTTTATTAGGAAACTAGCCGCCTGCGGCGACCAGCTGGTTCGCCTTCTTACGCCATTCACCTTTCTATGCAAGCAGCCACCAACGGCGGCTGTTTGGCTAACTTGTCATTTACCATTTTAATTTAAGTTTGCCGCCTTTGGCGACCATTTAAATAAATTTGGCAGCAGTATTAATCAATCGATCTCTATCTTTTTTTGTGCCATTCACATTTTTACGCCAAGATTGACGCCTTCTCTCGGCGGCTATCTACCTTCACGATCTATCTCTAAAATTTCTTATCCATCTCTATTTATTTTTACCTCCCAGCTCATTTCCTAATAAAAACAAAGATCACGCAAAAAACCGCTTTTTTTATTTTAGTAGAGCAAAAAAAAAGGTTATCTCCAAAATTCCCCGTAGTGTGCCAAAAGTAACAAAGTAAAGTAAGTGACAAAGAAAAAAAAAATCTCGCTGTTTTTAGTGACTTAAATGCGCACAACTATGAAATGTAACGTAATATAGATACAACAAAACGTCCAGTTGGGGGGGGGGGAGAATGAAAAAAGAAATAAATGCAATCCCTAAATAAAACAAAAAAAGAAAGAAAAAAGCAAGCGCTGCCGGAAAAACACGTGGTCATCACGTCATTAAATTAGAAGTAAGCTATATAGTAAAAAAAAAAAAAGATTAACATTGTTTGCGATTAAGATTCCGTCGTAAATATCGAATCGAAATCCAAGTAGTGACGTCAGAGCCATAGAAGATTGAAGAATGCTTTTTTCGACCGATGCGTGGAAAGACATGATGTGTTCAGTATTAAAAAAAATTGCAAAAAAAAAAAAAAACTATTGCATATTTTTAAGAACTTTTTTCTTCTGAAGAGAGCGAAATGTTTTTACTATTACCAACTTAAATTTTAGAAATGAGGCTTTGATACTTCTCGCAGGATGATATTAGAAAAATATAAAACCCAGAAAAAAATGCAAAATACAGGTTTTTTTCAAAAATTTATAAAAAATACAAAAATTGCTCTATTTTAAAAATTTTTTTGTTCATCATATTTAAAATTAAATTTCCGACCCTAAAGTACAAAAAATATTTGTCTGGCGCGATTGGTTCGGGGTCTGTGAGGTTAAAAATACTAAAAAGTGCTAAAAATCACATAAAACATTGAATAACTTTTTTTCTAATTAAAATATCAAAAATCGAAGCCCGAGGTGCACAACTTCAGCAAAAACTACACCTGTATACCAAATTTCATCTTTCTAGGCCTTACCGTTTTTCCGGGATGCGCGCCACACACACACACACAAACATCTTATTTTATTATATGTATAGATAGATGAGCTGGGAGGTAAAAATAAATAGAGATGGATAAGAAATTTTAGAGATAGATCGTGAAGGTAGATAGCCGCCGAGAGAAGGCGTCAATCTTGGCGTAAAAATGTGAATGGCACAAAAAAAGATAGAGATCGATTGATTAATACTGCTGCCAAATTTATTTAAATGGTCGCCAAAGGCGGCAAACTTAAATTAAAATGGTAAATGACAAGTTAGCCAAACAGCCGCCGTTGGTGGCTGCTTGCATAGAAAGGTGAATGGCGTAAGAAGGCGAACCAGCTGGTCGCCGCAGGCGGCTAGTGATAAATAAAATAACGCACCTTTAATAGATTTTGTAAAAGTGGTATGAAATATCCTTCTGCTAAAGGGTAAGTCAAGTAAAACTTCAAACACATGTTTTTTATACATAAATTTAATTTTAGTTTTATTATTTAACATGTCCAAAAAGAAAAAGCAATTTTTGAAACAATAACTTTCTCACATTTTCGCAGGAAAGGGCCCCAGGAACCTCCGTACCAGGAGGCCGGGGCCCCTTTCTAGCACCTAGCCGACCACCCCAGCAGGAGCCAGTCCGGGCCTGGCTGACAGCAAATAATTGTTTTTTTCCCAAAGCTACCACAGCAAAAGTTCCAAGTGTCCATATCACAAAGTTAATACGAATTTATGAATTTTTGATAAATATCATAACCCTTCCAAGTTTCATTTGAAATACACATTATTCGTGGATGATTAATTGTTAATAATAAAACAGTTTTTCTAATACAGTTGATACTGAATTTTATGTACATTCACAATTTGTTGAACATCTTACTCTGCTCGAGATATCTTTCAATTGAAACAATACTACTTGGTTTTATAGAGTAGTGGTTTTCTGAGTAATTTCATGGTCCTTAAGAGTTCATAAAGTTAAACTGAAAATGTGCTACTAAGAAAGTCAGGGCCCATACTAAACATCCGTCACCTGTCCAAATGCCATAAAATCTTAAATCTGGTGAGAAAAACTCTGATTTGGCTAAAGTATTGCCAAATGAAAATTTCTCAAATTTCCAGTGGGAAAAAATATAGGTATCATTATTGGGAAAATGTTAGTTGAAATGAAACTTCCTATATAAAACTTTCAAAATTTGGCAAAGACTTTCGAAATTTGGTTAATTTACTGGGTAACAACTTGAAATCCTTAATGCGAGCCCTGATAGTATTAGATAAGAACTTAACAATATTGAAAATTGATTTACTATTGTAAAAGAGATAATATTATAAAACTTTTAAAGATTGTATCTATTACTTGGTAAGATATATTAGCTGTAGTTCATTTTTGTAACTATAAATTTTTTAAACTCTTTTTTTATCATTATTTTTAATGACATTGATATTTTGAGTCACCTCTTTTAATTTGTGATGGATTATTTTAGATTTTAATGACGCTTACTTGAATGCAAAAAATTAGTCTTCAATGAAGTCAGAAATGATTTTCAGATGTTTCAAACATTGTTTTTATTTTCAAGACTATTGGTGAATAATTCCTAATGGTATAAAATGGGCCAGGTTTTGAAGAAAATTAAAGAACATGAAAGCAATATTAGTGGAGACAGTTGTTCTGTAGGTAATTATTACTTTTATAATATTCTGTGTTTGTTAAGTATTACAAAGACTTGAAGCAGAAATGAGCTTTTTGTTACTAAAGGTATAAAAATGCATCTTGGATATCTAAAATACTGAAATTGATTCTTTTACGCTTATAGCATTTGAATTCAACTTTCTTATGTGAAATTTGATTTGTTTACTTTTTTGGGTTTGTAGTCGAGATAACTCTATAATATGTTGTCTAGCCTTAAAACCATTGTTGTCTTTTAAGCATTTTCAAGTTTTACAGCAATTTCCAACACTTATACAGTTGAACCTGCTTATAATGAGCACTGTTTTAATGAGAACTTGGATTTAGCGAGAAAATCAAAAAGATTTGGTTGTAAAAATGTTAAGTCTATGGCAGTGGTTCCCATCCTTTTCCATGTCGCGACTTTTTTTTTTTGTGTGTGTGTGTGTGCATATGCGCAGACATTGCGCATATGTTACATAATAATTCAAGGTGCTTAAGATATTTTATTTAAGCTTATTGGCGTGTTTTTTTTATTTCTGCAATAATTGCAGAAATAAAAAAAAGATAGTCTCGATACTGTTAAACATACATTTCAGCACTTTCAAAATTCTTGTTTCTTAGCAGTGGTAAAAGCAGGATTTGGTTTTCTCCAACTTTTAATGAAGTAAATGAAAGCATGAGGGAGGGGGCAGGGTGGTATTTCTTTTTTGCTTTTCATGCATAGAGTATTTTAATAAAATCCATTTTTTTTCTGGATGGTGGGTAAATTTTTGATTTGTTCTAACTAAAATGTGTGTTTTAATTAAATTTATTTTCCTTTAGGGGGGGGGGAGGGGGATATTTCGTTATAATTGTACAATGTATATTTTAATTTAGTTTTTTTTTATTGGAGGAGGAGGAAGAGTGATCCTTATTTCTTTTTTCAAATCACATGTTTTAGTTTTTTTTTTTTTTTTCTGTGGGGAAGGTTTTTTTTCCCCTGAACTGTAATGCATATTTTAATTAAAAACTTTTTCTTCAGATCTTATTTCTTAAAATATTGAATAGATGTTGCATCTGTATTTTTCTGGTATTAAGAACAACTGATAAGGGCTAAGGGATTAAGACTGAAAACTTAAATATGAGAGTGGCCCTGGCATCTCTGTTTAAGCAATCACCCCCTACTATAACATAATAATTTACATTAGCATTGCATAAATTAGCATAATGATTTACAAATACAAATACAAATACAAAAGTGACGACCAGCAACAGGCTCTGGGCCCAGCTAGACTGGTCCTAGTCAATTTACAATCCCCAGTGAAGATCAATGGCCCTCTTAAAACTGTCTACTCCTTTGCTCATTACCACCTCTTCCGGTAAGCTGTTCCAAGGTTCCACTACCCTGCTAAAATAATAATTTTTCCTAATATCCATGTTAGCCTGAGATTTAAATAGCTTAAAACAATGACCCCTTGTCCTGTTTTCAGTGCTAAACTTTAGCCCCGTAACATCTTTCGTTTTAATAAATTTAAACAGCTGAATCATGTCCCCTCGGTCTCTTCTTTGCTCAAGGCTGTACATTTTTAGCCTTCTAAGCCTGGAATTATAATCTAAGTGGGAAAGTCCACTTATTAGCCTTGTAGCCCGCCTTTGAACCCTTTCCAATACATTAATGTCTTTCTTAAGATAAGGAGACCAAAACTGAACAGCATACTCCAAATGGGGTCTTACCAAACTTCTATATAAGGGCAGAAGAACTTCTTTAGATTTATTTGAAATAGATCTATTGATAAACCCAAGCATCTTATTGGCTTTGTTGCTAGCAATGCTGCACTGTTGGCTAAACTTTAAATCCTGACTTATTAGGACCCCCAAATCAGTAACTTTGTCTGCCTGACTAATGACTGAACCTTGCAAATAATAACTTGTACACTTATTTCCATGCCCTAAATGTAGTACTTGACATTTCCCAACATTACCAGCCATACCCCATTTATCAGCCCACTCCGTAATATGATCTAGATCCTCTTGCAGCTGATTTGCTTGTTCTTCATTTTCTACAGTCCCCATAACTTTGACATCATCAGCAAAACAATTCATGTTCCCAGAAATATTTTTGTGAATATCGTTCATAAAGACAATGAACAAAACAGGCCCTAACACTGATCCTTGAGGAACCCCGCTTAAGACCTCACTCCAATTAGAATAATTTCCCCTTACAACTACTCTTTTTTTCCTTCCGGTCAGCCAATTTTTTACCCAAATGAAAGTTTTCCCTCCTATTCCTATATCAGCTAATTTGCTAAGTAGAGCAACATGCGGTACCTTATCGAAAGCTTTTTGAAAATCAATGTAAACAACATCTACAGGCTTCTTATTGTCCAAAGCCATGGTAACTTTATCATAGAAATGTAATAAATTAGTTGCACAAGATTTACCTTTCCTAAAACCGTACTGAAAACTAGTCAATAGATTATTAGTCTCTAGAAAATTTACTATCTTAATTTTCATCAATGTTTCAAAAATTTTGCAAACCACCGAAGTTAGACTCACAGGTCTCTAATTTCCCGCACTCCCTTTAGACCCTTTCTTGAAGAGCGGTGTAATGTTAGCCAGCTTCCAGTCCTCCGGCACTGTCCCCGAATTATAAGAAGCATTGAAAATGTTTGCGATTACCTCTGCTAATTCCTCTGCACATTCAACTAAAATTTTCGGATAAATATTATCTGGCCCCGGAGCCTTAGTCTCTTTAATTTTTTTCAAATGAAGTAAAATGTCATCCCTGGAAAATACAAAGTCCTCAAGCTGTACTATAGCTTGTGTATTGTTGGTGTCAACTGTTGAGATACAGTTATCGTTAAAAACACTCGAAAAAAAGTTATTAAGAACATTAGCAATATCACTATCGTCCTGAATTAAAATTCCGTGCTCATCAACCAGTGGCCCAATATGACTATTTCGAACTTTCCCCGAATTAGCGTATGCAAAAAACCTCTTGGGATTCCTGTTTATGTTATCTGCCAGTCTTTGCTCCAACTCTCTTTTCTGAATCCGTACCAAATACTTAAATTTATGCCTTGCCTTACAATATTGGAGCCTATCTGCACTGTGACCTGTTTCTCTAAACTAGAGACGTACCGAGTACTCGGTAACTACTCGGTACTCGGCCTACTTGGCCAATATGCCGAGTACTCGGTACTCGGCCGAATTTTGATCAGATACTCGGCCAATACCGAGTAGTTGCAAAAAATTGAATGTATTAAAATTTACAAAAAAACTCAAGCATATATAATTTTCTGCAAACATTTACAATTCAAATTTAAATTTTGAGAATAATGAAGTTTGAAATACTTCAATGGAGTAAATCTTGGCTCGAATGTCTCGAAAGTTAATAAAACTTTTTTGTTAAAAATTGTGCAAATATGGAATTTTTGCTACAAACTAAAATTAGTTATAAGATATATAAAAGTACCTTAGCTTTAAAAATAAAAGGAAATAAAACAACGTTAGAAGTACAGTGCAGGATCACTGCAGGCACGTGTTTTGGCGTTATGAGGAATTTCTTTTTCAATGCATAAAATGTGAGCTCGTTGATTTAAAGGCATCCGGCAAAAGTCGAATTTTTTGTCGTATGCCTTTACATTCTTTAGTTCACATGTTATGCCCTGAAAAGACGATCCCTGTAACACAGAAAAACGTGTCTGCAGTATTCCAGCACATTTGTTTTTTTTGCTTTTAAAAATTATTTGTGTTTAGTGAACTAGACCTATAATGAATAAATTTGTATAATTTGTTTTAATTCCAATTTGATAAGTCATACCTTTTATTTATTCATTTTTAGTTTAAAAAATATTATTTTTGCAAAATTTTGTAGTTAAATTTCAACAGGAATTTAGTTTAAAAACTATTATATGGACAAGGAGGTCTATTCTACTATTTCAATAAGTTCAAAATTCATTGGTGTGTGTCGGTAGTCCTCCTTTCAACATAATTGGTACTGGGAAACTCGGCCGAGTAGTGAAAGGCCGAGTTACTCGGTAACTCGGTACTCGGCCGAGTAGTAAAAGGCCGAGTACTCGGTACTCGGCTACTCGGCCAAAGTGCTACTCGGTACGTCTCTACTCTAAACCTATGAAAAGCAGCTTGCTTGTAATTTAGAGCGTCTTTAGTTTCCCTGGAGAACCACATTGGCCAAATTTTGGTGTTGACACCCTTTCTCCTAAAAGGAACATGATCCCTAACCGTATTCGCTAGATTTTCCTTAAACTCTGCCCACTGAAGATTCACATCGCTATTGTCCAATCCAGAAGAAAAATCTGCTTTCAAACTCTGCCGAAGTGCCACAAAGTCAGTATTTCTGAAATTGGGCACAAACCTAAAATTCTCTACTTTGTGCATATCAAATTTAATCCCAAACCTAATACTGTTGTGGTCACTATCTCCAATGTGTTCCCCTACACATAACCCCTGAACAGAGCCTTCCATGTCACAGAAAACTAGATCTAAAATCGCGTCCTGTTGAGTACCCTGAGTTACAATTTGATCTAAGAAACAGTCACCAATTACTTTCAAAAAATCCTCTTCTCTGCTATTACTATGGTAAAAATTATTCCAATCAATTCCTGGAAAATTAAAATCTCCCATTATGATGACTGACCCCTTGCTAGAAATGTCACTAATAATACTAAACATCTGTTCGTCTTGACCCTGGCTTAAGTTGGGTGGCGTATAAATATTCCCCAAACGTAGTTTTTTGCCCTTATTACTAATCAACTCCAGCCAAATCATATCAATCTCATTAGGTTTATCATTAATTACCAATTCATTGCAAATTAAAGTGTCTCTGACATAAAATAAAACCCCACCACCTCTTTTACCTACTCTATCTTGTCTAAACAAATTATACCCAGCAATAGATAATAAATCATCATCACTTTCGGTAGCCCATGTCTCGGTAACTCCAATAATATCCAACCTCTCGTCTATAATTATGCTTTTCAATTCTTCCATCTTGTTCCTAATACTACGAGCATTTGTATAAAAAACCTTAAGTAAGCCCATCTTACTTTTATTTAATGCTGCACGATTGTTTGAATCCCAAGTGTTAAAATCTTTTCTCTTATTAGCCACCCTATTTCCGTTTCTACTAAAATCCCGATAGTTAGTACCCTTTCGAATTCTGCTCCTTAAACCATGCCCCCCATTCCAACTTAGTTTTTTGATTCTGAAGCCTCTAAAACCAAACCACTAACCATTTTGACCCCTGTAGAGCTCAGATGTAGGCGATCCCTAGCAATCCAATCTCGTTTACATCTACTCCACACATCAATAAACCTGATACTACGCTTAACGCAAATTTCCTTGAGTACCAGGTTCATACACCTAGCCCGTTGGTTTAACCAACTCCTATGCACTCCATACCTGGGAAGCAAACCAACCACTTGGACATTTGCCGAACAGTTGGTTGCTTTGTCCAACAGGGAATCCCATTCCTTTGTAAACTCATCATTGTTACTATGGCCTACATCGTTAGTTCCCATCGTTAGCCCCCATCGTTAGTTTACATGCTTTTAAATTAGCATAATAATTTTAATGCTTTTGGTTAGATTTGATTTTTTTTCCTCCACTGACCTATTGCTGTTACTATGGAGTTGATATTTTTAACCATATAGATTTAGCTCCAGGTCCTTTTTTTTCTCTAGCAAAAACTGAAAATCTGTTGGAAGCCCTGATACTGAGCTTTAATGCTTTTCATTTTTGTATAAATGAATTTGCATGAACAAGAAGTAAAATGATTGTATGTCTGTAAAATGATTGAAAAAGCAAAAATTCTGGGCCTTTCCAGACCCTTTTTTTTTTGTACGGCAATAAGTTAAAAATGACTTCGAATTGATTGCCTTTAAAATTAATTATATGCCATACAAATTCTTTTTATTCTAAAATACCCTCTCCAGATGCCTAACTTCCTGCTACCTGTGTAGTCGCATGTACCACCCAAAATGTATGGCGTGGTGCTTGAACTCATTTTTACGAGCTATACAATAAGATTCCAGGTGGGTCAAATCCCCCCCCCCCACCATTTTTCGACCAGGCTTGGGTACTACAGTTTCCGCTTTAACCGAGCTATCAAATATTGCAAAGATATTTTTTGTTCTAGTTTATTTATGTAAAAATATATAACGCAGACGAACTTATGCAATAGCAAAAGTGCTATTGAATATATAGAACCACAAGAAGAAGTGACACCAGCCTTCTTGTTATGGCTTAAAAAATGGCGATACTAGTACTATTTACTACTAGTGTGCCTGTTTAATCATTTTGAAGCTCTTACATGCATCAAAACTTTGCAGTGCATTAAAATATTTTGTGCTGATTCACAATTTATTATACCTAATTTCAACCGTCAAAAGTAAAACTCTTCTAGATTACTACTTGATTCTTGTGCTTTACCGTTAACTTACCCACAAATTAAAATGACAAATAATACTCCGCTTGAAAACTTATTTTTATTTTAAGCTTCATGTCTGTAGCACTTTTCACAAGATCTTGTCAGTCACCTTACTGTGATGGTCTTTAAAACACTGATTCCATCATCCACTTTAGCACAATACAGCAGCTCTATTACTTGAAGAAGATTTCGTATTATAAACCTACTGCATATTTTTTTGAATAAGCTGGTTTATTTGGGAAGTAATGTTTGCAAACTTTCTGGTATTTTTGAATAGTTTTGAAAAAAGATTTTCTATTAACTTATCCTTGTTTCCTTTACAACTTCTAGTTTAATGGTTTTTAATATTTTAGTTGCAGGATAATTTTTTTCTCAAGTTCGTAAAGCACAAAATTTATTGATTTTTCTCCCTTTGAGCTCTCCAAAATGCATAAATATTTTTTTTCTTGTTTGTAATAAAGTACAATCAGCCCTATTTATCTCAAACCTACCAAGCTCAAAAACCTCTCTATGTCAATTTTTTTTATTTTCTCTGCCTTTTTAATCATTAATTCATTGTTTTTTCCTGTATTTCTCTTGAAAAAATTTTCAAGTATCTTGCAGTACAAGCGATAGGGGATTTCTTCTTTGGATTATCACAATTTCAGCCATATCATTTTTACTTCCTTTTACAAAAAAGGAAGTATTGTATTCGCGAAAAATATTTCCCTCAAAAATCAGCCTTAATTTCGATTTTTCTCACCCCCGAATGAATGTTGAGTTTTTTTTCGATCCGATCACACGTGGATATATGCCTAGGAACGTACAGACACCCGAAATATCCATTTTGACGACCCCCGAGTTAATTACAATGAATTTTCTCGTGACGTCCTTATGTATGTACGTACGAGGGCGAGTCAAATGAAAGTGAGCCAATGCGAATATATGACAAAAGGAGTACTTTATTTAAAAGTAATCACCATGGGCATTTAAACATTTGTCCCATTGACTAACGAGTCGCGTGATTCCATTCTCATAAAACTCCTTGGGTTGCTGCTTCAAAAATTCTGAAACTGACTCCTTCACGGCATCGTCCGACACGAATCTGGTTCCCTTTAGGTGTTTTTTCAATTGCCCAAAAATGTGAAAGTCGCAAGGCGACAGGTCGGGGCTGTAGGGCGGATGATGCAGCGTTTCCCACTTGAACTTCGCCAGTTTTGTCTTAACCACATCAGCGACGTGGGGACGGGCATTGTCATGCAGCAAGATGACCCCATTCGTCAATCTTCCGGGTCGTTTGTTCTTGATAGAGACACGCAGGCGATCCAGCGTTTCGCAATATCGGGCACTATTGATAGTCTCTCTAGGTTTAGCAAATTCGATCAGTAATGGCCCCTGACGATCGAAAAAAAAGTCAACAGCACCTTACCTGCGGAGATGACGGCCTTTGCTTTCTTTGGGGGTGGCGAATTCAAATGTTTCCACTGTAAGCTCTGCCGGCGTGTTTCAGGCTCGTAGTGGTGGCACCATGATTCGTCCCCTGTCACAATTGCAGTCAAGAAGTCGTTACCCTCATTGTGATACCGGATCAGATGAGTCAAGGCAGCGCCGAACCTCTCTGTCTTCTGGCGGTCGTTCAAAATCTTGGGCATCCATTCAGCACACAAGAGCCGATAACCGAGATGGTCATGAATTATGGTGTGAACCGAACCGTGACTGATGTTCACATGCTCTGCCAGTTCATCGATGCTTATCCTCCGTTCTTGTCTAATCAGCTCATCAAGCTGTGCAATTGTGTTGGGGGTGATTGCACGGTGGCTTTGGCCCGGTCTTGGATCGTCTTTGCAACTTTCACGTCCTTCTTTGAACCGTTTGCACCAACGCTTCACAGTGGCCAATGAAATGCAATGTTCACCGTACACGGCAGCCATACGGCGACTAATTTCGTGTTGGGAAACACCTTCAGCAGTCAAAAACCTGACCACACCACGCTGTTCATCTCTTGGAGCGTCCATTATGTCACGAACCGATTTCAACCCGGATTATGGGAACATTAAAGAACTATTATCCTCACACTTACGTATCACTTTTGTAAATGAGGGTTGCCTGTGTGCTGCGCGCATGCGTCGCGGTTGATGGACTGAGCCATTATTGCGCAGGGTAGGTTGGCTCACTTTCATTTGACTCGCCCTCGTATATATGTGCGCTTGTGTGTATGTGTGCATGTATCTCACATAACTCAAAAACGATATGTCCTAGAAAGTTGAAATTTGGTATGAAGACTCCTAGTGGGGTCTAGTTGTACACCTTCCCTTTTGTTTGCATTCGGATGTTCCTAAGGGGGTCTTTTGCCCCTTTTTGGGGGGGAATCATTGTTAATTTTGATGTAAACTCAAGTTGTGTTATAATTTGTCCGACTCTTGGCGATATATCGCCAACCTTTTGGTCGCCAAGTCACCAACTTGGTGACAAATTTAGTGATTTTTTTTTATAAATTTTTTATTTATTTATTTTTTTTAATTTGGTTTCAATTTGTCCTTTGTTGGTGATATTAGAGAGTAAACAATTGTATCACATTAAAGTTGCTAATAATGGGGAAATGACATTAAATTGGAGTAAAAGGAAGTCATGTGATGTACACATCAGCTCGTTAATTATGTTTTACCGAAATGATCAACACATTTTATTAGATATCTCATCACAAATGATGTTATGAGATTTAACTATTTTAGTCACTTGGAAAGGCTATAGCAGAACCGGAAGCTTGACACTTTTCAGTGCAGAATTTTTTTTAGAGCCATCTGCAATAATAGGTTTTTTTTAGTTACCCTGGTGCAAAAGTTCATCAATTGCAACTACTCAAAATTGGGGAAATTTTTTTTAGTCAAAACCCTGGTGTATATGCATGCATGAGAAAAAAAGAGAAAAAACCTGAAGTATTAATGAAAAGAACATTCTCATAAATAGGATACTTATTTATGAATATTATTGTTTCCCATTTTAGGATTTCCAGATCTTGCTGATTTGCCACCTGAACTTAGTCTGTGTGTCCTTTCTCATTTAAATGCAACTGATTTGTGTTTAGCTGCGTGCGTTTGGAGAGAACTTGCACAAGATCAAATATTATGGCAAAGGTATTGAAAAGAATAATGCTTTCAAAATATGTGTTCAAAAACTGTTCCTAATTTTATAAATGTAAGATTATCTTAGTTTTGTTCTTTTATGTTTACGTTTAGCAATAAATAACACTGGGCGGCAAAAAAAAAAAAAAAAAAACAAACCTTCTGACATCAAGGGGCATCAAAGGGCTTCTGACATCATTCTTGCTGATTCTTATGTTAAATGACCTGCTGAATTCAAGGCGCCCCCTCTCCCCATTTCATTCAGTGTTCAACAGTTTCATAGCCATTATTTTTACTTCAAGGGAAAGTTAAATTATATTAACCAATAACATTTTTCTGAAGGGCTAATATCAAAAAGGTATGAACAATGAGAGCTGCATCTGCAGAAACATAAATATATATTACTGCTGTATTGTAAGCATACTTATTTTCATTTTTAATCGTAATTATACCTGCTAATATAGCTTGAATAAATATAAATAAGATAGGAACTTTCTGAACTGAAGATCTGTGGTGCAACTTGTATGCAACATGCAGTATTTCCCACATTATTTCCAAAAAGATTTTTGCAACAGGAAAATTTCTTCGGACATGGGACGATTTTGCATGAAAAATAAATGAAAAAATTATAAAATAAACCCTTAGAAAATAAAGATTATGTTTAAACATTCAAAAAATTACTGGATACTCATGGGGGAATATCCCCCGTGAGACTCCCAACTATGATTGCTATGAAACTTAGAAACTAAAAGAAATGGAAGGGGGGGGGCACCATTGCCAAACAGTGGGTGGTAACAGGAGAAAATGGTGATCATATTTGGATTCAGTTGGTCATTTTACATAAGAATAAGCAAGAATGGAGTCAGAAGCATTTTAATGTTGTTGTTTTTTTGTCACACAGCGTAATTAAGCTGTAAGTACTATTTTATAATTTTTTCAGAGCAATTTTCCTTTACACAAATACAAAAGTGGAGACTAGCAACAGACTCTCAGTTCAGCTAGGCTATTCCTAGTCAATTTGTAAATCCTCAGTGAAGATCAAGAGACCCTCTTAAAGCTATTCTGCCATGTGCAGGTAAAGGGTAGTAGCTGCTAATTTTTCATATTTCATTTTTAAGCAATCACGATTGCTTATTGCTTTCATTTGACTGTTTTTGGCGTGCTATCATTTTATTTTCCCACCGCCACCTTCCGCACCATCCCGTCGACCGACTCCTCACAATGCTGCTCCTATAGCGAAAACCGTCTCCAGGTTGCATCCATGTCCTACACACACGCGCATACATACACAACTACACATGCACACATACACACACACAAACACAAACACACACGCATACATACAGAAGCCTACACACACACATACACACAACTACCAACACATTCATGCTTGCACACAGACACAAACACATATATATATGCCTACACACACATACACATACCCCCCACACACATCTACCCACACACTTATGCCAGCACACAGACACAAACACACATGCCTACACACACATACACATACCCCCTACACACAAACACACATACCCCCTACACACACACACATACCCCCCTCACACAAACACACACGCTTACACACACACACACACTCGTGATTGCGAAAAACATAATTTGAATTCAAGATGTCAAAATTCAAATTAATTTTTCATTTTTTTGCATTATTGTCATCTATTGTACAAGCTCGCTTATTTGGTTTCCGCTGAAAAAAAGGTGCGAAAAAGACGTCTAAATCCAACGTTTCCCTATTGTTAGTATTGAATCCGAAACGCATTTCTTCAAATATCTCGAAACCTCATTTCTGCAGATACTGCTGTTTACCTGCACATGGCAGCATTCACCTCCCTAGCTAGCACATGAACATTGACCCAACATTATCATTTTACAATGGACCAACCTCAGCATCTTACGTTCACAAATATGTTATAATGATACATCTTAAAAGATAAGGGTTGGGTATTGATTGATTTTCACCAATACCTGGAAATTTTTTGAATGTTGTTCCAATATAAAATACAATAGTAAACTAACCATTTCGAAATGTTATTTTGCTTTGAAATACAATGCTTAACTAACATTTCCTACCGATTCCAGTATCGATTTCAATCCTAAACCAACTATTTTCCAATGTCATTTTACTAAAACTACAATGGTGCACCAATTAATTAAGTATTACATGGCACAATGAATAAGAGGGTGTGTAAAGAAACAATTTTCAGTTACATGAACATAAGATGATGATGAAAAGGCTGAATTTGTATTGCAAAATTCACTTCCCCCTCCCTTGTTAAGTGTGCAATAAAATATAACCTAAACTAATATATTGGTTTCCAAGGAAATTTGTTACCTATTCTTTTTCTAAATAATTACATATGTGCCTCAAAAATATTTTTTTCATAAGCATATACATTTGTTTCTTTTCTCATTTTTCAGAAAAGATATGTTACCAGAAGAATTATTCTTAAGACAATAAAAATTTTGACTTTAAAATTTTGCCATTCAAAGTATAGCCAACTAGTTCTAAAGCTCAGTTTTGCTTAGACCTGCTGTAGTAAAAAACATACAAATGCAATTTATATATTAAATATTTAAAACAAGTCAAACGAAAGCCAATGACGTTGACTTAACTTGAATGTCATGAAAGCTACATTTTTTTTCAGGTTAATTTTGTTATTAGGAAAGGAATTTTAATGTATTGTATCCATCAATGAGAAAAGAACACTATAAAACATATTTTGAAACACTAGTTTATTTCTGTAGTAAATTACTTGTGAACTTCATATAAATTATCAACCTATTCTTAATTATTGTTCATGTAAAATTTCCAAAGTTAAATAATGGAATAGTATGATATTCAAAAATAAATTCAAAGTATTCACGAAAATTCCCAGAAATGCCTAAAAAACTAGTCCAAGCATCTTAAAAAAAAAAAAAATCGCCAGTTTAAACAAGCAAAAATTCTAAGGATTTCGAATCATCAGATCAAAAATCCAAAAAATCGTATATTAAAAACAAATAAAATAATTTAATTGAGGCAAAAGGGAGTCTGTAGAAAAAATTCAAGCAGTTAAAAACATGGCAACAATAAAGACAATAATAAAAAGAACACCAGATCTAGGCCTGCACACCTCATGTTACGTGAAAAAAAAATCTATAAAATGCATTTAATGATGAAATATATAGTTAAAAAAATTATGTTTTATCTTAGTTTAAAATTTATTGAAAGAAATAAAAATGAATTAATTTAATTTGAAAGACTTTGTAATGGTTATCAAGTATTGAGCATTTGTTTTGAGCAAGCACAGTGAACACGTGATTCTTGATTGCCCGATGCTCTCTCCCTTCTCTCTCTCCCCCCCTCTAAGTCCTCAGTCTTCACCACATATGCATGTGTTGCAGTATGCACAAATTAGCAATGAGCTTGGGTTAGTTCGGGCATGAATGTAAAACTTGTTTTTTAGTGGGAAGTTGATTGGAAATGTGTTTAGTTTGAAATTGGTTCTTTTTAAACACTCATTCAATCATTTGAATGATAGGATGATTAAACCAATTTCTAACCAAACACATTTCCAACTATTGTGAAGCATTTTTAACTTTTCCTCAACGTAAACTGGATGGTTTGTTTTATCAGGGCCCTTGCAAGTAACAGCTGCTTCTGGTAAACCATTCCAAATACCTACAACACTGTTGAACGCAGTTCTTTTTTTTTCTGATTTCAAAAGAGCTTCACATTTGAAAAGTTTTAAACATTGAACCCTGGTTTTCTGCCATATATGCAAAAATTTAGCCTATAAACGTCCTCTATTTCAATAAACTTGTTAAACTGGATCATATCTGGCTTTACTCTCCTTTGCTCAAGGTTTATACATATCAAGCATTCTATGCCGGGTATCATAATCTAAATTATTAAAAATGACTACTTCAACAGGGCTGTAGGCATTTGGAATTCAATGGACTCTCTCTATCTGAACACTCCTTAATGTGAACTCCCTGTGGTGGTCCAGGCGAAACTCCATAGACTGAACATAGGGCTAACCACTCTGTACTCTGTACACCCTATAATATGAACACCTTAGTATTACAAACGCTATTTTTAACCTCCTTCAATAACAGGGTTCATATGCTCTTGAAAATCCTTGAAAAGTGCTTGAAAAAAAAATTTCATTTTCAAGTGCTTGAAAACCCTTGAAAAAATTTCTTAGTGCTTAAATTCTTTTCAAAAATCATTGAATTGTGCTTAAGTTTTTTCTAACAGTATTTTATCAATGCAATTTTCTGAACATGTGTTTGATTTGCGACATCGCGAAAAATTGTTTGCGTGTTTGAGATTTTAATCCTTTTGTATCTTGCAAACATTTTGAAGTTTTTTTACAATTGGAAGCTATTTTGACATATGGTATCTCAGAATAGTTTTTTTTTTTTGCTTAATTTCAATATTTAACAAAGGAATTGTTTTGGAAACCATGACAACATTGAACTTGCTCGGATATCGCATGATATTGCTCTTGTGTTTGAAATTTCAATCTTTTTGCATCCTGCAAATATTTAAATATTTTGGCTAATCAAATGTTATTTTCCCATATGCTAACTCAAATTAGCATATTTTATGTTTAATTTTAGTAAAAAATAAATTTATTTTATAAAAAAAACATGCCAACGTTGAACTTACTCAGACTTTGTGGAAAATTGCTTCTTGTCTTTGAAAGTTCAGTCTTTTTGCATCTTGTGAATATATAAATATTTTGGCTAATCAGATGTTATTTTCATATTTTATGTTTAATTTTAGTAAAAAATAAATAAATTTATTTTATGGGAAACTACCAACATTGAACTTAATTTGTGAGAATTTGCTTCCCTTGTTTAAGGTTTCAACTGTTTGCATCTTGTAAATATTTTTATATTTTTGGCAATTAGAAATTACTTTTGACACATGCTACATCAGATTAGCTTGTTTTACATTTTTTCAATATCTAAAAAATTAATTACTTATGTTTTGTTTAATTACCTATACATACAGTAAACTCCCGATTATCCGCGGAATTGGGTGGCACAAGTGCCGCGGATAATAAAAATCGCGGATAACCGCAAAAAGACTAAAATGGGGGACAAATCAGGTAAAAATTGTCCTATCTCAAATTCTTAAACTGTATTGATGCATAACACTTTCTGCAAACAGTGAAAATATATATAGAGTACAGTACAAATGTTTTGCATTTTTGCACAACTGAACTTAACATCAATAACAAACAAGTGTATGTACGATGAAGAACGCACAAAAATAATAATAATAATAATAATAATAATAATAATAATAAAATTAAATCAAATCAATCAATCAAGCAAAAACAACTGAGTGTAAATTTACAATTTTTCAAAAAAAAGCCACTGGTATTAGCTTTTTACTGCGAAAATACATGTTCGTGATTGTTGATTGATTCGCGGATAATCCGCCCCGCGGATAAACCGCTCGCGGATAATCGGGAGTCTACTGTACTTATTAAATTTTGATTTTGATTATCATTAGCTAATTTTCAATTATTACAGATATTTTGAAAAAAAATTTAGTTTAAACAATTGAGCACCCTACATTTTATCTTAAAGTTTGTATTTTAAATATAAAGTTGAATTATATAATTTTAAAAAGTGGAATTTATAATTTCATCATTTTCTTTATGTCTGCTAAAATAATTAAGGTATGTAACGGGGGTGATTGTGTTTTGGTTATTCACTGAAAATCCAGTAGTGTTCGTTATGCTTTTACCTCCCTAACTGCAATTTTCCTCTTTTACCTCAAATGTTCAAAATTACTATTTTAGTAGGGTTCTGGGCACTTAACCCGAAGAGGCAAAGGGGTATATAAATTAAGGAGGGTCATTGATCTTCATTGGGATCTAATAAATTGACTAGGACCAACCTAGCTAGGCCCAGTGCCTGTTGCTAGTTATCAACAGGCTCTGGGTTTGATATTTATATGCACAATATTTTGACTTAATGAATTATTTAACATAAGAAATGAATTGCATGTTTTTCAAAAGTAATTGTTGTACATATGTATATTTAAGTAATAAGGGTCTTAGTTTTAAAAATTACTCCCCCCCCCCCAATTTTCTTTTTGAAACTCTCAAGTGATTTTTTATGAACTCACAATCACACCTGAATATTATTGCATTTCTAAATTTAAATTATAATTTCAACAATAACCCATTGTTTCCAAAATAAAACTACTTTTGTCATAATGTATGTCAACTTCTTGTGAAACTTTTCAATTTGGAAATATGGCTTTATGAATCTGAACTTGCACATTTATTGACTATTACAAGTTGTTCAGTAATATCAGGCTCAAGTTTACATTGAGAGTATTTATCACATCCAAAACAGCTTTTGCGAATTTTGAGGTGTGGAGACTGGACTGGGGACTTTCATAAAATGTTTTCCTTCTTACTAATTTTTAAATTTACTTGAAGACAGTTGAAATACTTTATTGGCTGAACAACTAATACATACATAGGAATAATTGATTTCCTCACTTTGCATACTTATAAATGATTTGCGAGCCTCTAATATTTTTGAACCTAATAGTGCACCCGGAAATTACCTTCTGGGTGGTGTTTTTGACCTAACCACCCTTATATGTGTATACACTACTATCAATATTGGAAATAAATGTTGAAACCAGGGGGGGGGGGAGGTTGACTTCAAAACCTCCTCTAGGCTATTCCATGGAACTTATGTCTTAGGTATTTTGGATTCTTCCCATAAAAGTTAAAAGCAACATGAAAGTTTTTTTTTCATTTGTTTATTTTTTTTAATGTTAGTTTGCAGATTCTATAAAATGTACTTCTTTGACTGTGAAGATAGCAAAATTGAACCTCTGGGCTCTGCTCCTCTTTATGACCAAGCTTTTCAGACATTTGCAGAGACACTTTCGACACAGTAGTTCTTTTATCAAAGTGTTTCTTGTTGTAGAAAAGGCAATTTTGTTTTCCTCTACTTTTTTATATTATTGCCTATTGTTTATATGTTTGCTTTAAATGAAATCTGCATGCAATATTTTTGATACAAATTTATGATATGGCCTTGAAAAAAAAATTTTTTTTGCCTTGAAAAGTACTTGAATTTTTTTTTCCCTAAAGGGTATGAACCCTAAATAATTTCCCCTTTATACAGGGTGTTCCGTTTTAACCTGCAAGACCTTTATTTTCGTAACCGTTAGTCCTAGATATATACTTCCAAATGCAAAAATTTTAAAAATCAGATGTAGAGTTAGGATATTGAAAGTTTGAAGTAAAAATAAAAAGAAGTAAAAAAAATACAAAATTTAACTCTTTATTTGGGCCTCAAGTCCCCTAATTTATATTTAAGGAAATAATTCCAACAAAGTTTGAAATTAGTACGACACATATTTACCGAGATCTGAAGCACAGCGTTTTGTGACTTACACCACTTACACTTGCCGTCAATAACACCTTTTGGAGGAAAATATAGCAGTTAACAAGTGTTTAAAATTATATGTGTGCATAGGGTGCGGTTTTTCAAATTGTTTGAGGTTTTGTTGAGCATTTTTGTGCATCAGGGCATAAAATTTGCATTTATTTTTGAATAGCAATCAAAAATAAAAAACCTTTGTTTTCTTACTTTTACGACCTGTCATTCTTCTGAAAGGGCGATAAGTTCCAATTTCCTTTAAAACTTTGGACTGGAACATCTCCTTGAGTTTTGGTCACACAAATGTCAAGTATTTTGTGTCAGTAGTAGTTTTCAATGGAGATTATTTCTCTAAACATTAGTTTGGGGACCTAGGGCCTGTATGTTGGTGTTACATATGGCTTTATTCAGAAGGATATTAATCCATTTAAAAGGCAGCCAAGAACAGGAAAAAAAATTACAATAAACAATTGAACATATAACAAAAGAAGATGGCTAGGCGGCCCCTCAACTACCTAGGGCCCTTATAAAAAGTTAAATTTTGTACGTTTTGATTCATTTTTGCTTCAAACTTTCAATATCTTAACTTTGCATCTGATTTTGAACATTTTTGCAATTGGAAGTATACATCTATGACTAACGGTTGTGAAAATAAAGGTTTTTGCAGGTTAAAACGGAACACCCTGTGTACTAAACATGTTCACAATTAGTACTAGAGAAGTCCTATGAACCAAATTGGAAAAACGGAAATACCGTCACAGTTTTGTCACAATAATTAAAGAGAGAAAGAAAAAAATTTTTTTTTGTCGATATTGCTGCATTACATAAAACCATTTCGCTGAGCAATATGAGCATGAAGTTTCTGCCACTGAACTGCGTATTTCAAGAAAACATCCATTATATCAAGTAGTATTCAAGACCTTTAAGTTTCAATTACGACAAACATTATGTGGCTGAGAATCACCTGGAGAACTTTTCACTTAAACAATTGAATGATAACATGCTCCTTGCATGAGAATACACAATACAAAAGCAGATTAAATTCTCGTTTTTACAGGTATTGTACCGATAACTGTATTGTAATATTTTATAGTTGAATATTATGTAAAACTTTTTTTCTTAAAGAAACAAATGCAAGAGTTGTGTTCCTACTGAGTTTAACTAGATATTGCACCAGCTGCCTATAACTTGAATAGCTCACTAGGCGAAGTAAAGAACATAGTCTATTTATGCAATAGAACACATATGCATGCATTTCCATACTCTCTATAAAATGAACACCCCCATAATCTAAACACTTTTGTTCTGCCCCGTGAGTTCAGAATAGAGACAGTTCACTGTAGTTTACTGGAAGCAGCTGCTACTTGCAACGGGGGTGAATAATTTTGAGAGTGCTCTTGATCTTCATTGAGGACTGATAAATTGACCAAGGCCATCTTAGCTGGGTTGATAGCCTGTTGCTAGTCATCACTTTTGTATTTGTAATTGCATAATTAGTTCATATGGTGAGGTTATTAATAATTCCTGAGTCGTAGACATCACTTAAACTGATGGATTTATTTGTGTCAGTAACTTGCCGCAAAGTCACTGTAATTTTCTCCATCATTATTCTTTTCTGCCATAATGTTTTAGTAACCTAATTTTAAAATGTGTTAAAAAAAATAAGTTGTCTAGAGCATATGTATTTTGGCTTACAAATCTGTTTTTTAAAAATTTTTATTAGCTTAATTTACAATGAAGTTGTAGCCATTAGATCTGAGAGGTTTTTACTGTATAAAGCCTTTCACTGAAAATCTTTAAAGAACTTTCAAACAATTCTGCTGAAAAAGAAGGAACTAGAAATTTTACAATCTTAGAAGCCATACACGAAGTATATGACATCATATGGAAAAAGTTTCATCTTGCACGATGTTAGTCATCACAGAAGGCAATATGATTAAAGAGAGGCAAAAGTTTGACTGCTGATGAGGACATTATTTAGTTGCATAAAACCATGCCAATATATCAAAAAAATATTTTATATGTAGAGGTGTCATACAAGCATGAAGAGAAAAGAAAAATATTTTTCTTTTGAATTTTTCCAAAAATTCTCTTTTAACGACGATTTTTTGTGTTTCCTTTAAAGTTGTGAAACAAACAAGTGACTGAACTTTATTTAATGTCATGGAACATTCAATCTCAATGTTACCTTCTTCATTCATGAGGTGTTGCATATAAAGTTTTAATGAACCATCATTTGAAAAGTTGCATGTATGGAGTAGCTAGAAATGTGAAAATTTTATTTATTGAGTTCATCCTTATTGAAATCACTACTGATGTGTATTTTTATATTTGCATATGAATATCGTTAAAATTTATATGTTGTAGCTTGTGTCGCAGCCAGTGGGGTTATGCAACTATTTATTCACGAAGAAAAGCTATTCATTTTTCATATCATCAGTTGTATTTGCAGTTAGATGAAGGGACTATAACTTTTAATGCTGATGCTTTTATGGTAAGTAGTAAATTTCTGAATGTTGGTTTTGAATTACTCTATTTTAAAATACATACTTTCTCTGACTAAAGTATGTTTTAGAAAGTAAAGGCCTTTGCTGCAAAAAAGAGATAGCTCCAATTTCAATGTATTCAAAAAGTCTGCATTAGAGCTGGCAGCATCAATCCACTTTATTCTTTTTTATATTTTAACAACTGCTCTTGTATGCTTTTCAGTAAAGTTATACAAAATAAGTTGCAAAACCTAAAAACAAAGTAGAATGTGACTTGGTGTTTTAAGCTTCATTGCAAACCTTTTGAAAAATTAAATTTGGAGCTATGTCCTTTTTTAACAAGCTCTTCAGTCATAATTTTAACTTTGAGATTAAAACGTTTAACTTATTGTGAAAATTTTGCAATGAGTAATTTTTATCAAGATTGGTTATATTAGATACTAGTCAACCCGTGCGGAACTCCGCACTGTGCTTCAAATCGTTTCATGTGTCAGCCCACTCTTTAAAAATTTCAAAGAAAGGACATTATGAAAAATCGAAAAAGTAAACGGATGTTGGCACAAAAAAAAGCATGTAATTTCAAGATTTTGTATTTTTGGTGCAACTCTTGTTACTATGACAGGTTACTATGACTGGTTACATACTATTTTCAGTAAAATAATCAAAACATCTGGAAAAGTTTATTGTAGGAATTTCTGACTTTGGCAAAAGACTTACTCATGTATGACACTTCGAGAATCAGAGGGGGTGAGTAGATAAGTTCTGAAAGCTACAGGTTTCAGATTTTGACAGGAGGGACAATAGCAAGGAATTCAAAGAAGGTGGATTTTAATGCTGGACTAAAGAAGCAGCAAGAGAAGAGAAAGACCATAGCTACTGTAAGCTATAGATGGCCACTATAAGCTTATCCCGTGAGAGAGAAAGAGATAAGAGTCCATTGTTAGATTGAAATGGAATACACAACTTTTTTTTAAAGTGGATTAAAGAGTTAGAATATGTTTTTCTACTCAAAATGTATTCAAATTGTAGAAAAAATTGAAATCTAATTGGTTTCTTTCTTGCTGATAGTTACATTAAACTCTTTTTTTATTCACTTAATAATCAACTTTGTGGGAAGGAGAGTGTTAAAAAGTTATTAAAAAACTAAGCAAACTCTTACAGGAAAGTATTTTAAAATTGAAAAAAAAAGTGAAGCATTTTTTTTCTTATAATTTTAGTTTTATCCACCAATAATTCAAAGTTACATTAGTTGCATCTAATTAAAAACATCAAAACTATTAATTTATTTTATCAAATATGTAATTTTATTATAAACTAATGTTTATTTATGGATTTTTAAACTATTCCGGTTATGACATTGCTCCGACTATGATGAGACCCAAAGGTGACATGATAACGTGGTTCGACTGTATTTTTTAATCAAATCTCATTCAGCCACATGAATCTAATTTTAGTGGGTTAGGTAATTGCAATTCCAAATAGTTTTAAAAAATTGAATTGTGATAATAATAATAATACTACATTTTATGTAGTTGTACTGAAAATATTTTTGTGTAAATGTTTGAACTTTATGTCAAAAGGCTATACATAAAAGATTTTGGGATATTTCTTGAACTTATAAAACTAGTCTGCAATATAGGCAGTTCTTGGTGGCAGCTTTTCAGATATGTCAGCATTATTGTCTGTTAATTCATGTTTTTCATGGTGAAGGTAGCAAAATATTTCATAAATCAATCCCAAAACAGAAGGTTGTTGAAAATCCATGCCAAAATGCTTGGAAATGTTTCACTTTCTCTTAGGAAATATATTTTTAGTTAATTTTCTATGAATGCATTAATACAATTCTAATTTTACTCACTTAGTCAAAACCTTATTTCTTTAAAAACCATTTTAAATTCAGATTATCATTTCTTATTTGAAACAAATTAATCAATGTTTAAACATTTTTCAGCTTTTATCAGTTATATACATAGATACTTTTGAGAAAAGATGGAAGAAAAGTTTTTGAAAAATCTGTTAGTTCTACTATTCTTCATTGTTTCCTGCTCACAAAGATTCTTATTGTCTAGGAAATGAAATGGAACATTTATTGAACTAATGAAGTACAAATCAATATTATTTGCTTTTGATGAATAATTTGATTTTAAAAAGAATTTTGGACAAGATTGGTTTATCAAGCTTATCATTATAATAAATGTAATATCATAAAACATCTTTTAGTACTATCTTAAATGATGTTGATATATACAGCTACAGGAAAGAACTAAATGCACGAGAAATGTCTCCAAATAAGGCAGATAGAATTGTTAGACTTTTTACTTGCCAACTTTTATTAGAAATTTATGTTTCCTCTAGATTTTTCTGAATATTGTGGATTAATTTTAGCTTGTCTCCAATTTACATAAAAATAATCTTTCAAATAAAGTTTTGCATGCTACTTTTGTTCTATCTTAAGTTTTTTTTAATTTTGTATAGAAAAGTTGTTAATATCCAGGTACTCTAGACAAGACTTGGTTTCGTATTGAGATGTCAAGTGCAGTTTAGTTACCTTTTGTTAGAACTGCTATTTGAGTTTGCAGAATGATCCATCCCCTACTTCTTCCACGAAATGGAAGTTAATATTAATTGTTGTAAATTGTATCACTTTGACTAATTGTGTTTCCTTTGGTCTTTGAGAGAAAATCTTTTTCCTCAATCTTTAACCATATTGTGGCACATGAGAGATAACTTGTCCATTTAACACATAGCTCTGGAACTAAACAACTGCAGGGTAATTGAACTTCTGTTATTTTTTCTCTTTGGATTATTATCAAGGGCGCCCATATGCAAAATGTTAAGGGGGCAGGGCTCAAAAATTTTCCCCATGGTTTAGCAGACTATTTTCCCCATGGAAGCCGATTAGAGACATTAAAATTTGACATTTTTAATAACTTATTCATTAATGGCTTGAAAAGAAATTTTTATAAAGTTTTGCAAAGAAAAAAGCACTAAAAGCAATTAAGTTCTCATTTCTAGGGGGGGGGGGGCTTGAGCCCCTCTTGCCCCCTTATATAGGAGCCCTTCATTATTATTATGCACTATTTCAAAGAAAAAGAGTAATAGTAAAGAGAAATAAATAGAACTGCATTAGACAAAAGTAAATAAATGTATAAATTTGAAAGATATGTAAAAGTGCCTGTTAATTCTGTTTTTTTTTTTTTTTTTAAATTTAAATCACTCTTTTTGAAAACATTTAAATGAAGCAAAGTGTGCAGCACTGATCAATAATGTTCCTCGAAAATAGTCAAGAAAAAAAATCAAGAAAAATTCATTACAATTAAGCAAAAAGTTGTTTGTGGGATAACATTAGATACAAAGAATTCTAATGAAAAACTGCCTTATGCTTTGATATTTCTGTTGAATAAATGTTTTATATATATTTCCTTTCTAGGGAATGGAGTACTTTATCAAGCATCAGTTGATTGACAACAATCCAAAGGAGATTGCACATTTTATTCATAATACACACACTTTAAATGTAAGACAAAAGAGATTGTATTTAAATGTAAGGTAAGTGAGATTAATCTTGGTTTGCCCACTTCAGAATAATTCATCTTTTGTATTAGAAGCTTAAAAAATAACTTGTTTTTATCCAGGCCTTAACCAGACTTATATTCTTTAAAACTTTCAAACTGTTCTTTATATCACATAAATAAATAAATAAACAAACATATATGTTTGCAGATTTAAGCTAGTTTGACTGAGTGAAAGTAAATACTGAGTATAGTCAATTACACACTAATATAGATTTTAACAATCATTGCACTTGGATGATTGCAAAAAGTTTTAAAGAAAAAAATAATAAAGAAGGGGGGGGGGAATACTTGTGTGTTTCTATGTAAAAATACTCATTCTTGCATGTAGTTTACCTGGCTTTTGGTAAATGGACATCTATTCAACCATTGATATAGCAGCTGTTTACTGTTCCTTTATCTAACTATCATCTAACATTGTTGCGCTTTTGTTCTTTCTGTTTGAAAAGTTTTAAAAAAAGACTCCCCAATTTCTAGGGATGTGTTGTTCATGAACGAATGGGTCAAAAAGAACGAATCCTTAAAGTTAACGGATCCATTCGTTCACGTAAAAAAGGAACGACCATTCTTATGAACGGTGAGCAGTTTCGAACATTGTATTGATGTACTTGTGATAAAATAGATTTTTTTTTTTTGAAAACCATTCATTTTCAAATTTTTAACTCTCAATCAATCTCAAATTTAATTTTTCTCAGTGCAGTACAATATATATTCCTTTCAAACATTTTAACATTCTGCTTTAATCATCATTTTTCTTTTACCACTGCAGTTCATTTGCAATTTTTCAATGTATCTATAAGTAATGTTTTGTGTAACTTTTGGGCTACTAACAAAATGTTTGGACTTTCCACTTGCTGTCCCACAAACCTTCTAAAATCCTTCTCACGTTTTCTGTCGCCAAAATTATTTCTAAAAATACCTTTTTTTACTTTTCTGGTGATCCTTTTGTCTTCTTTGACATCCCTATCAACTACCATCTATATTGATTTGGCTTTATTTTTGACTTTGTTGGCGGCTTCCAAGTCACTTTTTTAACTATTCTTATTTTTAATAGGGATTATTACTGTCTAATGTTTCCCGCATTTAAAAAGTGTTGCGCTTTTTTTTTCTGTTCTCATCGGTACTGTGGAATAATTTTGAAGCTTCCAAATATTTAGGTGAGTTTTTTTTTTTTTTTTTTTAACACTAAGTTATTCAGTACTCCGTCTGAGCTACCTATATATTTGTTGTTACTTTTTTTGCAATACATGGTCTATTGGTAACAACTATATGTATATATACTGTGCTGTAGCTGAAAAAAATATCTTAAGAAACACACCTTTTTCTTTTGGGTAGATATCATAGTTGACAGATGTTTGTTTTAGGGTCAAAAAAGGTCAGTTTCGACAACTGACACCAGTTTTTATTTAAAAAGCAGATGTTTACTTTACAAAAAAAAAAAAAAAAAATTAAACAGACTTAGTTTTGAAACCAGTTTACAGTAAATTGGCTGTAACTACATTAATTCTATTTATAATTAAAGTTTTCTTGTCTTTTTTCAAATTGTATTCAGAATTGCTTTGAAGAACATTAGTTCTGTATTTACTTCAACATTTAGTTTATAATATATCAAGAAATACATTCGCCTTGTTTACTTGCTGACTCGCGACAGTTCAACAGTATTTCAAGTTCAGATGGTTTAGTTACTTCAGCCGACCCCCCTCCCCCAACCACCATTTTTAAAAAAAATTTTGCTCAGTAGCATGAGTGTAGTCCGGATTCACTTAAGGGAAGGCCAAGCCAAAGTAGAACAAGATGGTGGTTGCTGCCGCCCTTACCTATCTTGCTTCAATTTCCTATACTAAATTTAATTTATAAATTAAAAGAAATGAGTGAATTAATAAAATGTAAGATAAGTTTAACACTGAGAAGATCTTTAAAAAGCAAAATCTATTGCTTTGAAGAAAAGTTAAGTACCAAAAGTTATAAAGTCCTAATTTTTTTTCTTGTTGTCTTTGAATCAGAAGAAAGACAGAAGTTAAGGGGTGGAGTCATATCTCCCGGAAATTTTTACAAATTAAAGTCCTAAAAACATAGTTTTAGTCAATTTTTGGTGGTGTTACAGATGGCAGAGAGACAAGTTTCAGCTTCCATTTCGGGAGAAATTTTCGATATGCACATCAAAATTTGCATTTTAGGGCGATTTTATAAAAATGAAGGGAAAGAGGGGTTGCAATTATCACCCCAAAATTATTTTTAAAAAATTAAGTCAATTTTAGGTTATCTTTAGTGAAGTCAAATGTTTTTCTTCCTAAAAATTTAGTTTTGGAAACGGAATTTTAGATTATTATTAGTGATTTGCAATGTTAAGGAAATGCGGAAAGTTCAGACGCTCTCTTCAGAAACGTTTTGGGAATAAAGCCCAAGAAACACATTTCAGGAAAAATTCCATGGTGTTAGAAGAATGGTCAAAATTTATTAGATGTTCCAGAAATTTTTTTAGATTGAAGTTTCAAAACTGCAATTTTAAGCTATACATGTTGAGACGTTTGGAAAGACCCCTCGGAATCTCTTTCTGGAATCCGGTTGAAATTAAAATCACCAAAACACCATTTGAGGATATTTTTGGTGAAATAAATGGAAAAGAACAGGTAAACGACTGTCCTCCAGAAATGTTTTGAAATTGAAGTCCTAAAAATACATTTTAAAACTGTCTTTGGTGACTTTGAAGAGGAAAGTGAAAGTGAAGACTTTCCTCTAGGAAAAGGCAGTTGCCCCTTCCTGCTCCACTCTTGCTAAGATCATAGCTTAGGAGTGGTTTTTGAGCTTTTCTTGGCTAAGTTTTCCTTTAAAAAATGTTTAAAAAGAAATATATTATCAAATAAAGCTTTTTTTTTTCAATTTGTAAACTTCCTGTGGGCCGGGAAAAATATGCTTGCGGGGCGGATTCTGCGCACAGATCAGAGAACCCTGTTTTAGGGTATGCTGCTCCCACCCACTGACAAAGAAGCAGCTTAATTGTGCCCCCCCCCCTTCTCTGAATATTCTACATCTGACCCCAAATAAAATATTTTTTGATTAATTTTTCATTGACATATTTTCTTGCATTTAGATAGTTTAAGTTATTTTTCCCCCAAAGAATATCACTGATCTAATGAAACATTTCAAATGTCTGTGAGTAATTTGTGCAGAAAGATCACCTGTAACTATTTTTGAATGAACAAGTTGAATGAACAGATCAAAAGAATGAACGATCCTCTGATGAACGGATCATTACAAAGAACGACATAGCCCACCTCTACCAATTTCATCAATTTTCTCTTTAGTAAAGATACACATGCGTCATCTATAATTTTCCCCTTTTCATCAACACCAGTTCTTTAATGCAACTATATATAAAATCGTTCTAAGCTGGGGGAAAAGTTGCTTATTAAATTGCATACTTTTTCTTTTCAATATACGTCTGATTTCAGTAACCTTTTCAATTATTAGGGTATTATGTCAGTTATCCGCAATAATCAACAATACAATAGATATTTAACATGTTTGTTTCAAAAATGTTGTGTTTTCAATTGTTAGGATATTATGCCAATTATCCCTAATAATTAGCAAAATAATAGATATCTTTGATAACCTCATTCCCAATAATTTCCTATTTACTTCCATGGAGAGGAGCAAGATCAACCGTCACATTTGGGGCAACTGATAATTGTTATTTTCTGTTTTTTGTCACTCTTGCATGTTGTTACTACAGAGTCTATTTGTGAACTTGATAGTGGCAAGATTGCATCTGCTTTCTAGAGAAGGTGTTCCTAGTTTAAATCATCTTTTAGCAAAAGTATGCTTAATACTCTATAACTTTAAAAGAAATTACTAATATATTTGTGACACAAATGAATGTACTACATTTAATGATATTGCTGTAGTAAGACACTAATTTGCTATGGTGTTTTGACTTCTTAAAGCCTCCGTTTCTTCAGTACAAACACTGGAGCTGTGAGATATAAAAATTGATTTTGGAATTCGTTTTGATCCCTAAGTTTGTTTTCTTTTTGTGTTTGCTGCTTTTCTGTTGTGTGTGATGAACTATCCTCCTGATTGTTCTTTAACCATTATGAAGCCAATGCAAAATGTTTGTGTCATATAGTTCTTACTAAGAAAAGGTTAAAAGTTTTCGCCGTGACACAGAAATATTGTCCCAAATAACAAAAATGTATATGGGTGAACTTGATTATCGTACTGTCATAAAATTCTTGGTTTTGGTTGGATTTCTGTTAGGAAATTCATCCTGCGTTGAAAAACATTTACTTGTACTCTACTTCTGCCATATCAACCGTTAAAAAGTGGGCAGTTGTCCCCTGAATTCCCCCATGTTCTCCAAAGGTGGTCCATGTGAAGGTGAGTGAGAAAGCTAAGGCTGTGAGGATATTGGGGGAAAAAGGGTGTGAAACATCTTGCACAAAGTATTGGGGATGCAAAAGCTTGGCGCAAGATATGTACCATATTTGTAGAATGCCGATCAAAAGCAAATTTTCACATCAATGTTTAGATCATTTCAATAGGGATCAGAGCATTTTTTCGCAGCAATTTCTTGCCATGGATGAGATATGGGTTCACCACTACATGGCAGAAATGAAACAGCTTTCGACACAGTGGGTGGAAGTCAGTGTTTGACGCTAAAAGAAAGAAGTCAATCCATCTGTGGGAAAGGTTTTGAGCAATGTGTTTTGGGTTGCAAAAGGGATCCTGTTAATTCATTGTCTTGAGATGGCAAAGCAATTACAGGTAAATATTACACTAACCTTCTTGACCAGCTGGATGCCAAAATTCTGGAGAAGAACTTGACTTGAAGAAGAAAAAAAAAAATCCCCAGGATATGCACCAGTTCACAAGGGTGCGTTGGCAATTGGTAAACTGCAGAATTTGGAGTATGATTTTCTCGGTCATTGCTCCTGTTCTACAGGCATTTTCAGAGTTCCATCTGCTAACAAACTTGTACAAATTTGTTTCTGAAAAGGGCTTGAGAGGGCTGGAGATGAATGTTTTCACAACCTTCCAGTCCAGGAAGGAGTTCTAATGTTGGAGAAATGCAGGATTAAGTACGTTGAAGTCAAGTGATAATATTTAAAAAAATGAAATCAACTTTAAACTGAAAATCTCAGTCTTTCATTGTCATGCCAAGAACTTTTCAACTTGCCTCATAGCTGATTTCGACTTGGCTATTTTCAATGTATTTGCATGCTCCAAAAAACACTAATTCAGAATGTTTGTTATTGGATTTAAATTAAATTTTGAGTTTTTTTTTAAAAATTATTATCAAGTTTCAATTAAATTTGTTTGGTAAAGCATATTTTCACAAAAAAAAAATTAACAATATAAATTGTTTGTTAATTTTTTTTAGCATAGTTTGCCATGTTGTTAATAGTTCTGATATTATGAAGAACATTTCAGTGGTTTTGGTTCACAGTAAGTTGATTGCGGCCTTAATACTTTATGGTGCAAAGTTAAGAAAATTGCAGCATGATATTTGAAAAGAGAACAATGTCGAAAGATGTCAAGGGTTAGGGTGGCTTTATTTTACAAACTTTTTGCATCTGGAATTACAGTGAATGCTACCACATTAGGTGTGAAAGTGGTTAATGTTTCTTTCTTTAGGTTTGAATGAGCGATATTTTTTTCCCATTTGGAAATAGTTATCTGAATACAATTTGAATGTTTCAGGAGAGATGTTCTAAGTCACCTTATTGAATTACATAATTATTCCAAGCAGTTTTTGCCTCATGCTCTTCGAAGTTTCTTTAAAACGCTTCAAGCTCCAAATCAGTTAGACAATTACCTTCATTTTTTGTTGGAAAAGTTTTCAGCAAGGTTTTGCCAGTGTAATCCAGAACTACAGTTAAGCACAGGTGAGTCTTTATTCATTAAAAAATGGTTGTTTTCGTACAGCATATTATTGTGAATATGCATTTGATAAAAGTAAGATTTTTTAAGATTGTGACAAGTAGTGTATGGAAATGATTGAAAAAAGTTTGATGTAAAATATTGTTGAAGTAGTAAGTGATTTACAAATGCTAAGATACACCTTCGTTTTCTTTAAAGCTTTGTTTTATATATATATATATGTGTATATATATATATATATATATATATATATATATATATATATATATATATATATATATATATATATATATAATAAGCAAGCCAAATTCCAATTATTAAACAAATTATATAAAAATTATGATGATAAAAAGGAAAATTGAAAATAGCTATTAAATAGGAAAAGACAAAGTATGAATCCAAAGCTCATCAGCTGTGGAGAATTCATTAAATATGGTCAAACTATGAACTAAAAGAGAATGTTTAAGCTCCAGTACATGTAATATAGAGTAACATTGGGCAAATGCACCACATGCTAAACTATAAACAATAAACAAGTGCTCAAACCTAAAACTAAAAGCAGGGGGTTTCGCCTCGACTAACTAGGAAAACAAGTTTCGATAATTAGCCATCCACGGGACAGTACCTGCCAATAACAAAATTATCTTACCTTGAGATTCATTTATACAAAACCATTCCGATGTTCAACATGACAGAATTCTTTCCAGTTGTCAACATAAAAGTAAAAAACAAATCCATATCCAAAGAGATCACTCCAGAAACATGCCAGTCTGTTTCCCACGTGTAAAATTCATCCACCCCGGTGATCCACAAAAAATGGTTTGTCACGGTTGTATCATACATTTACACAGTTTCAAAAGAAGCAAAATGCTCATCGAAGGCTATACTTAAGCAAATGTTTTCAACCAGATTTTTAGGAAAGTTAATTTATTATTAAAAAGTATATTTTTGAGTACTGAAATTTCTTGATTAAATGCGGAAATGGTATTGCAAATTCTTTTTGTTCTGATAGCATGCAAAACAATGGTGCCAATAAAAACCTTTTTACTTAAGCAGGAGGAAAAATCTTGTAAGCTGTTAACTGTGAAATTAAATTCGTGGCTTTTATCATAGATTGTAGTGTAACAATTTGAATCAATTTGTATGTTAATATGCAGGAAATTGAAGTTATTTTGATTAAAACTAGTCTTTTTGAGCATTAATGATCAATGATAAATAGTTTTGTTAAGTTCAGAAAAATTCAGAAAATTTATACTCAATAGGTCATCGATGTACCTGCAACAAAGAAGTGCAGAAGAAGGATTGTCAATTAAATATTTTCTCTCATAATATAAAAGAAAAAGGTTGACTAATGTAGATCTAAAATTAGCTCCCATTGCAATGCCATTAATTTGTGGAAAACATCAATTACCATTTTTGAAAAAATTATTGAAAATACAAAATTTAAAAAGACCAAGAAAAAACAATTAATTAAAATCAAGGGAACCGAAATGAAAACCGAATCGAAAAATTCTTGACTGAATTGAAAAGATCTGAAACAGAGGAAAAAAGTTCAATGAGTGGGATATTGGTGAAGAGGTTTTCAAAATCAAATGTGCTTCCAAGTAATTTATATCAAGCATATTCAGTAAATTGATCACTTCTACACTATTATTAAAAATCCAAAACCAATTCTTTTGTTGAAGTTTAAGCTGTTCAAGAATTTTTTTGAGAAACTGTTCAAGTTTTACACTCGGATTTTTTCCAATGGTGTTGGTAGCAGAACATATAAAACGAAACCCAACAGGTGTTTTTTGAAATTTTGGAATTGCATATAAGTAAGGTAAGTTAACAGAATCAGGACGTGGCAATTTAAAAAGTTTGTAAGCAGCAGCAAATTTTTTGATGATGGAAAATTCATTAAGTTTGGAGGAATTATAAGTGGTGGTTTTAACGCTCAAAAAGACCAGTTCTAATCAAAATAGCTTTAATTTCTTGGATATCAACATACAAATTGACTCAAATTGTTCCACTACAATCTATGATAAAAGACGTGAATTCAATTTCACAGTTAACAGTTTACAAGATTTTTCCTCCTGCCTAAGTAAAAAGGTTTTTATTGGCATTATTGTTTCGCAAGCTATCAGAATTAAAAGAATTTGCAATACCATTTCTGCATTTAAGCAAGAAATTTCAGTACTCAAAAACTTACTTTTTAATAATAACTTCCCTAAAAATCTAGTTGAAAACATCTGCTTAAGTATAGCCTTCGATGAACATTTCGCTTCCTTTGAAACTGTTTAACTGTGTAAATGTATGATACAACCGTGACAAACCATTTTTTTATGAATCACCGTGGTGGATGAATTTTACACGTGCGAAACAGGCGACTCGGTATGTCTATCTACCGATTTCGGGATATGTTTTTATGTTTTTAATGTTTTGTTGACAAATGGATTGGTTTTTTTATCAGGCTGAACAATGGATTGGATTTGTTTACGCGGATTTCAAGGTAAGACAATTTTGTTATTGGCAGGTACTGTCCCGTGGAAGGCTAATTATCGGAACTTGTTTTCCTAATTAGTCGAGGCGAAACCCCCTGCTTTTAGTTTTAGGTTTGAGCTCTAGTTTATTGTTTTTAGTTTAGCAAGTGGTGCGTTTGCCCATTGTTACTCTATATTACATGTACTGGAGCTTAAACATTCTCTTCTAGTTTATAGTTAAAATTTTGGTCTTTTGACCATTATTAATGAATCCTCCACGGCTGATGAGCTCTGGATTCACTCTTTTTCTATTCCTACTTAATAGCTGTTTGCATTTTTCCTTTTTATCATCATTTGTTATTTATAATTTGTTTAATATTTGTAATTCTGTTTGCTTAATTTTATATATATATATATATATATGTATATATATAATAATAATAAAAGTGAAAAATATTGAAAAGACCACACCAAGAGCCCATAGATGCGCAACACAGCAAACTTGTTTAATATTTGTAATTCTGTTTGCTTAATTTTATATTTACTTGGCTTTTTAGTTTTGCTGTGTTGCACATCTATGGGCTCTTGGTGTGGTATTTTCAATATTTTTCACTTTTATTATATATATATATATATATATATATATATATATATATATTGTATTTGATTTATGTGTTTGTAACGAAGTTTCAGCTATTTGAGAACATTATATGGTATGCTCTTAAAGCCTCACTATTTTGTATATTTTTAATAACCTTTGTTTTTTTTTTTTTTTACTGTTCCAGATATGGTTTATATTTTGTGCTTTTCCTTGATAATGCTATCTGTCGATTTGGCAAGTCCTCATATAAAGAATAAAATGTCAAAGCGAGAATTCATTCGCAATGTGCGGCATGCAATACACAAAGCTGATGATGAGTTCTTTGGGCACATGTATGACGATGTTTACCTACGTGGACATGTAGCTCCTAATTCAGCAGATTAGAAAGCTTGTACACTTTTAATTTCAAGTTCAGCATTTGTGGTGGTTGTTAAAAATGTTATTTACTAGTCTTAAAAAAAATAAATAACAGCAACAAGAAGTAATCTATGTAAACTGAAATGTTCTCGTTATCTATGGTATGTTCTGTGTGGTCCGTGTATGTCTTGATTTGTTGTTTGTTATGTTGAAATCACCGAGTTGAAAGCTTTTTAAAGTTTGAAAAGTTGTTTTTCGCTACTTTGAAATATGCAAAATAATTATTTTTATATAAATCATTGATGACTTTAACAAATCTCTAATGTCATAATGGTGTTCAGTTTTTACATACAGCACAATCCTTGCAATAAATAGTATTTTTGTAACTTTTTATATGGTTGATAATACAACATTAAGTTTTATTCTCATGCACAATGATGTTGACTTTCAAATGCAAATTATTTTTTTATATTTTCTTTTGAATGCAAAATACTAAATACATTAAGTTTCTTCTAAGAACCAATGTGTTTAAAGAATTACAGAATTTTTTCTGCTAATTATTTTTTAGACATTGCAATATTTTGTTTCAAATATTTCTGTTTGTTTGTCAGTTTAAATGATGAAAACTAAGAAGTACAAATTTTTGAAAAAAATGTCTTAAGAGCATTTTAGTTCTTTGTTTTTGTATTAGAGATCAAATGTATATGCCAAAACACATTGCATAGTTTATTCCAAAAGGATGGGTACTCTGCATCGCATGAAAATAGCCTCTGATCCCATACCTGTTGATCCTAATGTAAACCTTTTTCCAAATATGACTTCTATCTTCTCTCATTACCCACCGTTTTCTGGAGATGTCTATTCCCATATTTTTTACTTTTTTAATAAATTTATGGCCATGGTTTTAATTTGATAGGAAGAGAATGTTATTAGTTGCAAAAATGACTAAGGGATTATCAATTTCTTTCTTTCTTCAAAATTTCTGTATTGTATTGATTTCTGGAATTCATTATGCCAAAGATGTTCCTTCAAGTCATCATTTAGTTTAAGAGAAGCTTTTCAGTGAAATGGATAGGAAGCATGCTAGCAAAGTATAGCTGGTCATTGGTTTAATAAACATCTATTTCGGAGTACTGGAGGAAAGCTAGCTTTTGACAAAATTACAATTTTGCATGAAACACGTTTCATTTTACATCATCATAATTATTATATTTTTATGCCTCTTTCCTTGTTCTAAATCAAGCTCATAGCCATAAAAGTATAAAAAACGAATCAACAATATGGAAAGGCATCCCAAGAATAATAATTATGTACTAATGCTGTATTAAAAACTTTTAATTTTGTTTATCGCAATTACATTAAAAAATGTAAATTAAAACCACATTTAACTCATGCAGCAAACTTCTTTACTGAAGATTCACAATGCCACTCATGCAAGGAGATACTTCCGAGATTTAAAAAGAAACAATTTTTCCCCCACTTGAACAAATTTTCAGATATAGTCCTCACACAAGTAAGGCTGTTACTCAGGTTTTACAGTTAAAGAAAAAAAAGTTTTATTAATGTTTTGTTTTTAATGTTTTAAGAACGAAAATCACTCCAAGTCTCCTTGCTACAAATGTTACTGTTTTTAAACGTTTCACTTTCTAACCGTCCAGAAGATGTTTAATGTTAAAAATTATACTCCCTCTCCCTCCAAATGACACTCATGGCAATAAATTTTTAAAAAACTGAAAGACATAGAGGGGTGCTGTTTCCAGAAAACAGGGGTCATGCTCAGAATCAGATGGTCAATTTACAGTAGAGTAGGCAAGAATGATGTCAGAGGCAGGAAAAACTTTTTTGCCACTCTATGTTATTAAAGTAGCAATTATAAGCAAACAATTATAATATATAATAAGCAACTTTCTAAATATGTTGTTCAGCTTGATGTTCTTTTTCCATTTATTTCATTTTAAAAAGTATTTTTTAAAGAGTAATGCATTGGAAAATAGATTATATATTATGAGAATCAAGTCTCAGTAAAGGTATTTTTGTGAATGAAATATACATTATCTTTTGTTGTTGAGTATGCATTTATACATTTAATTACTTGTTAAAGCCAATTTTAAGAAATAATAAATTATAAACTAAAATTTTTCAATCATTGTATCATCAATGCTTGTAATCACACTGTAGTTCAAGGTTTTAATAATTTTCTCAGTAGATGAAAAAAATCTGAGTATGTAAAAACATTTATGTTCATTTCAAAATGCCAAGTTATAAAAATGTAAATTAAAAAAAAAATCATCCACAAAAATCAAACCCTTATGCTTGTGCAAACTTGAGTAATGCATTAATAGTAGTAGTATTGAAATCCCCCTCCCCCCCCCCCTCTGAGTAGCAGTAGATTCGAATTTGACAAGCAGAAGGTTCTTTTTTAATTATTAGCACAATTGTAAAATACAGCAGCATAGTTTTCCAAAATGCTCAAAATAAGTTCCTCTTGGAACTATTTTAAACAGCTTAATATGATAATTTGTACAAAGGTGTACAAGATATACTAAGATTGATTCAAATTTAGAGTTTGATTTTTCAAATTCTGAAGTTAATATTTTCATACATACACACATATATTTAAACTATAAGTGTATTTCATGTTTTAGAACCTTAACAGGGTTCCTAAAATAAAATTAAATTGAAGCAAAATGCTTTACCTTATTGCTTTACCTCAATGTTAAGTTTTTGAGCTGTGCTTCATAACGTGTTCAAATTATTGATTCAACTCAAGCTAGTTAAATTGTATAAGTTTTTTTCAGTATTTTTGGCTAACATGAATACAAATCTGATTTTATGATACTCAATGTTTTACTGCTACTTTTCTGCTTGGTTTAAGTTTGAAGGAATTTGTCTACAATGACTAACAGGTACTAATGAATAAAAAAATAAGTAATAAAGTATAAGTCGTCAAATAAAAGGAAGAAAAAGAACATCAGCAAATAGCTATTTTTTGTTGTAAGTTGTAATTGTTTGATTTTGACTCTGCATTTTCTCCTTCAAATATAATTAGCTGTACAAATTTAAAGCATACCACTTATTGCCACTGCAACTGAAACAACAACTTTTTTTTGCAAAAGTGGTTAAGTATTCCATTTTTTTAATGTCTTGAAGCCATTTTTTCTAATTGTTTCTCTGATTCTGTTTCCTTTCTCTTTTTGTTCTTCAACTTTATATTCATCGGTTTCATACTTTGTCACTATCTCATTTCATTTGTTAACTTGTAACTGAATCTTTACCAGTGAGCTACCGCTTCTATGCTTTGCTAAAAAAGAACTACATGCTGAATCGTTTGGTTTAAATATTACTGTATCTCACTGTTTGATCTCACCTTTATTCTCATTTACTCATTGCTTTTGGTACTGAGCACTTATGTTGTGATGAAGGGAATTTTCTACAGCTTTGAAATAGCTATTTGCTCTAGTTTTTGTGTTTTAGACACTTAGTGTTTTACTTACCTTGTTTATTTATTTTACTAATATTTTAGCACAGAGAATTTTGTTGCTTGATGACATGATCCACTGACTGTTCTTAAATTTGTTTCTTTTGATTTTATATGCATCAGGTAAATTTCTTCTGCATGAATAGTTTGTCTTTTTTACACATATTTATTTTACTATTGTATTTCCTGAAATGTTTCATCTTTTATTTGATATACATATTAATATAGTGTATATTTAATCTAGTAGTGATCTCACACTCATTTTTCAACTTCAAAGTCTGTATGAGCAAATTCTATAAATGAGAGGGATACATAAGTTTAAAACCAAAATGGTAGCTCACAAAGGAAACGTAATTGCAGATACTCAATTTACCGTTGAAAGTCATAATAAGCGTAGGTTTTATAATTCTGCTTTTATTTATTATTTTTAATAGCCCAAAAGAAATGCTGATGCTTTAATACCAAATTTTGCTCCATTTCCTCAAGAAGAAAGTAACAATTTGATATTTTAAATACATTAATGTACTATTTTTAAAGTCAAGGATAATATTGGACCCTTAATCTTATTAAACTAAATAATTTCAAAACTTTTAATTACTTCATTGCTTTGGTATAGAGCAAAGATTTTTTGTAGCATTTTTTTTTGGGGGGGGGGGATAACTCTCTTTATAAACTTTGTCATTATTTCATTTCTCTTATGATGTCTGGTTTTTTGCTATTGTAAACACAATCTACAAAAATTTATCTTTGAGTTTGACCTCAACCTATCATTCTACTTTAATGTAACTCGGTTAGTGTGATGCATCAGCCACTGACAGTTATTATTACTTTCCTAGATATCTTTACAGAATAGCTGAAAACTATCATATATACTTGAAACAAATGTAAGTGAGAGAAAGGTAAGTTTGCATAAGTAAAAGACCGCTAGCATTTACATAAATAAAGGTAAAATTTGTTCGTGAATTATTTTTTTATTATTATTATTTTTTAATTCTCCTTTTTTATTCTAAATGTTAAAGCAAATCAAGTACTTATTTGTATTAAATGTTTAGAATCTAGACATCATCATTTATTTATATCATAATTTATGGGAGAATAAAAATGAAGTCTAAGGTTTTTTCTTAGTTTTAAGGAAATTGATTCCAATCAATTTCCCCTTTATATGTACATGTTGGTAGCTATGTAGAGTTTCAATGACAATATTAACCAAATATGCAAGCAATAATCAATTTTATGATTGAAAATATTTAGTGTTATTATGCATTTCTGAAGTTGTATGATTATTTTTTTACGATTTTTTAATTTATCTGAATCAAGGATAACTAATGAGCATTTTGAAGTTGAATACATGTATTCTACATTAAAATTTTTTATGATGACTAGAGCACATTCACATTAATGTAAAAAAATAATTTTTACAGTCATTATCTCTTTATGTTACAAAGCTAAGTACCTTAAATTGAGCTGTTGGTATGAAAAATGTAAGAAACATATGCAATTATAAATCCAGTTGTTGCTTATATAGTTCAATTATTTGATGTAAGTATATTCATCTAAGTGTTGTTTATGGTTCAAATGCAGATATTATTCAAATTTAGTAAGCAGATAATTTTAGTATAGCAAAATTCTCAATTCTACCTATAGAGTTTAAATCTCGCTTTATTACTTTTATTTTTTGTTTATGTATATGTGCTTTTGTCTTTTATAACAGAACATACTCTGCTCTATGTATATGAAATGTTTTTTTAAAAAACTTGTGCAAAATTGTGTACTTTTCACATTGTCACTTCATGAAGTGACAAATGTAATATTAGATATTTCCCCATGAACCTAAAATTGCCCTTGTCACTTTAATATCAAACAGCATTATCAACACATGCTGCTGTTTAGATAATGTGTTTCTAAGTGCTTGAAAAAATAAATGTTTTTTAATGTCAGTTTACGCTGAGATTCAAGAGACCAACTAAGTGCGCAAACATTCATTCATTCATTACATTTTGAGAAATGAATGAAATAATCAATCAAGGGTAGTTATATTTCCCTCTTTAAATTTTTTAGTTTGATTTTTTTTTTTTTTTTGAACTTAACCATTACTGAACTGTACACGTTTTAACAAAATGTCCTACTGCATAACAAGAAAAATTCAAATTTCTTTCTTCTTTCTAAGCATTAAACTAATGTTTAGTGATGGTCGGTCCTGTTAAGATCTATTGGCTTGTGCTGAATAATATTGCAAGGAAATTACTATTCAAGATAAGATGCTAAAAGTACAGCCATCACCCCAATTCCAACCTTGAAAAAAGTGAAGGAAGTTTTGACACATAGACCCCAAGCCTATGTTTTAAACAAATTTGGTTCTGCTATGTATGGCATCCTACCTACAAGGAAGAGGTTGAAGCTATGTTGATTTAATATTTCATTTGTCTTCTTAATTACATTGTTATAACAAAAATGAAGCTTTCTCATGAATCTAGTTTTTATTTTTGTAATCAACTAAACAACGGAGTGCATGAACCATTTACATTCCACTTTGTCTTGAAGAACAATCCATTTGTGTTTGTTTAACTCTTGTAGACATGTAAGCGTAAAAATTTCTGTTGAGCTTATTTTATAGAAGGGAAAATTAGTATCAGTCATAGAAAAATCCCTTTAACCATCTATAAGCAAACTACCTTTTCTCTCTTTTCATGAATTTTGCTATCAAAAGTGTAAAAATGTCAAAAGTGTAATCTAGTAGTCTCTGCTTAATATGATGATTATGAGGTGCAATGATTTTGATTACAAAAAGAGATTGATTATAATAATCAAATCAGAGAGTTATATACACTTACCAATTTAATTCTTTGTGCGTTTCAAAATAAAATTAAAAATACAAATGTTGCAATCAGTATATATCTACTATTTTTCAATTGCTCATTTATAAATCTGCTCATAATCAAGGTTTTTTTTAAAAAGTTATCTGAGCAGTGCTGTACTCCATGTTTCAGGACTTCAATGCATTTCTCCTTTTAGAACTTTCAGGGTTTGGCAGCAACTAAGCATTCTTCATCTCACTGATCAGTTCCACCCCCCTGCTACAATCTCACAAATTTCTGACTATTTTAATTTGGAAGCTTCAGGTGTATTTTGATCTATCTAGGACTCTAATTCTTCACATATTACCTTTGAAGGAGTTTCTATCCTTTTTAGATTCTTGGCTAACTTTTTTGAGAAACCTTGAGCAGGGGAAGCAGTTTCTGATCCTTTCAGACATGACCCTCATTTTGAAGATAACATTAAGCGATGTAAAGATTGCATTAACCAATAGTTTTAACATAGAAATAAATAGAAAAATCAGAACCAAATGATTTAGATAACAATAAGGGATTGATAGCCTACACCGTGACCACATCAGGCGAAGTCGACTGTATAGTAATATTGAATGTAATTTATTGTTTGATATATGTATCAAAATTGATGTATCTGTTTTTATAATATTTTAAGGTGATATTTTTTTGCAATATCTTTTGCTATACTAAAGTAAATGACAAGTAATGGGTATGCTTAAAGTTTTTTTTTTTTTTTTTTTTTTTAAATTTGGATACAAATGTTGCAGTTCTAGTTCATGGTAAAATCTAATTTTTATGGTTTTAGGACTTGAAATTCGACTTTTATAGCTGATATTTTCATTAATTTTTATTTATGATTTATGTATGCTTTTTTAAACAAATTTGAATACACTAGTTTGACCCATTATTTTCTCTTTCGCTTTGTTATGGTGATACTAAAAACAAGTAATGATCATAACAGCAGAATTAAATTATTTTTAGGAAATACAAAAAAAAAAAAAAAATCTACATTATTGAAACACTTGTTTTTCTTACAATTTAATCAAATTTAAAGTATTTTGATTTACCATTTTGAGCAACATTAAAACTAAAGAATGGGTAACTGACAAATTGCTTTTTAAAGCTTTGTCTGAACAACAACAGCATAAACAAATAAATAAAATAGAACTGTTCTACTGTTGTGTTTTATATTTTTTTTCTTCTAAATTTAGTTTGTTTTATCAGCAATCTTAAGGAATAATTTTGAGCAAAAATGGCTAAAAAAGTAATTTTGTTCATGTGCGTGTCCATAACAAAAATACTTACCTTTAATTGACTATCTGTGGGCACATTAACTGGAACGGATCTTAAATATCTGAATTGATGGCAAAAATATACATTTATAAGAGAAAAAAAGTTAATGAGCATGTACTAATAAAACTGAAATATGTCCCCCAAAACAACAACAACATCAGGTCCTTAAGAAAGAATCCCTTCAAAAACTTAAATGTATAGAAAATTCACTATTGATGACTGAGAAGTAATAACGTAATAAACCACACAGTAGAGAAAAACTTATGTTCTGAAAGCATGTTTTTGAAAAATGTATCTTTCAGAATACATGGATGGTGTTCCTGGAATATTGAGTGGCAAACTTGATTTCATAATACAAGACTAACCTGCCCATTCCTGGTTGGCTGCCCATAACTAGTCCTTTAACCTACCTTTACTTAGCTTATATGTGCTAATTTTTGTAGATAAATTACTCTGTTTATTCATATAGCATAATGTTTTTCAGAATAATATTTATTTAATGTAAAGTTATCTACGTGTAGAATAGTCCAGGAGTTGTAATTAGTTTACAGAATTTTATAAAATATGACTTTTGTCTTCATGGGTTACTTTTTAAAAATCAGCATTTTAAATACCTTCTGATTTTGCATTTGAATGCCATTTGAAAGAAATATAAATGATGCTGAATATTTTACGCCTATGAAGCAAAAAGAAAATGAGCAGATTCACTTAAATAAGAAAATATATTGCAGCTTTTTATAGTGTTTTCTTAATGAAGTATGCTTTTTTTATTTTCAGTGTCAGACCTGTTACCCTAATTTCAACATCGTTTATAATTATTCACTGTTCAATTGACTGTAATAAGAAAATGAAAGTTTTATTATTTTAATTGGTGGGGCTTAATTCTCGTTATTCATGTGCTGCTTCATTGTAAGGGTGCATATTTCAAACTTTCTTGATCAGAAGTGCCATTCCAATTATTTGAATACTTTCTTTAACATTATTCAAGAAGTAACATACTTTGAATGTGTGTTAAAAAGTATGGTTAATATGTGTATATATATATATACTTGCTCACACACATATATTTCTCACCGAAATCCATTCTCGCTCTTTTAACTGTTGAACGGCTGCAGGTGTATCTAAAAAGTGGTGTCTAAGTGTTAGTGTCTATGCACTACTAGATGAGACTGTTTACAGAGTTCTTGTAAAAAAAGGTGTTGATTGCATTTCTATCCATAAAATAGTACAAGATGGGGGGAAAGTGAGTAACAAAGTTGCAAAGTAAATATAAAAAGACCTTATTGGTATGAGGGTTAAGAGCAGATTGCTTAAATGGGCATTTGTTTATTAAAACTTCTTACAGTCTGAAAACACAAACTTGACTTTTCTCCAGTGTATTTTTTAATGTTGATGTATCACAAACAGTAGGTGTATGCAAATCAACAAAGTTGTAACCATTATGCAACAAAATACTGCTATTCATAGAAAAAGGTTAGATCATCAAAAACATAAGGGTTTTATATCCCCTTCCTGAATTCATTTTCTCATGTCACAGTAAGAAATTGAACATGCAAATGTATTTTTAAACATTGCGTTATTCGGCGTTCTTGTTTACAAGGTGTCTCTTTGTGTTAAATCAATAGTTCTCTATAACTTTGCAATCTCCCCCCTCCCCTTCCAAACTTATTCTCTTCTTCGGGTAGGAATATTTACTCCTTGTTTTGTCCTCCGAAAGCAGTCTCATCCAATAGCACACAGCCACCTTATTATATCTGAACACAACTTTTAAGGCTAGCTGCTGCTGTTCATCAGGTAAAAGGGGGAGTGGACTTCAGTAGGGGTATTATATACATATATATGTGTGTGTGTGTACACATCATATGTAAAGTACAACATGTGAATTAAAAAAAAAAGAAACCTTAGTCAAATGATAATGGTTATTTGTTGTCCATTTGAAAATTAATGGTATTGTTTGTTTTTTTAATTTAGTGATTTGAAATTTTGTTGATTTGAAATAATTTATTTTTATTGTTACTGCAGATTTTTTTGTTTATTAAAACGTTATCATTTGTACACTCAAGATGGAAGATCTTTTTTGAAAAAAAAAAGGTCTTTAAGATTGTAAGGGTATAAAAAGAAAGTGAATGAAAGTTTTAGTGCAATGTTTTTAATCGAGCTTTTGTTGTTCATGTTTTTTTTCTTAGAATATTTAATAAATATTTATGTTCATTTATTTAGAGTGGTTATTTCAATGAACTTAATTACTTTGTGTTTTTCTAATTTGAACGATGAATAAAATTTTCATAGCAATGTGAAAGAATGCACAAATCATGTTCTTGAAAAGTTTTAATAAATATTTCATGGCTGCTAACTCCCAATTTCTTGGGAAGACTGCCAAACTTGAAAGCCTAGTCTTGGACTCCCTAATGAAGTGAATACAACCCAAATTCTAACTAAAACAACCAAATCCCTCCCCCCCCCCCAACCTGCAGAAAGCGATTTTTCAGTGTTTAGAATTTCAAGAAAAATCCTTAAGGTAAACAGAATATTATTGCAAAAACGTTACCTTTGCATGCACAAGTATGAGAATTGTATTTTTTTGATCATTTTTTAATCACGTTTTCTTCATTTTTGTTCTTGTTAAAACTTTTATACCCCCTCCCCACCAAAAAACTTACAATAAAATATTCCTGATTTTTATCTAAACTTCCTAAATTTTTTGCTGGTGCAAGAAATGTTTCTTATTACTTATTAGGGAAAAGAAACTTAGGCTTGTGTTTTAAAGCTTTTTTTTTTTTTCAAGCCTAAATGTTGCAGTTTTTTTTTTAGAACTTCAAAAAGTAAGAACAGTTATCTCAATTTCCGAATTTTGAGTCCAATGCAGACTTAATTTAAGAAATCCCTATTCATTTCTGTAGAATAACTTTTAAACTCAAACCTTTGCTGAATTTCTCTCATCAAAGCCTCCCTAAATTTTTATCTTTTACTGTTGGCAGCTATGATATTTAATACCTTTTTTTGAGTAGGTTAATATTCTATTAGTCACAGGCAACTTTAGAAAGTATGTACTGAACTTGCTAACTTATCTAAAGGTATTGTTTTTAAATTTATCAATATTTATACTTTCTTTTACGTTTCAAGAAACTTTGACGTGCTTGATTTTAAAGTATTTTTCAAGACTTTTGTCAAAAGCACCTTTAAAGATTCAGTATCTCAAGTTAGTTTTTGACTTTAGTCCAACAATCCTAAAATCATATTCTCATATAAGTATAGATAAAAAGTATTTTTTAGAGAAATGAAACTGAAAAGTGGTACATAAATAGTGCTACTCATATCTCATTAGGGTCATTCTTCAAAAAGTGTAACTTTTCTGTCACATGCCTTTTACGGTAAAACTTTTAAGGAACAATTAATTTAACAATGCTTTTTAATTTCATCAAAAATGTATCTATTTAAACCTGCCAACAATTTTTTAATGATATATTTTTTTAAATATATTTTTGGTTCACAATATGTGAATTCTCACCTCCGTGGCATGTCACACACCTTGTGTGACTGTTTATGTTGCTTAATAACTTGTTTAATTAAAAGTATATACTTATTTGTTTAGTATTCCTTTCACAGGTGTCTCAAATACTAATTGTTTAAGTACATTTAATTTTTTTTAATATTAAGTTCTAGTTCGTTTTAGAAGTACAAGGAGTCATGTCACAAATCATCTCTGTTACCTAAACACAAAATGCCATCCCTTATTAAGACGTGGCAGTAATGACATTGAATTTTATTTTGCATGATACAAGGGAGCCCCTTGTTTATTTTCAGCCGTAGTTGTGAGTTTTTTGTCAAAAAACTAGAAGATAGATTTTGCTTTAAAACTTAGTGTGGTTATTCTGACTTCTCACCTCCAAAAACTTGAATTTCAGGGATGTAAATTAATGTAAAAAAAGAAGTGAACAAGTTTTCATATGTTTAACATATGCAGATTGTAGCAACAAGGAAAAAAAAATATTTCCCTGAAAAATGTATTCATTAGGCCTATATTAATGGAAAATTCCTCACCTCAGTGACAGATCTTATCAATGCCATTATTTCTGAGGTGAAAATAAATGATGGGGAGGAAATACATCAATATTAGGCATTCTAAGAAATTTTAAATTGCCAGTATATTCGCAAATTTACTAAATACTATTTTTAACACACATTTGAACCTAAAGCATAACTAGAAATTAAGCCCTACTTTAATTAAGAGAGCTTAAATTAGATTCCCACTAATCATTAAAATAGCTCATTTTTTGCACAATTAACACAATTACTACTTTGATATTAGATTGGCCTCAATTTTTAAACATTGAAGTTTTTTCTTTTTTTTTATTTCCTTGAACAAGGCATTATTTTTTATTTATGAGTAAAATTATTGGAACTTAGCTGAACCATTGTTTATGGATATTTCTAGTAGGTAACACTAATGTAAGAATGAAAAAAAAAAGAAAACAAGGTTTCAAAATTGAAAAATATTTGCTTTCAAAAGTTACGCTTTCTGGAGAATGACCCATTATCACTTATTCCTCCACACCTGAAGCTCATTCTGGGAAATTTCAGTTTAATGTTCTTGCAGTTCTATTAACTTGCAGTTCTATTGTTAGTTAATCTGTTACAAAATGAAAAATTCTGAATTTTAAAACTGAAAATAATACTAAAACGTAATTCCGAGTTCAAAGGAGGAAGATTGTGGAAAATGCATGAAATTTCAATGAAAAAATAATATATTATGGCAACTTAAATTATATCTCCAGTAGTGTTATCTTTTTAAAGTACATGTCATTAAAAATGCTGTTGGAAATATAAGCAGAAATATTATTCTAATACTTAATTTTGTGATGTAAATTCAGACGAACAAAGTAATGAAGATTGCATTGCATAAATCAATTAACGGTAACTGTGATGCTTAATATCTACTTACTGCAGATTTTAACTCTATCTGAATTCTTAAATGAAGAAATTATATTCTACCGAATTTTCATTAACTTTTCTGTGCACCTTAGATTTTTATGTTTTCATTCAAATAATTTAAATGTAACTGTGTTTTAGAGTTTACAAAGTCTAATTCTTTGTCAGTTTGTTTCGGTGTAGTGTGTGTAGTTTAAGTGTGTATTAATATGCTGGTGCCAAAATGTAATTTTCTTTGCTGACTGTTCTAATACTGTCTGTCTTCAGTTTTGTGATTGCCAAGCATACTGCATTAAACATGTAAAATCTCTGCTATTTTAAACAAAAAAGTCATGTAATATATGAGCCAATTTTATAAAATAAAAATGTTGAAAATTTTGAAATAGTTGAAATATTATTTAAATAAACAAAGCTGCTGAAAATATTGAACATGTTACAATTTACCCAATTAAAAATTTTGAACATTGTACCTCTAAGATGGTTTCATAAATGTTTAACATTTTGGTGATTTAGAAAATGATATGCATTGAACATGCACAGTTGTTGGAGGAGAAAACTTCACATTGTTTATGTACTAATTTAAAGCAGGAAAATAATGAAAAATACATCACCAGATGAGTAACGTCCTTTAGAAATTGATGGGCATAAAATTTTTCAAACTTCATCCTCAAATCGACACTGAAACATATTTTAAAATGTAAATTTTGACTGCCTCTGATTTTATTTCTTAAATAAATTCTCATATTCAAAATAGATGAAATATAAAATTGAAAGGATAAAAAAGTGAGTTTCTAAACGAGCAGATTTAGTGGCAATGTAAACGAAAATTATTGTAAAAAGCAATGAGAACATTTTGAGGAAGCTGTTGTCTGTATCATAAAAAAATTCTCAGATACATACAAGCACAAAAAATTAACTAGTAAGTTATTTTGTATAATCATCATGTCTTTTACTCCATTGTTAGTAGACTATTTGTCTGAACGTGATTTATCCCTTATAACAAATTTAGCAACATCCTATGTTTTAATATTTTGGCAACTTAAGTCTAATGACATTCATCTCAGATAAGAGTTAAAAAACGAGCTGATGTGTGCATCACATGACTTCCTTTTGCGCCAATTTAATGATAATAGTGCCTTGGAGTAAGCAAGGAAACACTTAAAATATTTTCACCCTTAGTTTGTCGTGAACCGAAGCAAAAAAGCGTTTTACAGAAATTAATTTTCCTAATATCGGCAATTTTAACGTGATTCATTGGTAAGCTCTCTAAATATCGTCAATAAGCGCCAAATTGAAATCTAATTCGAAAGATAATTTTTGTCGCCAAGGTGGGGAAAAACTTGGCTACCAAAAGCTTATCGATAAATCGCCAAGTGCTCGCCAAATTATAACATCACTTCAGTTTGATTGAAATCAATTGATTTTCCGCCAGAAAGGTGTAAAACACACCGTTTTGGAACATTCGAATGCAACCAAAAAGGGAGGTGCACAACAAGACCCCACTAGGAGTGTACATACCAAATTTTAACCTTCTAACGGCATACCGTTTTTGAGTTAAGCGAGATACGTACATCCAAACGCACATACGGACATCACAAGAAAACTCACGGTAATTTACTCTGAGATCGTCAAAATGGACATTTCGGGCGTCCATACATACGGTTGGGCCGAAAAAACAACTCAACATTCATTTGGGGGTGAGCAAAATGGAAATTTAGGCCAATATTGAGATTAAATTTTTTTCGTGAATACAATACTTCCTCTACTATGTAAAAGGAAGTAATTAACGAATGCTTTTTTATTTCTCTCATTTTTTCTTCATTTTACTAACATAGATTAAGAAAAAATTCTGGATTAATAGCTCTTGATAGACCAAAGAAATGGGTCTATCGAACGACGATTCTCACTGCATTGAAGCTGGCAAATGGAAACTGATTTCGTTTTCACTAGTTAAACTGTTTTAAATACTGATTCAAGTTTTGAAAAATTATTGAAGAAATTAAAAACCAAAACAAAGTTGTTTTGGTTTTTAATTTCTACTTTTGTTCTTAGCTTCGTATTTTTTTTTTTCCTTCTGCGAATTAAAAAAAAATAAAAATAACTGGATGAGCCGACATTTCGGATTTCTGGAGTTCATGTCACCGAGGCTCTCCTGTAACTGAATTGTTTTTTTTTTTTTTTGGGGGGGGGGGATGTTTAAAACTCACAATAAAACATTTCTCAAGCGACCTTAAAATAATTTTTAAAGATTTTAAATGCTTTATTTTTTAAAAGAAAAACAATGCTTTCATGGTAATTGTTAAAATTAAAGTGTCTTAAAGTTTTTTTAATAGACTTCTCATCTTTGGAAAGCATGATTGGTTTTCCAAAAAAAAAAAAAAAAAAAAAAAAAAAAACAACAACCCTGTTTATGAAATTAGGTTTTTTGTAAAGAAAAACCTAAACTCCGATATACCTTGACTTGGTGAAGATTTTGAAACGTATCCTTTTCTTAAAATTTTTATTAATACATTTTATATTTTCATTAAGAGCGATACAATTGGAAGAGGCTCACACACGCACACACATGCACGCACAAAGTATTCAGGGTGACGAACATTTTTTTTTAAATTTGAAAACTTACATTACGTCATTAAGTATGAAAAACAATATCATACAGCTGAGAACCACGACTTCTCGGTACCCAATTCTGTATTCTGTCTACCCAATTTTCCATCACTCTTTCACATAAATTTGGTGTTCTGTCATTCGCTAAGCCTAATCTACATGTATACTTATTTCTTCAGATTGTGTCTGATGCACAAATCTTTCCATCTTTCCGATAATTCTCAAATATATTGACGAAGCATGAGATTTTGATGAAAATTTACTTGTAGTTTATATAATGTAGTTTTGTTTAAATTAAAAGATAAATGAAACACGATTAGCATTTTTTTGAGCAATCACGATTGCTTCACCGGCCTCTGCAGGCGCGGCTCCGAGCACTGCCTCCTGGAATTCGTTTCTCCTGCTCGATGGCGTCCATGCCCTACACACACGCGCGCTCATCCATAAAACGACTATTTCTCGTCGAAACTCATCTACATCTAAAGGTGATATCTATTCTGCGACTAATAAACGTTATTTCTAGATGTTCTATTAAACGTCTTTGGACGTCTATTAGTTATCCTTTATAGATGTAAATTAGATCATCCACAAGAGTCGTCTACTAAACGTCGAATAGAAGTGTCCAGTAGAATCAACACAAACAGTGATGGGTGAGAGCGGATTGCGGTGGTGCTAATTGCTGCGAAAAGTGAATTAAAAATAGTTCATTAGTTCATAGAACAACGGCTAAAGGGCTAGAACTTTATTTAAAAAAAAATTCATGACAATGATGATATTTATAATTTGTTGACATGTTTGGCAACACTTGTTGCTATGTTATTAGTGTTGAAGCACGTGCTTCAACGTACGTTGAGCAGCACCGCTTTTTACTTCTGATATTTTAGCGTCTGTTTTATAGCGCCTTGATTTCGGTAAGCTTATTCATCTTGTTAATGATTTCTGTTTCAAAATGATACATGGAAATAAGACTGTTGGATAAAAAGATGCGCTTGCACACATTGAAAATAAGGTTTTAAGTTTAATAGTGTAACTGCAATAAGTACTAAAAAATTGAATTGACAGATTAGACAAAAATGAATGAATGTTAAAAGGTTAAGGAAAATGTAATGTGTCGTATAAAAATTACAATTAAGAGTCCAGAATTAAAAAAAGGTGTGCTGCGTTAATAAGTGCACCTAGAAGACGTTTTTTAGATTATCTATAACTGATCTTGGTAACGTTACCTAGCGCTATGGATATCGTCTATTATTGATCTAATTCCACCATTTTTCATCCGTTGCGGTCGTCTTTTCGACGTGTATAAGACGACTTTCGACTGTTCTGAGGGGACATTTCGACGAGTTAATGAAGGTTTCTAGATCAGTTATAGACGAGTGTTTGGACCAGATTCGACGACTTTTCAACGTCTATTCCACCAGTTTATGTTGCTTTACACACATACACACATGCCTATGTGCATACACACAGGTCTACGCACACACACAAACCTACACATGCACGCACATGCGCCTGCACATACACACACGCCTGCACACACACACACACACACACAACTATACACACGTAACTGGTAACCGCCGCCCAGGAGGAGGGGTAGGCTTGGGGGGACAGGAGCTGTTTCTAGAAACAATAGCCATCAATGAGTAGGGCCCTGTCGCAACTCGTGATTGCGAAAAACATAATTTGAATTCAAGATGTCAAAGTTCAAATTAAATTTTTCTTCTTTTTTTTTGTGGTGAAAACCATGAATTTACTTCAGTGGACTTTTCATTAAAAAGCAGAGGTCCTATTCAATAACTTAAACATTTAAAATCAACCAAAAGGTGTGTTCTATCACTGCAAAGAAGAAAATTAGTGGCTTTTTTCGTTTTCCTGATTATATTAAACAATATGTACGCGCCAGTACTAATACTTTAAAAGAAATATTTTAAGATATTTTTCTATCTAATTCACTTAAAGGCATACATACCTTTGTTTTTAAAGTGTATTTTCATCGCTATTAAATAACTAAAAGATCATATTCCTCCCCCCCCCCCCCCCTTAAAAATAGAATGAGCTTGGAGGAATAATATATGTGTTAAAGAATCAGACTTTAACATTTTTATTTTTTGGGATTTTTACAATATTGTTATTTTGTACTGATAGAGGGCAGCACCAACACGAGCCAAAATTGTTCACCTAAATTTGAAAACATAAGGGTGGAGTCTTATGCTGTCACTTTTTAAATGCAACAATGTGATTGGATATTGAGACACAGCGTCCTTGTGCCATTTCGTTTTTGTGATTCTGATTTATCTACAAAAAAGTCCAGTGCAGTACTCCTGGTGAAGCAGCATCATGTGGGTGCGAAATCTTTGTGTGTTGTTCCAGCCGCTAAAAAGGAAAAAATACAAGTTTCTTCCACATCTGAAAACATCCTGAGTAAGATATGGACTATATGTATTTTAATGAATGTTCAATTATGATAACCAAGAAAATGTTTATTTAGAATTAAAATTTTTGATCTTCGTCGCAAAATCAACAAGTCAATACCCACTTGATGTTGCTGCAGAAATCATGGAAATTGCCAATTCTTTAATATTCCAAGAAATTTATTAACTGCAAAACATCTTCAAGTTTTTTTTCAAGACGCCAAATACTACTTATAGTCGCAAAAATTAACAAGTTTCAATAATCACTTGATGTTGCTCCAGAAACAATGAACTTGCCGATTCATCAACATTCCAAGAAATTTATCGAACACTCAACTATATAGCCTATGAATTGTTCTACTTAATCCTGTCATCATCTTCAGTGGACCAACGATAGTTTCTTCAAGCATGTGATCTTCAAACGTCTCAATAGTGATAAAGCAATACATAGCCAGTTCATTCGTTAAAAAAAACAAGGGAAATAGCCGTTAAAATTTTGAATGCATTCAGATGAGCAGAGAAATCGTCGCATTTCGATGCTATCCAAAATATCAATTAATTACATAGTGAATTATCCAATTTCAAGTATTGTTTAAGCATAGATCAAATTGAATATATATATATATATATATATATATATATATATATATATATATAATATTGATTGGTATGGTTTTTTTTATTGTTGGTGATTTGGTTTAGTATTTTTGATAAAAACATGATATCAAAATAAAATAAAAAGAATGATGGTAAGTTTTCACAAAATTGAATTGTTGTTTTTTATGAATTTATTGTTGATTTATAATTTTCCACTATACGTAAATATATGGGATTTTTGCATTTATTCTTACACAACGCTTTAAGATATTAATTTCATCATTAATATAAAAAAAATGATCCTTTATATCCAATCTACTATTTAGTAACTATGATCATTTTTATAACCAATTTTACATTTTATGGTGCCGTGTGAGCGAACTGGGGTTATTTTACTTATTTTAATCAATGATTGAAAACCACTCTGGATTATATATGATAATTTAATGCCAAAATGATTTTATATTATTATGGTTGAATAATTATGTGTCAATTTTTCATGAATGCATATTAATTTTTCTGAATTGCATATATATGTATATCTTGAATTATTACTGAAATTTTAATGATGGCCAATTCATTGTTACCCCTCATCCCAACATTTTCTGGAGACAATTCTGAAAATGTATTAAATTTTTTGCAATCCATTTCGGAAGTGGCTGATCTTGAAAAATGGCCAGCTGCTAAGAAAATCATAATTTTGAAATTACGATTGAGAGACAGAGCACATGAATTTTTATCTGATGTATTACAAAAAAATCCAAATGCAACATTTGCTGAGATTTCAAGGGAACTGAAACTTAAATTCTCCTCAACACCCTCATTTGAATCTGCCCAAAAAGAATTTTGGGGAATACCACAGAAGCAAGGGCAATCGGTAGCCGAATTAAGCGAATGTATTAGTAGAGCTGCTGAAAAATTCTTAAATCCTAATAATAACTCTGAAAAAGATCTTTTAGATCTTGTCGAAAAGTCAAAATTTTCAAAATTAATTGATGCACTGAGACCGGATGTTAGAATTGAGGTACAAAAACAAGGTCCAACCACATTTAAGCAGGCGATTAAAATTGCAAAAAATGTAGAGACTGCCCTTAACAATTCTGGGAATTTTTCCAACCCCCAACTTGAAATCAATGTGCTTCTCCAGAGTCAAGAGGAAACTAATCGTAAGATTTCCCAATTAACTGAATCAGTAAATAACTTGAAAAGTTCAAAAGGATTGAATGAAAATGCTGCATCTTTTAGCTATGATGTGAATTCCTTAAACTCTAACACACAGGCTGATAATCGGAACAAAATTTTTAATCAGGGACCTTCAACTTCTAATTCCCAAAATAATCTAGAGATTCAGTGTCACATTTGTGGTCGTAATCATTGGACCACGAAATGTTGGTATTTTCCTGGAAATTCAAGGGGTCACACTTTTAACAATTTTTCTCACAGAAATCGTTCAGGTCATAGGGGTTACCACAATAGGCAAAGGGGAAGAAATTTCAAACCGTACCACCGCAACTCCTCCAACCAGGGTAATTTAAACTAGTAGGGGGTATTCGAGGTTATGCTAGCCATCAGAATTCGGAACCCCATAATCATGTCAATAAGACTGTAGGATGGCAGGATCCAAATTTTTTTCAAGATAAATTTTTGTCAAATGAGATCAATGATATTTTTCAAGGGATGATGTGAAAAATGTGCAGGAGATGGGAACCTTACAAAATTTTGATAATCACCATCAAAAAGATAATGAATTACAAAATTTAAATAATAGGGTGCTAATGTCCTGCACCAATTCTGAAAATTCCTTACCCATCATCGAAATTACTTTTAGAGATTTTAAATGCTATGCACTTATGGATACTGGTGCGAATATTTCAATTTGTCAATTTTCTGTTTTAGAACAAATCAAGGAGGTTTCAAAATTAAATTATGTGTCAAGGGGAGTGAAAATTAAGACTGTAAATAATGAAAGCATAAATTGTAGGTCAGCTGTGGATTTTAAATTCAAAATTCAGGGGAAGTGGTTTTCAAATCTTTTTTTCACCACAAATTTTTCTTGGAATGCTAATTATCAATTCATTTTGGGGTATGATTTTTTTCAACGTAACAAAATTATCCTCGACACAGTAAATAAGAGAATAATAACTGACAAAACTAAATTAGACTTCATTACTATTTCACCTAATGAGCAAATCAAGCAGGCTAATGCTATTTCTGCAACCAATGATACCATTGTTAATGATGCTCAGGAATTTTCAACTAATTATTTCAAGGTAAAATCTGCTCTTAATGTTAAAATTCCTCCAAATTCTTTTGAAATTGTAAAAATGTGTATTCCTAAAGAACTAAAAAATTCCAACTTATTGCTTTTTTCACCAGGTAAAATTCAGGACAAATGTAGCATTAATTTTTCTCTGCATTCTGCCAAAAATGCTGAGGGAATGTACATCATTGTTGACAACAATTCTGACACCGATTTTATCATTCAAAAGAATCAAGGTTTAGGTACTGTTCAGGAAATTTCTGAAAATGACTTCGAACAACCTTCTGATTCTCTGACCGCTCAAGTAAACAATTTGACAATTCAGGAAATTAAGGAATTGAGAAAGAAAGAACTTTCACCTGATGATTTTTGCTTAGATCACCTTAATGAGGATGACAAAAATAAAATGACAAAATTATTAATGGACAACTATGAAGTTTTTTCAAAAAATTATTTAACACTTGGCTCTACGGATTTTATTGTACCTGAATTTAAACTTTTTCATGACTTTCCTCTGTCAACTAAACCATATCCATTACCTCGAATAGCTAAGCAATTTGCTGAAAAGGAGATTAATAAGCTTCTAGAGGCAGAAATTATTGAACATTCCACTAGTAGTTATTCATTCCCTTGCATTTTTGTCAGAAAGCCATCAAAATCAAATGATCCCAATGCTAAACCAAATTTTAGAATGGTAGTTGATTATCGCCTTTTAAACGCTATTACTGAGCCATTCAAAATCTGTCTACCAAAGATTTCAGAGATAGTGCAAAATATTGCGGGTAGAAAATTATATTGTGTACTCGATTTAAAATCAGTTTTTTTCCAAATTTTATTAAAACCCGAAGATAGGGAAAAGTTAGCATTTTGCTCCGAATTGGGAAATTTTCAACCCAAGCGTCTTCCTTTTGGCGCAAGGAATAGTGGGAGCTACTTCTGTTCTCTGATTACTCATTGTTTAAAGGGATTAAAGGGTCCTAACTTGCAATTTTTCCTTGATGATATAATTCTGGCTGCTGATGATATAGCCCAGTTATCAAAGCTTCTCCAGCAGGTATTTGATCGACTGAAACTCTTTAACTTGACTCTTGACCCAGCTAAACTTCAACTGTGTAAACCCTCCATAACATACTTAGGTTTCAACATTGACCATAATGGATATTCTCCTTCTGAGAATAACATAAATAAAGTAAATAAATTTCCTATCCCAAGGGACACCAAGCAGGTTCAATCATTTTTGGGTATGACTAATTACTTTAGACATCTTGTTTTTGAGTATGCTGAAATTGTCGCTCCTATAGTTAATTTGACTAAGAAAAACACACCATTCTTTTGGTCAAACGAATGTCAGGATGCCTTTGAAAATTTACAGGATGCCATTTTAAATAAGCCAACACTAAAAAATTTTGTAAAGGATGCTCCTTTATTTTTGGTTACTGATGCTAGCAAAGTTGCCATTTCAGCTATACTTATGCAAAAAATCAACAACCAATTTTTTCCAATTGAATTTTTTTCTAAGCAATTGTCACCTTCTGAATCAAAGTATTCTTCTGTGAGGCGGGAATTTTTCGCTATTTATTCTTCTATTAAACATTTTAGGGAAATTTTATATGGAGTCAAATTTACTCTTTTTTGTGATGCAAAAGCTTTGACGGAATTCCTACACATGGAAAAACAACCTGATGTGGTATGCAGATGGATTTTATTTTTAAGTGACTTTTCATACGACCCACAATTTATCCCTGGAGCAAAAAATCCAAGCGATTTCTTAAGCCGCGTATATGAGGAAAATCAAATGACAGTTAATAACATTAATCTTTTCCAACCAAAACATAACTTGTCGAAGGACATTATTTTCCAGGAACAGCAGAAGGATAGGGAAATTTTAGAAATTATTGAAAGATTGCAAAACAATGATAAAAATACTTTGGAAACATTTTGTTTAGATGATGATAAAATTTTACTTAAGATTGTTGAGGTAAAGAAGAGGAATAAAATTCAAAAATTTAAAAGGATTTATGTTCCTTCTACTTTAAGAAATGCTGCTATTGAAAATGCCCATACTCCACATTTTGCTGCTCAAAAGACGTATAATTTTTTGAAAAAATTATATTTTTTTCCATCCATGTTTACTGCTGTTAAAAAGTTTTGTCGAGCCTGTCCAAAATGTCTGGCCAATAAGACCAAGCGTAATAACACTGTACCAAAATTCATTCCTAAGAAGGATTTAAGCCCTGGGTCATTTTTATCCTGCGATTTGGTGGGAAAATTATGTAGATCGGTTGATAATAAGTTTTTTATTCTTACAATCGTTGATCATTATTCCAGATTTTTGGAAACTTTTAGTTTATCAAATACTTTTTCTACTAGTATAATTAAATGCTTGAACACTTATTTTTCATCTTACGGAGTTCCTAGGGTAATTTTGACTGATAATAGTCCTAATTTAATTTCTGATGAGATTGAGCAATTTTTTAAGGGATTAAACATTGAGCATAGAAAATCTTCAATATACTATCCTCGTGGGAACTCAACAATTGAAAGAACCCATCGAATTTTAAAAGAATCCGTCGCATCCTTATCTGAGAATACATGTGAATGGTCTCAGAAACTTCAAATTTTTAAACTTCATTATAACGCCAGTAAACATGGTGTTACTGGTTTTTCTCCTGCAGAACTATTTTTGGGTAGAAACATAAATGTTCCAATGCAAATTTTTTCTGATATTGATTTAGTGTCTCATTATGATGCATATGCTAAGGAAATGGCTAAATGTGCTGATGAAAATAAAAAAGCTGTGGCACAAAACGAAGACAAATATTTTAAACAACACGAAAATCAACTCAAGGGTAGAAAAATACACAAATTCCAAATTAATGATAAAGTATTCATTAAAATTTTAAACAAGCCTGGTGCCTTGATGCCTAAATATAAAGGGCCATTTACCATTGAAAGAATTTTTAGAAATGACAATTATTTATTAAAGCCGCAGGATACAAATGATAAAAGCATTAAATTGCATTGTAGTAAAATTTTTCCTGAAACTTAAATTATTTTTTTTTGTTTCGGCATTTATATATTGTAGTATGCATTTGTATTGTTTCATCATAAGATCTATGTAATCACTTTAATGATTAATATCAGATTAGCTACCTGATATATGATTGCAATAATGGTTGATCATTATCTAAAATTAGCTACTTTGGAGAATGTTTTAACTAACACTGCAATATTTATTGTGAATTATCATGGAAATTTTCAGGAAATGTACAATTGTTGCAATTTGAATGTTGAACAGTTTTTCAGTTTTAATATGTTTTCATATGCATTAGGAACCAAAAAAAAAAAAAAAAAAATGTTTTTCCCTTGATAACTCTTTCATGCTAATCCAGAGTTGTTTTCAATTCCATTGAAACCATTGTGAACTTACCATTTCAAAAAATTTTTTTTTGAAGCTATTTTATTGTGATATCATATGCTTTTTTTTCCTTCGGGGGGGAGTAATGTTAAAGAATCAGACTTTAACATTTTTATTTTTTGGGATTTTTACAATATTGTTATTTTGTACTGATAGAGAGCAGCACCAACACGAGCCAAAATTGTTCACCTAAATTTGAAAAAATAAGGGTGGAGTCTTATGCTGTCACTTTTTAAATGCAACAATGTGACTGGATATTGAGACACAGCGTCCTTGTGCCATTTCGTTTTTGTGATTCTGATTTATCTACAAAAAAGTCCAGTGCAGTACTCCTGGTGAAGCAGCATCATGTGGGTGCGAAATCTTTGTGTGTTGTTCCAGCCGCTAAAAAGGAAAAAATACAAGTTTCTTCCACATCTGAAAACATCCTGAGTAAGATATGGACTATATGTATTTTAATGAATGTTCAATTATGATAACCAAGAAAATGTTTATTTAGAATTAAAATTTTTGATCTTCGTCGCAAAATCAACAAGTCAATACCCACTTGATGTTGCTGCAGAAATCATGGAAATTGCCAATTCTTTAATATTCCAAGAAATTTATTAACTGCAAAACATCTTCAAGTTTTTTTTCAAGACGCCAAATACTACTTATAGTCGCAAAAATTAACAAGTTTCAATAATCACTTGATGTTGCTCCAGAAACAATGAACTTGCCGATTCATCAACATTCCAAGAAATTTATCGAACACTCAACTATATAGCCTATGAATTGTTCTACTTAATCCTGTCATCATCTTCAGTGGACCAACGATAGTTTCTTCAAGCATGTGATCTTCAAACGTCTCAATAGTGATAAAGCAATACATAGCCAGTTCATTCGATAAAAAAAACAAGGGAAATAGCCGTTAAAATTTTGAATGCATTCAGATGAGCAGAGAAATCGTCGCATTTCGATGCTATCCAAAATATCAATTAATTACATAGTGAATTATCCAATTTCAAGTATTGTTTATAGTCTAAGAGCTAGCAACGTTTTCGAGATAGAATTTTAGGAAAGCTGATTTCTCTATATATTTTTCCCTGTGACGTATCGAACAGCGTGCATGCTGTCTGGCGGCCGTTAAACGCTGCGTTTATTACTGCGCATCACATCTTTAGAGGTAAAAATATGGATTTTGAAATCATTTTAGTAAGAATCTTTTCTTTTTCAGGGAATTCTAAACACTTTTCGAAACACGAATTTAATATTGCCAGACATTTTTGCTGTTGCCAATATCATGCCAGATGATATTTTTTACGAAAAAAATAATTAAAAAAAAAACTATTTTAGTATGTCTGTCATTTTAATATTATTTTACCTACATATGAATAAGTACAAAATTAATTTGACAGACATGAATTCGGTTGCGTACTCGACAGACAGACCGATAAGCTGAGACCAAACGAGAGAAGTATTCCTAGCGTGGTGCCCTAGTTTTAGGTCAAATTAGTCACCTCGCTTTAAAATTAAGAATTGCTTGTTGAATTCACACACATGTTGCCTATTTTTTGTTAAAATTTATGTAAAAAGTTAAGTATTTTCCATTTTGCGAGCGTGCCGCGCAGAGAACCACATCCATTTTCAATTTGCGCACTGTGATGTAATTCTTGTTGATCACTTACTGAAACAGGAAGATAATAACGATTGTGGTGGCGCAATCAGAGCTGAGATAAAAATTACAAAATTGTAATTTAAATCTTCAGTTAAAGCTTTTTTTTTATTTTTTTAAAAATACATATATATATATATATTTTTGTAAAGGTCTATAATAGTGAATTGCTTGCTCAAGATCTTTTGAAGACTCTTTTCTGACTCCTTTTTTCCCTTCCTCGTCTGCCGTGTTTTACATTTGAACATTTAATATTTATCAAACATTACAAACGATATTTAAATTAAATAATGCAAAGAAAAAAGAACATTGCATACGATAATAGTCTGAAATGCTTATACTTCTTTGTTTTATTTAATTGAACTATCGTCTGCAATGTTTATGTGTCTTTGCGTTATTTAACTTAAATATCGTCTGCTTTTTCTTATTTTCTTTGTAATATCAGCGAAAACAGAAATTAGATAGAACAGTGGAAATGTTTTGCTGGTATGTAAACTTTGTTTTTCTTACGCGTCTTTGACGAAAAATGTTACTGTAAATTTTCTCATCAGTATGATTATTCTTAAATATTATTTTTAAAAATGTATTCAAAATTATCGTGAAAATTATGACAGAATAATGGCAAATAAAATGAAATGTGTATTTTGCAATGGAATAAATGAAAAAATAATAGCATTTGACGAAGGAAAATTGAAAAAATGTGAAGAAGTTTTGAGTGTTAGTGTTACATTCAACTTGAAATATAGTAATATAAAGTTACCCCAACAACTAAATACTTCTGATGGATACCACACACGATGTTACAAATCCTTTGCATCCTTGATGGCGAAGTATCGGAATATATCTGATGATAATTATGATTCATCAATAACTCTTCCTGGCACATCAAGTTCTTCTTCAACATTACCGAATAATCCAGTAGATGCAAGAGAGACTTTGTCATGTAGTGATGCCTGTTCAAGTCTTAGTAATGAAAGAGTCTGTTTTTTCTGTGAAAAGGATCGAAAACAAGTCAAAGGTAAGCAACAAAATTTACATTCTTCCAATGATGTCAAGATGCTTGAAAAAGTAACGCAGTGGGTTGAAAAATGCCAAAATCAAGAGTTGATACAAAAAATTAGTTATCTGAAAACCTCAAATGGTCCAATATTCTATCATCATTCATGTGAATTGGAATATTTCAATCATTACAAAAGAATAATTACTGATACTGCACGAACCTCTTGGCATTGCGTAAGAGATATTCACAACACTGCTTTCGATAAAATTGTGCCAATAATTCAGGAAGACATAATTAAAAAAAAAAGTTATTTGCTATTAAATTCTCTTTGTGACACTTATAATTATGAATTACAACAGGAATTAGTACTTCATCCTGAATCAGAAATAAATATGATGAAAAATCATCAGCTTGAAGAAAAAATATTAAAACAGTTCAAGCAAATAAAGATTATAACAAAATACAAAAAAAAGATTATTATGCATACTGATAGTAACTTATTAGAAGAAGAAGACTTTATGATGCTCGAAGAAAATGATCTCATCGATAAAGTTGCTTCGATTCTAAGAACTACAATTTTGAAAATGGAGAAAACAAAATTACCTGCTGCAATGAAAACAAAGGATTTGATAAATGGTGAATGCACAATTCCTGAAAAATTAGATCGTTTCTTTAAAGCATTGATTGGAGGTAAAGATATTCGTCGCAGAGATGGAGTTAATTGTCATAGATTGAGCAACTCATTGGCTTCTGATGCTGTTTTTTGTGTAAGCAACGGTACTGTGAAACCATCAAAACATATAACTCTGGGTATGACTGTCAAAAGTCTTACGAGTAGTCGAAAGATGATAAATATTTTGAATAGACTTGGACATTGTTGCAACTACAATACGTTGGAAGAATTAGAAACTGAAGCTACGATCTCATCCGTAACACGTTCTGAAATTTGTCCTCCTGACATCATTCGAAGTCCGTCATTATGCACAGGTGTAGCATTCGATAATTTCGATAGATACGTTGACACTTTAAATGGAAAAGATACACTGCATGACACCGTAGGGATCATCTACCAAATTGTAAGTGATGATTACGATGTAGAATTAAACCCAAGCAATATAGATAGTAGTTTTGATATGTCACCACCACCAGCAAAAAGAAGACGGACGTTTAACGAAGAAATTCCTGAACTCCCTTCGTATGGAAATCGATTGCAGATATTAGAACATTTAACACCAGTTGAAGACAATGCATTAACTCGGCCCGTAAACTTACCTTTGATAGAAACAATAGATATGCTATACTTACTTTCACACGTCTTTCATATGCCAAATACTCCAATGTGGACTGGTTTTAATTGTAAAATCATTGAAGATACTAGCCCCAAACAAAAAGTATCGTATCTTACGCCTATTAATTTTTCACCAACAAATGCAGCGGTGGTTAAACATACACTGGAACAGGCCCAAATCGTTGGAGAAGAATGTAATCAAAGGTACGTGCAAGTTACTTATGATCTGGCAATAGCTAAAATAGCATATAAAATTCAATCAACATCAAAGCCCCAATTTGATAATATCTTCATCCATCTTGGCTCATTCCATTTAATGATGGCTTTCTTCAAAGCTATAGGCGTTTTTATTAATGAATGTGGTCTATCGCATATGATGATTGAGAGCCATATTATTGCTCCTGGCTCAGTAAATGGGAAGTTGAAGGAAAGCATTTTAATCGTTGCAAACGTCTGCATCCGTTGATGGCTCTTGGCTTGCAAATGTTGCATTTTGATACATTTTTAAAGATGGACAAAATGGAATACTATTTTATGAAAGAGCAAGTTTCTGACGATCTCTTACATTACCAGGAGGTTAAAGTTACTTGTACATCTACGACGATAGAATTATCAAATAATGTATTATCGAGACTAATATCTGCTTATGAAAAATTCGTAGCAGAAACAAGACAAGGTAAACATGGGAAAACTGCTCAATTCTATATGATTTACATCCAGCTTGTAAACTATTACATTACCCTATCAAGAAGTATACGAATGGGCGATTTCGAAATGTTTAAGTATGTAATTCCAAAAATAACAAATTTGTTTTTCATTGTAAATCAACCGAATTATGCTCGATGGTGTGTTAAATATTTAGACAGTTTGAATAATGTTGATGAAACACATCCAGGACTCAAAGATGATTTCACAAACGGATGTTTTGGAATAAAAAGAACCGACAAACCATTCTCAAGGATACCAATTGACCTTACACTGGAGCAGACTATAAATGCCGAAGCGGCTAGACGTCTTAGCGGTATTGCACATTTTACCAATTCCATAGCTGCCCGTCAGCGCTGGTCAAAGAGTCACAGCATTAAAGCTGCTTTAATTTCTCACGTTCTCGATGTTTGTGGATTGAGGCAATTACAAGACGTGTCTGCCGATTTACAACCTAATAGAATCAAAATTTACAACAAACAAATCACCGATTTTATAGAAATCTTTCAGAAAAATAACAATCCATTTGATCAAAATTTGGACAAAAATAGTTTGTACAATATTGCTACTGCGAAACCCGCCCCTGAAAATACAGCTGACTTTTTGCTGAATATTGAAAAAAAGGGTGACGATTTGCGAAAGCAGTTTATAAATGAATGCGCTGAAGATCAGGAGAGATTTGACAAACCAATAAAAAAAAATCAAGTGCTTAATTTTGCTTGTGCTCCAAAGAAGAAAAAACTAACTCTTGGTAACAAAATTGTTGAGCTAAGAATGCAAAGAGATCTATTCGGTAGAATGTTGGGGATATCTATGAACAACAAGGTTGATATTGAAAAAGTATTAGGATTTCCACTAACACCAGTACCAACATCAATGTGCCATGCCGATGGTAGTATTTGTAAAACGGATAAAGCACAATTAGTCAAAGTATTCGAAAAGAAAGTTAGCAGTGTCAATCAGCAATTGTTATGTTTTGATATCAGTATTTTGGACGGATTCTTCATGTTACACCTTATGAAAGAAATACCACAAACTTTCGATGGCATATCGAAAAAATTCCTCAAAATGATTTCACAGTTTAAATCATCTCGCATTGACATTGTTTTTGATCAGTACTTCAAACCTTCCATAAAAGATTGTGAGCGTTTACGTCGCAGTGAATTAACCAGTACAGTTTTCATCAAACCTAGTCAAATTCGGCCTCATCATTTTGCTGGTGAACTCAGAAACTCGCAGTTCAAGGAAGCTCTTGTAAGGTTTTTTATTGATCATTGGGCAAATGATGACATGTTTCCTTTTATTGGGAATAAAACTATTTACCTGAGTTTTGATAAGTGTTACTCGTATCAGGTTGTAAATAATCAAGTTATTAGAATCGTTGAAGAATCATTATCATGTGAAGAACACGAAGAAGCTGATACTCGTATCATATACCATATTTGCCAGATAAATTTTGACTCTCAAGTTCTTGTACGTTGCTCAGACTCTGATATTCTTATTATACTTCTAGGCAATATGGATCACCTGAATGCACCTTTAAAGCTTTGGATTCAATGGGGAGTAGGAAACCATGAACGTCTAATAAACGTCAATGAGTTATATCAAGCTCTTGGTATTTCCTTATCAAAAGCTCTACCATGTTTCCACGCAATAACAGGATGTGATTACACCCCAGCTTTTTTCCGGAAAGGTAAACTAAGGCCCTTCAAGTTGCTAGAGAAATCTGTTGAGTACCAGTTGGCATGTCAAGAGATTACAACAGACGATGAGCGTGTACTAGAACACACATTTGACAGGTTAGAAAACTTTATATGTCACATGTATGGGGTGACTAATCCTTCAAATGTTAACGATGTTCGCTTTTATCTGTTTTCAAAAACTTATGAATCGAAAAAATGTAGTGATAACTTTGAAAAAAAAATTCGAAATTTTGATGCATCGAGCTTACCCCCATGCAAAGCTGAATTATATCAGCATTTATTGCGAGTGCGGTATGTGACAAAAATTTGGAGAAACGCTAATTTAAAAAATCCGTCATCTTTATCGCCGTTAACTTCCGGTTGGGTCATCAATGATAATAAATACGATTTTCTCTGGTTTGCTGGGGAGCAGTTTCCATCATCAGTTGCTGACATCGTTATTGAAAGTGAAGTATTATCCAACGAAAACTCTACGCAAGATGACGATGATTACAATGATTATGATGAGAGCAGTGACGACGATGACGACTATGGAGATACATCACTTTTTTGCGATACAATTATAGAATGAACATACCTATTTTAGTTAAAAATGGATTGTAATTTTTTAAGTATAATATTTATAAGTAGTGAGAACTTTGGCTCTAAATTAAAGTTCTTTTTCCTGTATCTTTTACAAAAATAATGTAATTTAGTTACAATTGGATTTTTATGATTTAAATATAATCTGTAAATATTCTAATTTTGATACTTATAAGTGACATATTTCTCCTGTTATTAAACAAAATATATATCCAGCTATTTTATATCATTTTGGCACGAATTTAAATAATAATGTTTCATTTTTCTCATATTCAGAGGCATAATGCTGCGCTACTCTACAGCAATAAATCGGTCTGTCTGTCGAGTACGCAACCGAATTCATGTCTGTCAAATTAATTTTGTACTTATTCATATGTAGGTAAAATAATGTTAAAATGACAGACATACTAAAATAGTTTTTTTTTAATTTTTTTTTTTCGTAAAAAATTGAATCTGGCACGATATTCGCAACAACAAAATTGTCTGGCAATATTAAATTCGTGTTTCGAAAAGTGTTTAGAATTCACTGAAAAAGAAAAGATTCTTACTAAAATGATTTCAAAATCCATATTTTTACTTCTAAAGATGTGATGCGCACTAAAAAACACAGCGTTTACCGGCCGCCAGACAACCCGCACGCTGTTCGAAACGTCTTCGGGAAAGATATATTAAAGAACCAGCTTTCCTAAAATTCTTGTTTTTTCGACGTTGCTAGCTCTTGGACTATTAAGCATAGATCAAATTGAATATATATATATATATATATATATATATATATATATATATATATATATATATATATATATATATATATATTGATTGATATGGTTTTTTTTATTGTTGGTGATTTGGTTTAGTATTTTTGATAAAAACATGATATCAAAATAAAATAAAAAGAATGATGGTAAGTTTTCACAAAATTGAATTGTTGTTTTTTATGAATTTATTGTTGATTTATAATTTTCCACTATACGTAAATATATGGGATTTTTGCATTTATTCTTACACAACGCTTTAAGATATTAATTTCATCATTAATATAAAAAAAATGATCCTTTATATCCAATCTACTATTTAGTAACTATGATCATTTTTATAACCAACTCAACATTTTATTTTATTGTTGATTTATAATTTTCCACTATACGTAAATATATGGGATTTTTGCATTTATTCTTACACAACGCTTTAAGATATTAATTTCATCATTAATATAAAAAAAATGATCCTTTATATCCAATCTACTATTTAGTAACTATGATCATTTTTATAACCAATTTTACAATATGAGTGGAATAATGAGTTACAAAATTCGGTAAAAAGTCAGCTGGAGAATAATGATCGGGTCCTCAGTGGCCAAGTGGTCTAAGCTATTGCTTCACACACTTGAGGCTATGAGTTCGACTCCCACCCTCGCTCCGGATGTACTTTCCTCTCTTTGTGAGGTAAATTCTTTCATGTGTTGTATATGTGTATTCTGTACTGTATGGAATAAAATATATCATGCGTAAGGGAGGCAAGACACTCAGATTGTAGTCCTCATCAAAATAAACCTGTGCAATAAGCAGCAAAAAGAAAGAAAGAATAAAGATCTGCCTCTGTTCTTCTTCTTCTTTTTTTTTTTTTAAATGAACTTCGAAGTTACATAAGCTCATAGTTGTTGGCAACTTAATTTTTTCAAAGTGCTTTGAATTTTTTAGTTTACATTAAAGTCAGAACCCTTGATTGATCATACACTGTATAACCAAAAGCATAGGGACACTTTCAAAAATTCATGTTTTTTAAGAATTTCTCGAGAAATAAGTGACCAGTTGTTCTTTAACTAATGTCACATAAAAAGGTATACTTCAGTTAACCTTTTTCAACAAAATCGAAATCACCCATGCATTTAGCGGAACAGCAACAAATTGAATAAACAAAAAATGGTTTTTGATCATCCTTCATCGTAAATAGCTGGAAATCAGCTGTAATTTTCAAAAATTAGTTTGTTCACTTTGTACAATAGTTTTACAAATTTTCGTGAAAGTGTCGCTTTCGCGACTTCAAGCAAATCGCTTCCCGTAAGGGAAGACTTTCTCCCTCTATGTGAATTCTTAAGCTTTAAATGGCCTTTGGGCCAAATTCGCAAAGATTCGACTTAAACTGTGGATTGGTATTCAGAATATACACCCCTCTCCCTATACCACCGCTCTTTTGTATATATATCATCGTCTCAGAAGAACAGTAGGATATCTTACTGATGTTTCTGGGATTAGATGTCTTACGGTTGCTCCGAGGCGAGGATATATAGACTAGAGGCTCCGCCCCTTGCTCGTTTCATTCACCACCGGAGGTGGTTTACAATTGATGTTTTTAATGTTTTTCAGTGTGTCAGGTCATCCCTCGATGTCCTCATTGGGTCCCTTAAGGTTAGAGGATGAGACAAAGCGGGATCGCTTTCCCTGGATGTCCTGTATCCAACAGTACCAGTATTTATTTACCTGGTAGACATTGCCAGTCCGGGGGAGATAATGTTACAGATGCACACTCGGGGGGGGGGGGGGGGTTATAGTTTTTTTCATCGATACATAGACGGCTGTGTACAAAGCGCGTTACCCTCGGACACACAGAGGAAACATTTGCAACACAAGGGAATTAAATAACACCCAAGGCACTAGCGGTAATCGAAACCACGACTTCCGGCTTAGAAGACGAATCTTCTACCATGGATGCCCCTGGTTTAAAATGTGTAGATTCCTTCAGAGAGTGCACGAGTAGTCCGAGCGATAAGTGGCACGTTCGCTCCGAATACCCTCGCTCCGAATTAGATTTCCTTCTTTAAACTGCAACTTCTTCCTTGGGACCTCCGTGGCCGAGTGGTCGGGTTTGCCAGTGTATGGTACTGGAAGTCGTAGATTCAATCCTCACATCTGAATTTCACAATCTGAAAACCTTTCTCGTACAGTCCATATATGTTCTGTACTATATGGAATAAAATGTGTAGGCGAAACACATATCGTAGTCCTTCTCAAAAACTATCCCGATCAGCAAGGCCCTGGAAGAACGAAGAAGAATGCTCTGACGAGAAGTAGTTCAAACAAATGTTTCTTCCACTACGTAAGATGCGAAATAATCGAAGTAAGTCAAAATAATTACTATTATTATTTTTTTAATGTCATTCATGTGAGCATTTTAAAGGTATTTCTAAACAAACAAGAGCTTAAAATATTAAATTATCAGAATTTTTGTGTAAACAGTCATAATCTTTTAGGAAAAAAAAAAAACCTATCCTTTTCATATTTCCTGTAAATGGTCATATGCACAAAGATTTTACTTTATACTATTGTTGATAATAATGTCAATGCAAGAAATCACATTGAACTTCTTATTTCTGTAAATTTAAGACATAATTGCAAAACTGTAACAAGCTTTCTTAAGATGCTTGTAACTAATTGTGCTTGTTTACAATACTGTTCTTTTTTTTTCAAATCGAAGTAATTTTAACTGCAAATGATAAGATTAATTAGATAAGACTATCTGTGTTGGAGATTGAGTGCATAGTAGACTTGGTTTTTGCTTGATAAGGTTGAGTCTGCTGTAGCATTTAATGAACATAATCATTTCGAATGCAAAGTATCTGAATCTGAAAGTAATGTACGTAACAAATACGGCGACGGCAAATATAATCCTGATGCTAAGAACGAATCCGGGTAAGGAGCAAAAAAAGAAAAAAAAAATCTGCGAGGTTATTCAACTGTTTAAAAGATATTTTGAAAAACAATATGCAGTAGCAATGACTCATTGAAATTTCAAATTTAATGTTGCCTTTTATTGTGCGTGTAAAATTCTTCGTAGATTTTTTTTACTCTCTTTTTCAGAACACATTAGAGATTAGGCGCTGCCTTACGAGTAAGAGTATTCGCTCAGTCATTCGACGTAATGTGAAAGTGCTTAAGTGATAAGAAATATTGTCACCAAAAATTGCTTCAAACCCAAAACAAACGGAATTCATGAACTTTTTTCAGAAATGCCGGGATATTTTGTGTGCAGTGCTTTAGTGAAACTGACATTTTTGAGTGCGTGTATTTTTCATATCAAAATGATATTTATGCTTTTAATAGAAAGAAAGAAGTTAATGTGTGTGAAAATAAGACGACAAAATGATTTGAAAAGTTCATGGAATTCTTCGTGTTTCTAGTTTTTTGGTTTTTGCAAAAGATTTAGTGATTTTATTTGTGTTAAGGTTTGTCTCTTTGGCCAAAAAAGCAGTCATTAGAACTGTTACGACTGTCTGCAATAGAATCACTTTTGTTAAAAGGGTGTAAATCAACACTGTTCGTAAGTTGACTTTCTCCCCTTTTCAACAAAACTGATTTAAATAATTAAAATATTGTAATCTTCTTTTTTTTTTTTACATTTATACAACAATAACGATTCGAATGTAATTGGGCGTATGCTGCTTTTTTATAGCTAAGCAATAGCGTATAATTTTAACGTATGCAAAAATTTTTTTCTTTTTTTCTTTTGAAACACATTTTAACTTTCCAGTGGAAAAAGCGAAGGAGGAAAGCCGCAGCGGAAATTCATATGTGGATAAGCTACTATCACAGATTCATGAACAGGATCCTTACAGAATTAAAGACTCTAGCATGGAGTTTACTCAGAACTTACTTTTTATGAACTTAAAAGTAAGTATGCAGTTTCATGACTGCTACGTTGTAGGATTAAAATCTTTGCATCGGTCTGATCATTGTTTCCTGTCGGAAGCTGATGGTAGAATGTCCGTCAAGGCCATTTTGGGCGCTGGAACTCTTCATTACTCTGGTTGTTTGCAAGCCACGAAATTTTTTCCGACAATATCGTTTGGAATAGATGTTTCGTACATCGAAACAAAAGTTGTGTTCAGTTTTGAAGCTGAAAGTGGTATGAGATTTACATTACATGATCTTCGTGTTGGCGATATGCGAGGAGTGAATATTACTATTGCAGGCTTGGGTCCAGCAAACTGGTTTATAAATCCTATAATCAACAAAGTTGTATCAGTATTTGTGATATTCGTTAAGAATTCTTTAGAAGATAAATTGTGGGTTCATTTAATGGAATTATCGTCTTCTTTGAAATTACCAACTGAAAAAATCGACGATAAGAATTCAAGTTATTTCTACTGATCACCTACTGATGAGCCGAAAAATAAATGCTCAACATTGTTACTTGTCTCAATCACAGAAAAAGTAACTAAAATATAAAAATGAAACTTGCAAATCTGTCAATTTATTTATGCTAATATTCTTAATATCGCGGGATTTTCTGGTTATAGTAAATTTGTGGTTTAAATGTTTGTGCGTTTAATACCTTCGATTGTGTTGATAGCAAAAATATTTTTTTTTTTTTTTAGATTTCAGAAATCAATAAATGGACTCAAATTTGCGACTTGGTTTATGCGACTTTTTATTTCAAGATCTTTTTCATTTTCAAGCATCATATTTACATGATTTAAAAAGATTATTTTGTGATATATTCTTTGAACAAAACAGAATTATTCATAATGAGATTGTTTGCTCCGAATTCTCAAACTGAAATTTTAGAAAGCGTACGTTGAAAAAATATATTAATTATAGATTTAAAAAACGTATTTGATCTTTTGAAACTTTGTACTCAAGTCACGCAACGCTTTCTGCTTCGAGAACCTAGATCCGTTCTGCTAGCCGAAATTTTACCCCATTGCAGGGGCGGACAGTCCCACCGGCCCATTGGCCTGCGGGCCGATGCGCCCTTCCACCGCCCTCAAGCCTGAACACCTTTTTAAAAATTATTTATATGTATATATTTATTATTATTATTTTTTTTTTGGTGCAACTTTTTTTTTTTTTTGCGCTCACAAACCTGTGCGACTTCACTTAGCTTTTTCTTTCTTTTTTTTAATTTCGTAAACCTGTGTACCATCGGATTTTCTTTTCTTTTTTCCTTTCTTTTTCTCTTTTATTCGTTTTTCTCTTTTCTTTTTTTTTTTTTTTGCACCCTTTTTTTTTCTTTTTACACCCTTTTTTGCGCTCTTTAGAGGCCAAGGATGGCGCACTCTTGCGGGACTCAGTCCGCCCTTGCCTCATTGTAAACCAATGTGACATGAAGGAAAGATAAGTGCAAGCACAGGGATAACTATTTTTCTACAAATAATATCGATACTATGAGCAAAGATTCCCAGATTTGTCGAATTCAACTTAATGGAGAGGCAAAAAGATAAACAAATTGACAGGCGAACATTTAACCCATCGTATAAACCTTCTTTTAAAATTTTATTTTTTAATAATTGACGATTTTTTTTACTCTTTGATGTACATTTTATTTTAGATATTAGTTTTTTTTTTTAATTTTTTTTTCTCATTTTTATTCTTATTTTCCTTTTTTAAATGTTTTTCGGGGAAGTAGGTAACAACAAAAAATTGAGATGTTACGAAGCTAAGCTTGTATCGATAAAATTTTTTCTTCATTACACGGGCGACAGTAGTAACACTTCTCGAAAAGTTTGAGGTAATAATAGTTATTGATGAAAAATCAAAATGTAATGCTCTTTCAATTCATTCTGAGTGCAAAACGAGTATGCGAGTATTGTACGCTTCAAAAAAAAAATCAAAAACAAATTTTCAAATGAACGCGCTCCAACTAAACCTGATTTTCCTTTTTTGAAAAATGATCACCTTTAGAATGGTGGTTTTCAACCCGGGGATCGCCCCCCCCCCGTAGGAGGTCAGGAAGAATTTCCTAAGGGGACATTATTTATGCTTTTAAAATTTGTAATGACGCAGTTTTGAAACTATTATGTAAGAAAAAAAAGGAACATTTTTGTTTTCCTTTGTATAGCGATGTTAAAATTGCAGTACACTCTCAAAAATAATTCCTTCAATTGACGGAAATTCTCTTGGCAGCAGTGCTGCCGGACTTTTCACGATTTTTAACGGATTTCCGTTTTTATTTTCTCCCGTCAAATGAAGGAACGTCCTTCTTATTTCTTTTCGTCATAGGAGGAAAATTTTCCGTCATTTGACGAATTTCCGTTTTTATTTTCTCCTGTCAAATGAAGAAAGTTTCGTCCATATTTTTCCCGTTGTGGGAGGAATATTTTCTGTCATTTGACACTTTCCCCGTTTCTTTTCTTCTCCGTTAAATGTGGGAAATTTTTCGTTGTTTGAAGAAACGTCCGTTATGGTAGTTTCTGTTACATGAAGTCAACTTTTCGTTATTTGAAGAAATGCTCGTTATTTTTGTTTGTTACATGAATGATTTATTTCGTTGTTTGAAGAACGTCCGTTATGATCGTTTCTGTCAGATGAAAGACAATTTGCGTTATTTGAAGAAACTTTTTTCTTTTTTGTTTCTGTTAATGAGGTTTTTTGCAAATATTTTTTTCAGATACTTTGAAGCTGTATTTTTTCTTAGTCCGAAACGTGGATACATCAAACCACCAAAATCCCAAGTAAAATTTTAGACCCACCCCCTCCCCCACGAAAAAACTCTCCAAAAATAATTACAAACTTATTTAAAAACAACTTTTAATTTTTTTAGTTTTAGAATATGTTGTCAGTCGAAAATTTTCGGAAACGGCAACCCAAAATTTTCGAATCAAATACGCCTCTGAAAATTCCACAAGAAAGTTCAAAAGTAGATTGGCTAAATGTATTTATCAAAAATCTACTTTTGTCACCTGAAAGCAGGTATCTTATTACATAGCGGTTTCAAAATGCAGGTTTCTTTCATGAAAGACGACAAATGGTGTAAGTTTCAAATGTTCATAAACTTCATAAAAATTTTAAGAATATGAAAATTAGTTTGTGAAAAACGGCCATTTCGTGTAATGAGATAACCACTTTCAGAGGCTGAAAACAAAATTATGAATAATTGATTGTATGCTGATCAACTTGAGATTTACTCACTCTGGTATTTTTCTGAAGTTCTATTTAAATAAGAACCTGAAAAATGCACGCTGTAAAACATATATAATGGATAAAAAATGTGCTTAGTATTGGAAGAAGATAGACTCGTCTAGTATCACTCAGTAAAATACAAAAAGAAAAAGAGTGTAGAAGAATGTAGAATTAACTTTATTTTTATAAGCATTTATACATACAGGTAATATTAACAACATCAGCAATTTCATTCCAATGTAAAATGAATCTTTTGCAAATGAATAAAAAATAAAATCTCTTGAAAATTCAATTAATTTTATTTATATTCTTGCATCAACTACCATCTTTATGGATATGAATAATTGACTAAAATAAAGAATTGAAATTGACATTATATGATAAAATTTAATTGATTTAATTATGTTAACCATAATTGAGACTAGATAATTTAGAAATAGATTTACACCCCAAATAAGAATATAGTTTCTTTACTTTTTTTTTATTTGTTCAAAGAGTATATATTTTGAACAAAATATACAACAGTCATTTTACATAGTTTTCCAATCATAAAAATTACACTAACTAGATAAATAATAAAGCTTGATTTAATTTTTGATATTCGTAATTAAAATTTTAATTTCTGAAATTAAGGTTTGCAACATAATTGTAAGCTTCTATACATAATTTTATGAATAAAGAAACGGGAGAATAGCCACAAGTTTCAAATTAAGACATTCCGAAAATTATGTAAAAATATTACAATTTTGAAAAATAGACGAGAGCAAAGTATAAAAATTACCAGGCAATTTTTTTCTTTTTGCTTGCTTGTTTGAGCAAATTACTTCTAGTAAGGTACCTTTGATCTATACTTCGGTTTTATATTGTTTTTAGCTTTATAGTGCTATGACAACACTGTCCATATATTTTCAGTAAGTTACACCCATTAGCCAGGGCTAAGGCAGAAATACTGAAATACACTGCCAGCTCAGTCATTTCCCTGCTGGAAATGACTGAGCTGGCGGTGTATTTCATGTACTGCCCATATAGTTTGAATCTTTATCACCGTAGTTTTCAGTGCAACTGAATTTCTTTTTGCGAAGCAACAAATTTGAGATAATACATGTTTAAGAGTAATTTAAAGTATTAAAAGTATTTTACATCCATTAACTTTGAAACAGCAATGTAGATTTAGTTGTAATAGCATGTATAACTAAAAAAAACTAATCCCATAGTAAACACTGTAAAGTAATACAGAATTATCGGCAATAATTTCCAATGTAGCAAAATTAGCATTTAGATAGCGACTTTTGACATCAATATGTTAATTCATCCATATTTACTAATTCATTAGCATTTCTTCAATTAAAATTTTTAATCTGTCTTTTAATTTTTAAATGACTAATTTTTTTTTTTTAGCCAAATCAATTTTTCTGCCAATTTTATTAGTTTCAGCAGTGAACAAAATGTTTTTCACAGATTGTTTGAGTAAGAAAAACCTATTAAAAAAAAAACCTTAAGAGTCTTGACTAAAATCTCAAATATTTTTTTGTGAGTTCTGTGCCACTAAGGATATTTTTTTAATGCAGTAATTTAAAAAAATTGACACTTTAAATAAAAGTATAATTTTCAAGGATAATTGTATATCAAACCATTGCTGAATGGGGTCGTTTCCTAAATTTGAAAGTATTTTTTTTTCTGAAAGAGCATGTTTAAAAACATAGTATTTGATCATTTTAAAAATAATTTGACAAAGTTTACTATTTTTAAAAAATTAAATTGATGCGCAGAATCAATTTTAATTTTTACTCTTCTGCCCATGACATAACACATAATGAACTGCCATTCGCACAGAGCATAATATTTAATTCGCTTCTTTACTCACATGTATGGCAAGGATATGGTTGATAGCAAGCGTAGAGCGCAATATTAAATTTGCTTTTTGGTTATCATAAATGGGAATTGTGGTAAACAGCAAGTGTAAGCATTCAGAGTGCCAGTGAAGTATGCGCATAAGTTGATCATTTGTGACGTCATAAAGACCATGCCTTGTTTGAAAAATCGGACATTAAAAAAATTAATTAAAAAATAACTGCTGGGAAAATGAAAGTATTTTCTGGGTCCATGTTATTATTTATTTTGCACATTCTATCAACTCCAGTGACTAAAAGTAGTACTTTTGACTGAAGAAAACAACCCCACTGTTTATTCAATTAAGAACAACATTCCCAATATCAGCTGGTCTTAAAACTTTTACTTAAATTTGCATTGATAAGTTTTTGTTCAATAATGATTAAGTTGCAGAACATTAATGAAGAAACTATTCTTAAAATATCTCAAATACAGTATACTCTCGATATCACGAAGTCGAAGGGACGGTAAAAAAAGTTTGAGACATCAAGTTTTCGAGATAACAAGGGTATAATCATAATTTAAAATATTTTAAAAATTAGTCACACTAGTTAAAAATAAGTGGAAACATATAATGAAAGCTTAAAAAGGGATACTCTAAAGAAGTAGCAAAATGTAGTGATTTACCACAACTAAACTGATCAAAGATTTGGATTACTAAGTTACAGAATGGTTTCAAACGAGTTTCGAGTGCTCCGGAACAAAAGAAGTTAGACAAAGGATTTCACCATTCCCTGCGTCTCTAAAGGGGTTTTCCGTCCATCTCCTGTTTTCAAGGAGGTGAAAATAGGGTCAAAAGGTCCAACGAAATGGCATGAGAAGGGGGCAAAAAGTTTTAGGTACGTTTCTTGGACTTAAATTTTCTGAATCCCCTAGGCTGCACAATGAAAGTGACAGAAGATAAGCTTCGCCTAATCATTCGTAACCCTTGAGAGAAATAATGAAGGGGTGTGAAACTTTTGGAAACATTCCTTGAGTGGCTTCAAGACAATAAACCGCGGTTTTTCCGAAAAAGTCATATTTGACTTCGAAAAATATTCCACATAACAAGGTTTTGATTAAAAACGCTTCAACATAAGAATGAAAAATAACATTAGAAAAATATGCAAAAGGGGAGAAATAATTTTTCGTCATATCAAGTTTTTCGAGATATACTGTACTTGAAAGACATAGCACAGAATTAAAATATAAATGTCAAAGGCACCAAAAACTAAGCCTTTTGATTAGGTTAACACTTTTTTATTCTTGGTTCTTCTTTCCCGGTTTATTTCTGCAAAGACACTGAAAGAAAAGAAAAGAAATTATCACAAGACAATAAAACTAAACAGAGAAGGGTGCAGCAGTATGCCTGCTGTTTAATAAATTCTTGCCCTTTTCCATACCTTGAGTCAATTAAAGGTGAGCATTTTTGAAAATAAGAAAATATTTGAAAAAATTGGCTTCTATTTTAAGTGACTAAAAGAACTTGAAGGTAAAAAATGTTAACATAGTTGCAACCGTCCATAAATAATAAACATTCCAAAAGTGATGTAATTTTGTTGTTTACCTATGCATTTTTAAAAAACACTTAAAGTAGGTTACAGTAATTTTAACATTATATGGGAACTGTTCACATGTGCCCTTAGATGTTGTTCATAGGATCCCCACCATTCACCTTAGAACAAATTGCAAAAGTGTAAAATCTAAATTTACTAAAAAAAAGGAAACATTTTCATTAATTTACTTGAATGTTCATGTGGTCAGACTGGTATTGAGATCACTCAAACAATTTTCTAGATAGTTTGCAAGTCAATTTCGCACTGGCAAAAAATTTGAATTCTGAAGTCTCACATTTGAGGTTTCATATGCTAGTGATTAATCTTTTGAAGATACATCATACCACATGCAACTTTCGACTGTAAACAAGACTAATAAAAAAGTTTGAACCAATTTAAGCAGGAAATTTTCCTTTTTTTTGAAAAAAAGTGAGGTGAAGTTATGAAAATTGTAGGATATTTAGTATAAATTTGAAGGTATTAGGAATTATAGGATTTTTTTTTTTAATTAGAACAATACCTACACCTGTAATAGTAATAAAGATGTGCTAGGAGATTGAAAAAATGTTCCATAAGAGACAATGACAATAAAGGGCTGGAACAAATAGATAAAATTCTATTGGACAGAAGTTTTTTTTTTATCATATTCTTTCAACAAAACAAGATTGCAAATTTCTTTACTAAATAAATGTTAAATGCGTACTTAGAGAATGTGCTTTCTTTTACTAGAAAGGTGTTTATTTTTGGATGGGTCTTGGTAAATACTTCCCAAACAAACATACCCAAATATTAACTATAACTTACTTAAATTATTAAAATTAAGTCACACATGCATGACAATAACATACCGCTGAATGAACTAATTCAGAAAATATATTACTTGCATAAATTGATGCTTTCCATCCAAAAGTATTAAAAACTCTTCTGAATTTTAATATTGTCCCCTATAAACAAACAAAAAATGCATTTTGCTAAAATTATGCAAGTGATGATTTCAAAAGTTTTAGGACACAATTTTTATAAAATTTTAGTACATTTTTAAGACAACAAATATCAAGTTTTTGTTTTTAATTTAAATGTAATTCATTAGCTTGATTTTCATATTGGATTATAAAACGTTTCAAATTCTTGAAAACTACAACAGAATGCATTCAATCTTTTATTATTTAACACAGTGACACACATTATGAAGTAGAAACATATACCAGTAGAATAAATGTCTGTTCAAGTGCTTCTTTACTTACCTTGTTATTGTTTCATCAAAGTGAATTAAAGAATGAGAAAGAAATATCCTTAATAAGGAAAGATTTAAAGTAGGCTGCAAGCCCAAAATTTTATGTATACTTAACTTTTATTAGATATGTCCCTGTAAATAACAGATAAATAATTTAAAGATGCAAATGAATAATTGTTTATTACCGCAACTAAAACTAAGAAAATCTCCGCTTTCAAAATTTTATCTTGGAGTGAATTTGGCGCAAAAGCTTTGAATTGCTTCATTACAACAAATTTGTTTTCAGTAGAGGACGAAGAACATGGAATTAAAAATACAGCTTGATTTTTCAAGCTACTTTCAACCTCTTATGTCTTGCCACCAGTGGTGTTCCCATTGGGTATGTAGGGTTGCCATCCAAATTTTGCTTCAAAATAGTTGCTTTAGTATCCTAAATTGTAAAAGAAAGTCGCCTAAATAGTTTCCTCAACACAATGATTAAGTTGCTTTTTTCACCCATTTAGTTGCTTTTTTCAATATCTTTTAACTATTTACTAACTCAAAAAATACTTAGTGTAACAAAATCACACAACAGAAAATCTTAAAACATAGCTATTTATAGTAAATGCAAAAAAAGAAAATAATCAAAACTTAATTTCTCAGATCTAACATGTGTTTTAACATCATTCAACATTTTTTTCTGGAACTACTTCTTCAAAAAAGCAACTCTCAGAATAGTAATGAAGTTGATTTTTCCAATATTTTTTAAATACTAACAAATTCAAAAAATACATTGTGTCACACAATCAAAAGATGACTACCTATAGTAACTACAAGAAAATAAAAACTTATTTTCTCAAACATAATATTTTTTTTTCAAGATTAACTTGGTTCATTTAGCATTTTTAATGGTACTAATAATAATTGAAAATTTAATGAAGATCTTTTTTTTTAAAGTCAAGACAAAGGAATTATAAATTGAGTTTGAGTGTGATTAAAACAGAGATTTAAACGCCATATGATTAAAAATCTTTCATTTCACACTTTGATGACAAAATAGAAAATTTAGTTATTTTTTGATTTTTTAGCTACATAAATATCAATCAAACTTGATTTTCTTTTGTTAACAATATGGTTTAGCTCTGTTTCTTTCCGTTCTACAGTTCTTTCCTTTCCTCGTAACTTCTCTGCACCTTCTATCATCCCCTGTGCTACTCGAAACTTCTAACAAATCATTTTTCTTAATAGCTGATTTTAGTCGTTGATTTGCTAATTTTAATAGCGAATCTGAAGATTCTTGATTGGATTTCTTTTCTTGAGCAGTTATTTTTGCTTTGTCTTCCAGTTGTTTAATTGATTGTGCTTTGCTCTTTATTTCTTCTTCTCTCTGTTTCTCTTTTTCAATCATCTCTTCACGTTCTTTGTTTTCTTTCAAAGTCTGCTCCTTTAACTTTCTTTGTTCTTCCAGATAATTTTCATATGACCTGTGTGCCCCATATGCCAATTTTAAAAGTTCCTTTGTTATTTTTACCTCCCCTACATGTTGGTATTTCGTCCAAGCGTCTCTTATAATAAGTCTTTCATTAAGCATCCGCTCAGACATTTTTGACTTATCTTCAGCTAGGATTCTTTTTGGAATAGAGAATCCTCTCTCCACGTCTCCATTTCCATGAGACAAGCATAAGTTAACTTTGGCAAGTTTATTAAGTAAGGATATTTTAGTTGTCCAAGAGGAGTTTTCTTGTTTAGAGCATCTCTCCAAAAATGATCAACTCTTTCATGCTGATCATTAATAGATGGGGAAGAAAATTCTGATTGTAATACTTTACACTCATCTTTCACAGATGCAGTATTGACATTTTCCCATGGCATTTTAAATTTAAAATTGTCAATACATTTAAATGTTGATTTTTTTTTTCAATGCTGATCGTGGATTTGTGTACTTCAACGTCTAGTCTTTTTTAAAAATTAAGAACTGCGAACTAAAATGAGACAGTTTTTTCATACTACTATTTAAATGTAATAATTAAGCAATAGCTATACAGGGAAAGTAATTAATGTAATAGGTAAAATGGCTTTTGAAATAAGCAAAGTAAACAACAAACTAGTATAGGGGAGGGGGGGGAGGGGCACATGTGAACATGGCACCATGACAACGTCAAGCAAAACATCTTAAAAAATTCTTAAATGGCAGGCCAGTTCTACTTCTTAGCCTAACTTTTAGGGCAAGGACCCAGTTTATGTTCCTGTAGTGACAGGTTTTTTGTTTTAGCAGATGCTGATGTAATGTTATCAGACTTCTACATGTGAAAACTTATTTTACATTACCTAATAAGCTAAACTTAATTATTGCAAACCAATACATGAACATTCAAGTAAATTTGTGACAGTTGTTAATTGTTAAATCAATTTTCATTTCATTTTTGTTTACATTTTATATCTTAGTGCTATTAGTGATCACTTAAAGCAGTTTCCAGCTAAAAGGAGTCAAATTTTCATTTTTATATGAATTTCTCCTAGAGTTCAATTTTTAGTTACGTTCATTTCTATGTGAACTTTAAAAAACAAGAAAATTAAATTAGAGTAGCTTTGAAAATAATTATTTTGGGAATAAATTTGAAGATAAACAAGTTTGCTAGTTTGAAATTTCGTTTTTTGTACGAAAATACGTAACTAATAACAACTTAAGAACAAAGTTTAAAAAAAAAAAAGAAATTATTGAAATAAAAATCAAAATAAATTGCTTTAAGATAGCATAAGTTAAAATATCTAAGACCATTTAAAAATATTAAAACACTTACTGGATGCTAAAAGATTAAAATTTCGAGCACGCCAAGACATTTTCGGCGAAGCACGTGTTCGACGCTTGAGTGTTTTGTTCTCTATATTTTCATTTCTAAGTAAACTTCAAAAAACAGGAAAATTAAGTTCAAGTAGCTTTGAAAATATTTATTTTGGACATAAATTTAAAAGTAAGGAAGTTTGCTAGTTTTAATTTTCGTATTTTTTCGAAAATACGTAACTAATAACAACTAAAGAGCAAAGTTTTAAAAAAAATTAAGAAATTATTGAAATAAAAACCAAAATCAATTGCCCTAAGATTGCATAATTTAAAATATCTAAGACCTTTTAAAATAGTTCAAACACTAACCGGATGCTAAAAGATTTCAATTTCGAACACGGCATGCAATTTTCGGCGAAGCACGTGTTCGACGTTAGAATGTTAACAAACAAGAACGACTTAAGTTTTTTTACAGTACTAATTAGGATAACTTAAGTCAAAGCACTGGAGATCATTATTAATAATGCAATTTTATTACAGAAAACGAAAATTGAGCTTTAGGGGGGGGGGGGGGAAATCACAATGTGCATTATGTTTTTAGTTTTGGTTTCGCAAAACTTACGATTTTTTTTTTCGGGTAGGATGGTGGGATGCATATTAAAGTAATTTTATCCTTATAAAAGAAAAAAAATGATATTTCAACTTAAAAATTCGATTGATTTGAAAATTTTAAAATTTCCGAGAAAAATCGGGAAAAAAGTCTCTAAAAACCAAGACAAAAAGCGGAGATCTATCAATGTTATAATGTAAAGTAAATAATATTTTTTAACATTTACTTGAATAGATTTATTTCACATCGGCTGTTATCAAAATCTTGGAACTACAATCCTTGATCTTTGGTAAACACACAAATAAGAAACAACTGCAATCCTTGGACTAACAGAAAACAATCTAAAAATAGTTTAACTGGAACAAAATAGCAGTGAATAAAGGGAAAGTTCAAAAGAAGATTCTTTTAGCTCAGATCATCTTTCTACCCCCCCCCCCTTTTTTTTGCATTTGAATTCGATCTCAGTAGATCGGCGCGTTCGCCGCGGCGAAACGCTATTGGCTGAAAACTATATGATGCAATCTCCATAGTGTGTTGGAATGCAACTGATTGGCTCAAAATCGTTCTTCCTATTTCTTTTTCAATGAATTTCATAAAATATGAAAAAATAGTCAAATAGTCGCTTTTTATTGCAAAAAGTCGCCGTTTTTTAAAAATAGTCGTTTTTGGCCTGTTTTTTGCCAAAAAAGTCGCCTCAGGTAAGAAATAGTTGCAAAAGTCGCCTTTTTAGTCGCCAATGGCAACCCTAGGTATGCTCCACATACGCTATATACTCTCAAACATTTTAAAAACATATAGCTTATACCCTCAAGCTTCAAAGATTCTCACATTATGACATATTATGTATATGATTGCATACACATATTGTGCATAACTGATTACTGGGAGTATACCCTCAAAAAATTAATGGGAACATCACTGCTCGCCACATCAGCATGAGATAGTACCTGTAAAAATCCTTGATTATCAATATTGGAAAGATAGTGTATAAACAGAACAAAATGCTTTAAAGTAATCCTTTTCTGAACAGCACCAATGCTGATCTTGCATACATTTTTGTCTGCTTTTTCCAACCACAAGAAAGAGAAATTTGTTTTCCGTGACATTTAAATAAAACAAATTACTATTTACAATTTTAAAGCAAAAAGTTAGTGACTAAATTTAAAAATTATGAGTGCAAGAAATGATCCAACTTCAATGAAGAGAAACACAAAGCAAACTGACTTCTTTGTACTGAAAGAACAAGGTAATGTTCAGACCACAACACAAGATAAGCACTATAAAAATAAAATTACTTCCCATTTGGGGGGCAACCCATTTAAACTTTGATCTAAATATATTTTTTGATCCAAATGTTTATAGTTGGGTTCTAACTCAACTCATTATGTTTATTTTATTTCAATAAGCTATAATACTCTTCACTCCCTTCCCCTCGACCACAAAACTGCAATTTGAGAGGAGGGAATACTCCCCCATTTTTCATTTCTTTTGAAAAGAGAAAAATTAAAAATATCATATTCTAATTTTTTGCAGAAGAGAAACGACTGCAAGAGTTACAAAGTATATAGATAAAACAAACAGCTTTATATTGAGCATATGTTTTGGTTAACTGCATCCCCCCCCCCTTCATCAGAAAAAAAAAAACAGCAGCAGCATAGGCTTTTCTTTTTTTAGAGAAAATTTCTTAGGGCCTACCATGTTTTTTATCCTACAATATAGGCATATCATCATGAAAAGTGTCATTTCTGGGTTGATTTTTAGGAGAATTCCTACCCTTGCACTAAATACTTGCAGAGCAAGATAATACACAGAAAGTAGTATAGCTCCATTCTACATGTCAGGTGCGAGAAAAAAATTATTTCTACTTGGTGATTTATTACTTGAACCTATCTAACAATAAGAATACTTTTTCCTGAGTTACAGCAAAAAGTATATATCTTTAAAAACTGCATGTCATGTAGAGACTCCCAACTGAAGAGATTTTTGTTCAGCAGACTGCATATTACACATGTTCTATCCAGTTCATACAGGGTGTATGAGAGCCGTTTAAAAAAATTAAGATGCATTAGCAATTATCAGAAAAGAAAGAAAGAAGAGAAAATACATTCACATATTATTTCCTTCTTAAGTCTATCTAGCTTTGAACCACCATATACATAGGATGAACTCACAACAATGTATATTTATTTCTAACCCTGAATTGAACTCTTTCTTCTTCTTTTTACTGATATTTAAAATTTTCTCCCCCTTAAATGTATTAAACGGTAAGATTGTTGAAACTGAGAAAAGGGGGAAGGAAATTTTGTACCGGCAAAAAGTATGAAACACCCAATTCTTGGGGGAAATTTCATTGTTCTCATTTGATTCTTAACAATTAGAAGGCTAGGAAAATCGAGCTCAGGTTCTATTGGATAAAAAAATCACGTACACCATTAAATTACTTTTTTTCTCATTACAGTCAACTCTCAATAACTCAAAGTCCCTAGGGACAAGCTAAAACCTTCAAAGAATCGGTAGTTTGAGTTATCGGAAGTTCCTTTCTCAGTCTTTTAAAGAATAATTTGTATTTTCTTCTTCAGGAACAGTGCATATTGGATAAACTATAACACAGATAGTTGGGACAAAATTAAATATAAGTACAACATAGAAATATTTTTACAGAGAGAATAATTAAAAAGATACTCTGAAAAAGGAAGTTAGTTTCACCTGCTTAGGCTTTTTATTGCATTTTAAAATGTCATTAAATTTGTATGCTGTGGGCTCAATTTTTTTTTCTCTTGATCAATCTTATTGTCTTCAAAAGTCTTTTTGTTCTCAAAGCAGATTCTTTGAGTCATCCAGAAAAAAACCTTTTTCAATTTTGGCCAAAATTTTAAGTCTCTCTAAGACTAGCCAGCAATAAAATTTTTAACTGTCAGCCACAGCAAAAAATATCCGCTACTTTTCCTCACACAATCTTGCAACACTACGCGCTTTAAGGAGCAGTACTGTATAAATAATCAATCTTAAGCAACTTGATAAGCAAAGCAATGAGTTAAAGAGAATTTTTTTTTTTTTTAATTTCTTACTTTGACTGCATTTTTACGCCTAAAATGAAAACTAAATTTTCGTAAAAACTTTTGACGAAATTTTTTTTTAAGCCATAAAGTTTTCCCAAGAAGCGCTCACCAAAGATCCAAATGAAACATTTTATTTTAATTCAAGTATGTATTTGTTCAGAGTGACATGCATTAGCATTTGAATGAATTCAATGTTGTAACCCAATTTTTAAATCCGACAAAGTCCAAAAAAGTAAAAAGTTGCTCATAACACAAATGGATCATTGACAAATACTATGCTCCAAGTCCGAAATTTTACATTATTTCAGAATTGGTGCATTTGAATTTGATAAATTCCTGATCCGGCAAATGAGTGCTGATCTAAGTCTAATTTTACTCTTGGAAGATTGGGGAAACACCCAAGCATTCATAATTGAGACAATAGCGGAAAGGAAAATCAGTGTGGATAAGAGAAAAATAAGCAATACATCATCTCTAAGGACTCGAAAAGTAAGAGGTATCAACTATTTGTGACATCAAAATTGAAATTAAAAAAAAATAACAAGTTGTGGCCCAACCCAGAAACACTTTTGACAAAACTAATGACGAAATTTTTTGAAGTTATTTATTGAGCTCATATGAATTTTGGTCACAGAAGAATAAAATTAGGTCACATTCAGTGGCGAATCCAGGGGGCGGCTATGAGGCTGCAGCCGCCTCCAGACTATAACTAATTTTTTTTTCTATTAGAATTTTTTTTATTGTGTATGCATCTTAGGGTAAAATAATAAAATATATAATTTCCTATATTCATCCTATCTTTATCATTTTAATCGTTTCCCTCAGGTTTATACACTAATTTGCTATAGTAATAGAGATACTTGTTTTTCGAAATTTCCTGTCGAATTTCGGAAATTTTTCCCTGCCTTTTAAAAAAAATTTATTTACTCAAAAAGAAGAAAAACAGAAAAAAAATTTCAGACCTCCTTAATTAATGCGCTTAGTGTCAATTCTCAGAATTTTATCTTCGTTTTCCCTTTTTGTAACTATTTTTTTACGATTTTTCTTACTTACATTTAGTGACTTGCATTTGCCATGGACAATTTTCATAATCAACAAGAATTGTTAGTTTTGCCTTCAAATTGCTTAGAAATAATGTCTAAAAATTTTATTTTTTAAAATTTCATTTTTTTACTGACATTTAAATTTTAAAATTTTATCACTAAACACCAAATTTTAGATAATTTTAACTGTGACTCCGAAAATTTCATTAGCCCTTGACACCTTCTGAAAAACATATTTTTTTTTTCAAACGACTTTGTTTACATCAATGAACTTTTGGTGATGTCAAGGAGACATACATTTTTAATGATCTCAGCCACCCCCAGAACTAAATCCTGAATTCGCCACTGGTCACATTAGAACATATTTTTTCACTATGGACTATTGGAAAAGCTTTTCTAACTGTAAATGTTCAATAAACATCATTCAAGCTAAATTTTAACTCATTCCATTCATAGGTTAAGTACCCTAGAGTTAAAAATGACTCTTCTGACATCTATATGGCTTAGAGATGTAAGGAGTATTTCACCTATCTTTTAAATATGAAGTCGGACTTGGGTCACTACTAATTTGCCCGATTGCGAATTAATGAAATTTAAATGCACAAATTCCGAAATTAAATTTTAGAATAGGGTTGTTTCTTATCAGTCAAAAGTACTATGTTTCGCCACTGAAGTTGATAGAATGAGCAAAAAAATAATAACATGGAGTAAGCAAAATCTTTTTTTTTTAAATGGATAATTTTCAATTATTTTTTTTAATGTACAATTTTTCAAACAAGGCGTTGTCTTTATGACGTCGCAAATGATCAACTTTGGGGCGTACTCCAGTTAAAGGTGCTGACGCTTGCTGTCTACCAGCTTGCTGTCTACCACGTTTCCAGGTTATGATAATTCAGAAGCCAATTGAATATTGTTCTCTATGCTTGCTATCAACCATATCAGCACCAGCAAATGTGAGTGAACATGCAAACTAAATATTACGCTCTGCGCTAATGGCATTTCATCATTTGTGATGTCATGAGCAGAAAGAAGCAAAAAAAGAAAAAATTGAATCTGCACACCATTAAAATATTTTTTTAAATATTAAACTTTGCAATTATGTATTTAAAAAATGGTCAGATCCTATATTTTTAAGCATGCTTTTATAGAAAAAAATACTTTTAAAATTTCAGAAACAGCCCCATTGGCACATTTACTCATGATCCATTCATGTTGTGGGCATTTGTTTTCAGACATTGTCCAACTTTGACGCTGCGTTCCAACATAAATATAATATGAACTTACCAAAAAGTCCCGAGAAAGGTGTTAAGAGGACAATTTTACACATCATCAACATCAGGAAAATCTAAAACAGATTATCAATTAATATGTAAATAAGCAATTTTTTAGCACAAATAGTTCTTGATAGTTTCATTTTAATATGAAATTGTTTAAAAAATAACTCATTTTTTCAAGAAAATTATGAGTTTTTAATAGAGATGTACAAAGTACTTGGTCAAATCGCCAAATACTCATACTTGGGCCAAATTTTGATGAGGTACTCAGCTCAGTATAATACATAGGTTTCTTTGCCCCCCCCACGCTTCCGTATGTATTTTTAAAAATTTTAACATAGTGTTATTTTATTTTAGAGCGTGCACCCTCCCTTCGCGAGGATGCTATGTATGCTACTGACTCAGCCAATACCAAGTAGTTATAAAAAATTTAATGTTGTTCAATACACATTTTTCAATTAATAAAAAAGTACAAGTATTTGTAATGACAAAAAGAAAAGGATGTCTACATCCATAAGCTTACATTTTATGAATTGAAAAAGCATTCTTTGTAACGCCAAAACATGTGTCAGGAGTGCTCCTGAACATCTGTGTTTTTAACATTGTTTTATTGCTTAAAAACATTATTCATGTTTGGCGGATGATTAGAACTATAATAGAATTATATAATTCATATTAATTCCAACTTGATTAATCATATTTTTTATTTATTTATTTATTTTTAATTAAAAAAAACTTTTTGTTAAGTTTTTGACATAAACATAATATTTTAAATAAAATCGAATTTTAGCTGGAACTTGTTTTGAAAACTATTACATGGAGGTCTATATAGCTATTCAATATGAGTTCAAAATTTATCACATGTATGTCAATCGTTCATTTAAAGCATAATTAGTACTTGGCGGAGTACTCTGTACTCTACCAAAACGGTATTTGGTACATTTTTATTTAATATTTCCTATGACTGTAAAACTTCAAAAATTAAAATGCTGCAAAATTTAATTCATATTAAGTGTTTCCTTCTATATATTATTGATCACCTTTTCTATTATTTACGAAATGAAGATATGTTTTTGGGAGCTTATTTTATAGACAAAATGAGCAGTTAAATCGACTTTTGAACACTTGATAGGATAATATGAACTTATATTTTTCTGGTTAATGTTTCATACTTAAATGAATTAAATACAAATACAAATACAAAAGTGACGACCAGCAACAGGCTCTGGGCCCAGCTAGACTGGTCCTAGTCAATTTACAATCCCCAGTGAAGATCAATGGCCCTCTTAAAACTGTCTACTCCTTTGCTCATTACCACCTCTTCCGGTAAGCTGTTCCGAGGTTCCACTACCCTGCTAAAATAATAATTTTTCCTAATATCCATGTTAGCCTGAGATTTAAATAGCTTAAAACAATGACCCCTTGTCCTGTTTTCAGTGCTAAACTTTAGCCCCATAACATCTTTCGTTTTAATAAATTTAAACAGCTGAATCATGTCCCCTCGGTCTCTTCTTTGCTCAAGACTGTACATTAGTTACAATACGTTACTGTTAGTTACAATAAGGTTAATATATCAATGTGTTGTAAAACTAAAATCGAGTATTCAGTGCGTCCCTGGTTAAAAATCTATAATGATGCTAAAATTATATATATTCAGATGATGTTGTTTCAACATTACATTACATGGCTTTTTCATAAATTTGAATATTAAAAAAAGCTAGCAAAGAACTTCAATGCAAAAAGGAATAATCAACACATGGCCTAATGGGGCTGGATATTAACCCCATAAAAATGTTTCCTTAACATTCTGAAAAAATATCACTGACACAAATAGTAAATATTTTATAACAGTGGAATTGTTGGCTGAAATGGATCTTTTCTTAGTGTTTTAGCTACATTTTGATTTTTACTTAAAATGCTATATAACTTTATAATTTGTATTTCTATTCCAATTATCACTTCATTCGTTTACATAAACAATTATCGTTAATTTGAGCTTTCACCTACATATATGCATTATTCGTTTTACACGCAAATTTCTGAAACCAAGTTTTGAAACCAAAAATAATGCTAAATTTAATTCATTTGGACTGAATTCATTTCAGATTAATATCCTGTTTGATTTCCAACTGCAATTTTACTATGAGAAGAAAAATCTTTAGTTGTTATTGAGGAAAAGATATTAAGTGTTGACGGCTTCTAGCTGCGAAAGCGCACCGAAACAAGAATTATATTAATTCTTTCTTCCATGAAAAATTTAAAAAACAGAAAGTTTCTCTTGTTAAAGCCTTAATCACAAAACGGTAAAAAGACATTTGTATCAGCTATTCATTTTCAGCAAGTCTAGAAATATTATAGTTAAACACCCTCGCTTGAATTACCTTGCCTACCCTCGCTTGTTAAGAGGGGGGGGCAACACCGGGGGGGGGGGCACATCCCAAGAAACCAAATAAATAAAAACAAAATAAATTATTAAAAACTGTGATCAAGTCTTTTAATAGTTCAATATATTTTTGCAATATTTTGGTACAAATGTGAGAAAAATTTAAAATCATCACATATTACTAAAGCACATAAGCAAGGAATGGGGTGGGGGGGGGGGGCGGACTCAATGTAAAGTTATGAGACACAGGGCCGTAGATAGGGTGGGGGCCGTCAGGACAAATCCTCCCCCGAAATTCTTGGATACATATTTTTTAGATTCTGAATTCCAACTATGCTGCCGTTTAAAAATTAGTCACTAAAACTTTCCTTTGCTTAAGTTTATTTTCCCCATTATGTTTTCGTCCTATACTTTTTATTATGTCCATACGTTTTTATCCTCACTTAACCATTTTCATCTATTCAAATACTCTCTTACTCAGCCTGAAAATAATTTTTAATTAGCCGCCTGTAAGGCGGCTGGAGCATCAAAGAAGTGGGAGATCAAAGCAGCTATTTTGTCTTTTTTTTTTTAAATCAAAGCATTCGACCTAAATAAAAGATGTCTATATCTGATCTATTTATTTATTTATTTTTTGGATCATTTTTTAAATTTTTTTTTTCAAAGAAGTCTTTATTTTTTTTACACCTTGGTCCATCACAGAATGTTAATGACTCTTATTACGAATAAGACTTTTAAAAGAGGGGAAAAGAAGGACATTTTTAAAACATCAATAAGAAACGTAACAAATTTACCATGATGAAAACTCATTATTAACCCAATAATACTTTTGATTAAATGCTTGATTTTAGTCGATTTTAATAAATTAACAAGTAAAGGATTTATGTTTTTTGATGCAAAAAATTTTACCTTCTAGTTGACGCATTTGTATCCATTAAGTTTTTTTTTTTTTTTTTTTTTGAGGTGTCAATTGTAGATTACTTTTTAATTGTGACTTTTTATTTTTTTGCCCGAAAGTTATTCCAAGAGGCCCCTTGCAAGCATTTGTAATTTAGCGAACATGTAATAAACACTGTATGATGCATTAATGTATCAACAGCATTGCATACTTATGCAAACAATGTATTTGCATAAGTATATGTTTCCATCCGTATAAGTCTTATTTTGTTGAGTTATGCAGTCATCAGATAGTGGCCTGGCAGTGACAGAGATCTTATACAAAAATATCATTTTTATCTGATGAATAATTCTGGTGTAATATAAATTAATTATTAGACATTAATCAACTAAGTTTTTAATTAAAATAATTATTTGATAATATTTTTTTATTGAGCAATCAAAATAGCTATTTATTTTCATTTCATCGTCCGTGATGTTGTGGTTCCTTTTTCAACCCCACCGTCCTCTGCAGACGTAACTGGCCCCGGGTAGATGCTTCTCCTGATTGGTGGCGTCCTAGACACACACACGCTCATACACATGCACACACGCAAACGTGCATACACACAGGTCTATACACACACACAAGCCTACACATATTATACACTCGTAACCGTCCAAGAGGAGGGACAGGCTTAGGGGGCCAGGAACCGTATCTAGAAACAAGTGAGTGGGGTAGTAACCAATGAGTAGGGTCCTATCGCAACTCGTGATTGCGAAAAACATAATTTGAATTTAAAATTTCAGAATTCAAATTAATTTTATTTTAGTTTAATTTTTGCAAACAACATAAACATATTTTTTTAAAAGCTATTTTTCTCCTGTATTACATGTCTCGAACCACATTTGCCCCTGACCATGTCCCTCCCCGAAAACATATCCTGGCTACGGCCTTGAGACTTGTTTCCTTGCTGATATAACTTATTAGTAAAATGAGTTTCTAAAAATCAGGATAAAAACTCCACACAGCTACCCAGAAGCTTTTAAACACAAGTTAAAAACTTTTAGACAATAATAATAAATAAATAAAACATTGAAATAAATGAATTCAAAATTTAAGTAGAAACATTGAAGCAGTTAAAAACATAAAACAATCACTCTTTGAGGGGCGGGCAGAGCAACTTAGTGGGCGTTTAGGGGCCCGACTGATTTTTAGCAGGGGGACCCAAAATTTATAGAGCTGGAGCTGTGAATTTAAAATGAAAATAAGAATCAAATTCTATGATAACAGAATATTTTAAATTTCATAACACAAGCAAAATATTTTACATCGATAGAGAAATTTAAAAGGTTCGTTCAAACTACTTATTTATTAATTATTTCAAGTAATATAAACGAAGATTTATTCTTTCATATAGTTAAAGTTTCATAGTCCAGGTTAAAAAGAACATCACTCGACTAGCATACGAATTTGTATTATCATTTTCAACAAAAGCAACTTTGTATTAAAACGAAATTACACTGCTTAATTGAAATTTTTCAACAAAAACCTTTCTCAAGGCTTAATGGAAAGTTTACAAAATGAACATTGTCTCGCTACTGTAAAATCATTGAAATATCGTTCTCTCAACCACAATTTGACTTCCAAACAAGTTCCAAGGTTTATTTCTAACCTTTTTCAGTAAACTCAAATAAAAGTACATTTGTTGGCTTTGCATAAGCCCTGTTATGTTCCTGCTCAATATAAATGGAAGCTTTGTTTTGTATACAAATTTAAATATGGCGGCGTTTACTCATCTGCGAAATTAACTTTTTTTCTTTCAAGCTATATTACGTACTGCTTTCCAGTAAAAAGGAACAATACATATTTTTGGAATCAAACTCTAAAATAAGTACTCACCCAATAACTAGATTATTCATATTGAAGGTACTTCTTGAGGTCACAGGACGTGCATCACTTTCACACATGGCCGTTGTCAGGTCTTGGTTTTGGCGGGCAGTCGGCACGGCAAGTGTAGAATTTAGAATGGTAAAAATGTCAACTACGCATGCGCGCGCCCATTTGACAGAAAGTTTTCGTTTCACCGGAAAAGGATAATTTTTCGTCGAAAAATGAAGGAAAATGTAGCGTAAAAAGAAGGATTTTTTTGACAGTGTAAATTTTAATTATAAAAATGTCCATTGTTCATTTTTTTTGTTTTAAAAGTTGTCATTGTGTTTCTATTTTGTTAAAGCTAACCGAATTTACTGTGTGTCATTTTTCACTGATTTAAAAAATTTGTTTTTTTATGATTCGTCTTTATCGCAAATGTACGCTAAATTTGAAAATCAATATCGTATACCAAGAATGTTATAAGTTGAAACATATGTAATGGGTATCTTCTTTTGATTTCTACAATCATTGTGTTAACTCATTATTGCGTATAGTTTAAATGTCGGAGTAGCTTAAATTATCGTCTAATAAATTATGCTTAATGTATGTATATATAAATGCGGGTTATTAGCAAAGAAAGGGCATTAGCAAAGAAGGGGCTAGCAAAGAAAGGGTCTCGACGTGCAACAGGTTAGTAACAACTGCATTAGAAAATATATATTTTCTGCAGTGGCCGGCTGTAGGAGGGATCATGCTCCGGACGGTAAATTCACCTTGTTTCTGTGGTTTTTTCCGTTGAAACTCGATAAGACTGGTAAAGGTTCAAGATTTGCCCCAGCTCGGAAAATTAGTTTATTCATGACTGATTTCATGATAATATGGTAAGCAAAATATTCATGAGCCATAAAACAGTAAACGCATTTAAATTTAAAAAAAAAATGTATTTTCTTTAATTTGTATCAGTTTTTTAAATACTTTCATCAACGCTCATATAATACGGTTAATTTTCTAAATAACATTTAACACATTTACTTATTTTTTGTTCTCTTTTACATTTTATTCTTTATTACTTACATTATACAATTTAATGCCTTTCGGATTCTCATTTTAAGTCGGAGTTTGGGAGTAAGTACTGGCTACTAGGGATGCACTAATAAGCGAATTGGTCGATTACCGATTGATCGGCAGAATATGATCACCCGATTAATTATAATGATAATTTCTGCATTACCCTTTTTTTAAATTTATAATTTGAACTTTTCAGAATTAGCCAATAGTTTATTTCTTTGATTAGTCATTTTTCTCCATTTTAATGCTTTTTTAAACAATGTTTAAAATTTTTATTCAAATCCTGTAAGTTAATTTTCTTATTATTGTTAATAAAATTATATGTTCTGTTAACTAGGCATGAGAACTCAAATATTAGTTAGTTGCTATTGATCAGTAGAAGCTGATAATTTAGTGGCTTTTTTTCCCTTATTCGTAGCAACAACTTTGATTCTTTATAAAAAGTTTTAAAGTCATCTTGAAGCCAGCCCCACCAATTCAATTTTTTTTCAAGGGGAGGGCCAAAGGTTATAAATTTAGCTCACGTATGTCGAAAAACAATAAAAATCACACCTCCATAAATGTATAATTAATTTCCTAAAGCCAGGAGGGGTGGGGGAGAGGAGACAATAGCCTTCTCCGAAACCTCCTAAAGGACTGGTACTATGCTAAAGGTAGATTAGTAAGAAAAATGTAGTGTTACATGAGACATTTTAGAGCCTTGTTTAAATGTGCGAACATAAAGTATTAAAATAAAATTTTAAATATTAACATTTCTTCAATCATCAACTTTCGCAATACTAAATTTAAGTATGTTTTGAAAGACCAAAACATATGTGGCAGTGTGAAGCAAAGGGAATGTAAGTGGCAAAATCAAAAATTTGCTGATAATGAGTACAAATGGTAGGTGAGCCTCTCCTCTGTCTTGGAGCAAGAGATAGCACTAGTAGCCATGGTAAGTTCTATGATACAGCATGATTTAGAAAAACTTTTCATTGAAAGCCTACCTAGGAACTGATCTTTAAATGCATTATATACTCAAGACTTGAAAATGTTCATTTACATTGATTTCCTTCCCACTGCCTCTTATGAGTATCAAATAATACCTACTACCATCTTTTTTGAGTGAAAAAGTAGTAATTTTTTAAACAAACTCTAAAATTTATGCTGTAGTTATGTGTGCACATAAAATGAATACAATAATGGAAAAACCAAAAAAATAATTTTTCTTTTGTTGGCTCAAGCGCTATCTCAATAGACTGAGCGGAAATATTGTTCGATTTTATTGGTTCACTTCGTCTCCCAAAATTTACTATGTGACCCTTGAGTGAAAAAGATTGGAGACCCCTGAGTTTTCTGCTACACCTTACTTCATGTTATAAGTTTATGAATAAAGGCAGAGAGTATTAACTACATAGAAGGTGGATTTAACTTTTCATAGGCGGTTGGTGCAGCAAATAAGTGGGGGGGGGGCAAAGGAGCAGAATGGGGGGAAGGTTAGGTGGGCTCTGCCCCTACAGTTGACTTTTTTTTTATGAATTGAAGTTTAATGTTGTTATTGCTTAAATGACCTCAAAAAAATTAGGGACGAGACCTCAAAAATCGGGATGAATGGCCCTTAGTCGGCTCTTTTCTTCTAATTTAAAGCTCCATATTTTACTTTTTTTTTAAAATGAAATTATAACTTGAGCAAAATTTAAAACGCACTCTTACTAAGTCGGTTCTTCTTTCATTAAACACGTGAATCGATAAATTTTATCATTTTTGGATCGATCGTTAATTTTGAAGTTGGAAAAGTGGAGGGGCAAAATCTCTTAACTTTTTAAAGTGAGGGTACAGTTGCCTCTTTCCCCCCTAAAAAAAATCCCCCAAAACTTTATGGCTCAACTTGCTTCATAATCCCCTGTGGGCACCCCATGCCTCCGATTAATTGGCAAAATTTGACCGATTATTGCAGATTAATCTGTGCATGCCTACTTACTACTGCCTAGCAATTATTTATTGCAGTATGTAAAACAATTACAAGAATAGCCATGGATTAAAAAAAAAAATTAAATTTAAGTACTTGGCTCAAGATACTATACTGTGCTGCCATCTTATGCGAATCGTGAGCAAGAAATTCACATGTGGAGTATTTCTTGTATCCTTTTCAAAAGTGAGGACGGTAGAGAACGGAAAAAGCATTTATAAAGACTATATTCTAAAACAATACTGATGAGAAAATGTCTAAGAAACTGGAAATTTCACGAGACAACCTTAAACACATGAAGACATTAACTATGTTTCTAAAGCATAAAAAAATAAAGTTTAATTCTAAGAATAGTGAAGAAAAATTGCAACTAATGTATCATTTGACATTTCGCTTATATGAGCATTAGAGGTGGGCAATGTCGTTCTTTGTAATGATCCGTTCATCAGAGGATCGTTCATTCTTTTGATCCGTTCATTCAACTCGTTCATTTGAACGACTTCGTTCATTTAAAAATAGTTGCAGGTGATCTCTCTGCGCGAAATACTCACGGACATTCGAAATGTTTCATTAGATCAGTGATATTCTTTGGAGGAAAAATAACTTAAACTATCTAAAAGCAAGAAAATGTCTATGAAAAATTAATCAAAAAATATTTTATTTGGGGTCAGATGTAGAATATTCAGAGAAGGGGGGGGGGGGGGGGGCACAATTAAGCTGCTTCTTCGTCAGTGGGTGGGAGCAGCATACCCTTAAACAGGGCTCTTCGATCCGCGCGCCAAATCCGGCCCGCGAGCATATTTTCCCCGCCCCGCGGGAAGTTTACAAATTGAAAAAAAAAGGGTTTTATTTGATAATATATTTCTTTTTAAGCATTTTTTAAAGGAAAACTTAGCCAGGAAAATCTCAAAAACCACTCCTAAAATCAATCTTAACAAGAGTGGGGCAGGAAGGGGCAACTGCCTTTCCCTAGAGGAAAGTCTTGACTTTCACTTTCCTTTTCGAAGTCACCAAAGATAGTTTTAAAATGTATTTTTGGAACTTCAATTTCAAAAATTTCTGGAGGATAGTCGCTTACCTGTTCTTTTCATTTTATTTCACCAAAAAAATCCTTAAATGGTTTTTTGGTGATTTTAATTTTAACCGGTTTCCAGAAAGAGATTCCGAGGGGTCTTTCCAAACGTTTCAACATATACAGCTTAAAAGTGCGGTTTTCAAATTTCAATCTAAAAAAATTTCTGGACCACCTACTAAATTCTGACCATTCTTCTAACACCATGGAATTTTTCCTCAAATCTGTTTTTTGAGCTTCATTCCCAAAACGTTTCTGAAGAGAGCGTCTGAACTTTCCTCATTTCCTTAACATCGCAAATCACTAATGATAATCTGAAATTGCGTTTCCAAAACTAACTTTTTAGGAGGAAAAACATTTGACTTCACTAAAGATAACCTAAATTGACTTTATTTTTGAAAAATAATTTGGGGGAGAGAATTGCAACCCCTCTTTTCCTTAATTTTTATAAAATCGCCCTAAATTGCGAATTATGATGTGCATGTTGAAAATTTCACCGGAAGTGGAAGCTGAAACTTGTCTCTCGACCATCTGTAACACCATCGAAAATTGACTAACACTACGATTTTAGGACTTAAGTTTGTAAACATTTCCGGGGGATATGACTCGACCCCCTAACCTCCGTCCTTCTTCTGATTCAAAGACAACAAGAATAAAAATTAGGACTTTATAACTTTTGGTACTTAACTTTTCTTCAAAGCAATAAATTTTGCTTTTTAAACATCTGTTCATTGTTAAACTTATCTTGCATTTTAAAAAATGAACTCATTTCTTTTAATTTATAAATTAAATTTAGTATAGGAAATTGAAGCAAGATGGGCAAGGGCGGCAGCAACCACCATCTTGTTCTACCTTGGCTTGGCCCTCCCTTAAGTGAAACCGGACTACACTCATGCTACTGAGCAAAATAAAAAAAAAAAAAAAAAAAAAAAAAATCATGGTTGGGGGGGGGGGAAGGTCAGCTGAAGTAACTAAATCATCTGAACTTGAAATAATGTTGAATTGTTGGCACGTCTTGCGACCAAATATTAACAACTTGCCCCTTGAGCAAAAAAGGTTGGAGAGGTTGAGCAAAAAAGGTCCTTTTAGGGTCCCGGCCCTAAAAGGAGCATCACAGGTTTATGGACGTGGCGCGAGTCAGCAAGTAATTAAGGCGAAAGCATTTCTTGGTATATTATAAACTAATTGTTGAAGTAAATACAGAACTAATGTTCTTGAAGGCAATTCAGAATACAATTTGAAAAAAGACAAGATAACTTTATTTTAAATAGAATTAACGTAGTTACAGCCAATTTACTGCAAACTGGTTTCAAAACTGTTTTTTTTTTCTTTTTGTAAAGTAAACATCTGCTTTTTAAATGAAAACTGGCGTAAGTTGCCGAAACTGACCTTTTTTAACCCTAAAACAAACATCTGTCAACCACGATATCTACCCCCCCCCCCCTTAAAAAAATCAATATGCCTTACCAAAGTTGATAATCATAAATTCAATGTCTTTAGCATTTATTGGTTACAGCTTTTAATAGCAAAACCGCACTGGTTTAATCCAAAGACGTCCTTTTTCATAAATTTTATCCAGTTTCATTTTGAATTACTATGACTCTAGTTCATTGATTACCCTATGTATGTAGATGTAAAATAATTCTAGAAAAAAGTAACAATTTCAAATTTAATAAATGAAAAAAATTAAATTTATTTTCTTTCTTCCCCTGCAAAATCGAACTGTATGTGAACATAAATTGTTTTATAATGACAATTTTGCTCAGCTATTCTTATTTTTAATTATGAGAAAAGTAAATACATCAATTCTTGTACTTTCTGGTATTTTAATTTTGTATTTGTTATTGATAAATTAGTTTTATTAGCTAATACTAAGTAATTTTTCAATATATTTTTTAATGTTTTTTGTTTCCGCCAAACGATAAAATCAAAAAAAGATGCGTGCTAGAGTATGATATTTGAATGGTGTACCTTCGATCCTGCCTCCCCCCCTTTCCTGTGTGCACCACTGCGTGCTATGATTTCATGCAAAGAATATCAACTGAGAAGTAGCCGCTATGAAAAAAAAAGTTGAAGCTATATTTAGTGTTTGTTGGCCATTTATTCAAGGTGTGAATTTTTTTGAAAGTTTGCGTAATTTTGTCTGATTTTAAAGTAGTAAATATCCAATTATGTATCAGAAAAACTAATAAGTTTGTAACGAGAAAGAATATGCACTCACGCTCTATTTTGTGTTCTATATTAGCTCAGTAATGAAATTTCACGTTTTCAGTACAGCCGTAGGTTATAACTGGCGAAGTGACGCCTCCCCCCCCCCCCCCGTCAACGGGAAAACTGTCATTTTACAAAGCTTGAGGAACAAATCAATAATAAGATAAATAACACATTACCAAATGTACATTAACAATTTCAACCGAAAATGATTATCTATCAAATGTATAAAGGAATATGGATTTCCAGTAATATGTGACTCCAGTATTGTAAGGCAAGACGAAATTTTAAGTATTTTGTACGGATTTCGGAAAAGGGAATTGGAGCACAGGCTAGCAGATAACATTGATGGGATTCCTAAAATAGTTTTTGCTTACGCTATTTCTGGGAAAGCTCGAAATAGTCAAATTGGGAGACTGGTTGATGAGCATGGAAATTTAATCCAAAACGATAGGGATAATGTTCTTAATAACTTTTTTTCCAGTGTGTTTAACGATAACTGTATCTCAACAGTTGACACTAGCAAGACACAAGCTATTATGCAGCTTGAGGATTTTGTGTTTTCCAGGTAGGAGGTTCTATTTCATTTGAAAAAAATTAAAGCACCTAAAGCGCCGGGACGAGATAATATTTATCCAAAAATTTTAGTTGAATGTGCAGAGGAATTAGTAGATGTTATTTTAAATATTTTCAATGTTTCTTATAACTCAGGGACAGTGCCAGAGGTTTGGAAACTAGTTAACATAGCGCCGCTCTTCAAGAAAGGGTCTAAAGGTAATACTGGGAATTATAGACCTGTAAGTCTATAATTCCTGTAAGTCTAAAGATGTTGATGAATTAAATTTTTGCACTGAAAGCAGAACGAAAGATCATTGTTTTAAGATATTCAAATCTCAAGCTAACCTGGAAATAAGGAAAAACTACTACTTTAGTAGGGTTGTGGGCACTTGAAACAGCTTACCGGAAGAGGTGGCAATGAGCAAGGGAGTGGATAGCTTTAAGAGGGCCATTGATCTTCATTGGGGACTAATAAATTGACTAGGACCAGCCTAGCTGGGCCAAGAGCCTGTTGCTGGTCGTCTCATTTGTATTAATTTTATCTTAAAAATTTCTATAAAATGTTTTTAATTTCCCTTAAAAGCTTGAAGATGCGGTTTTTCCATATTTTTGTCCGCATTTCAAACTCTGATAATAAAGACAAGAAAACACTTGCTTCAAGAAAGATTCACATACTTTTTGAAAATCTCAGAGTAAAAAAACAGTCGCTTTTTTAGATTAGGGTAGAGCAAGAATTTTAAGAGTTCGCTTGATTTCGATTTTCTTCCCCTACTACTTCTGAATAGTGAAATTAAGTGCGAGAAAATCTCAGCCAGGATGACGCTTAATTAGTGCTAGGGAAGGAAGTTCCTTTTTATCAAGTAGATTAATTACTACCTGCCGGCGTAATTACTTTAGACGGGAATTTAGTGTTCTAAGATGTGGATGATTATTCGTGTCTTCACGCCTAAGTGAAAAGCATTTGTCCTTAAAATTGGCAATCAAAATATTTTGACATGTGAACGATTTAATATTTGTACCAAAGTCTTCAGCTTCACTGTTCGGCAAAAAAAGGCCTTCCATATGTAAACAATGTGTACATTTTTTATTTATCTGACCTTCTCTTAAATGTATCTGCTAAACTGTTCTCACTTACCGTTTTTAAGCAAGACTTTGACCAGGAGTTTTTTGCAATGAAATATTTTGAAATCTGAACACCCGTTTTAGCTTCACTGAGAAATTTTGTTTACTTGAGTTTCATACAAATTGACTGCACGGGAAGCTTTCTACATGTCTCAAGAACACTTACTCATTAGCAGCGATCTGTATTTATTTTACATAATATTTTAGAGCAGTTCAAGTAAGATGAGGTAAAGTGGTCATATAAGTAAGCTTAACGTAAAGCGGATATTCATTGCATATTCATTTCACTAAACATGTATTGTTTTTAATTTAAATGGTATGAAATAAAGTTTAATTTACGAACATATACATGCGATACTACTACATCTGTATATATATACCGGTACATACGTACGTAAACACGTATAATAGTGTATAAATGCTCATATCCGACACGTGTACATACTTATATATACGTATACTATATATTTGTATGCAAAAGTATATACGTGCATGGAGGAGCATTAATGTTACTACATGTTTATATGAGTATCTACGTGTATATATATGTATCGGCAAGAGTATATACTCGTGTATGCACGAATAGATAATTGTAAACACGAGTGTAAACACGTGCTTTTACCTGTATATAAACGAATAGATACCGGTATTTACAGGCATAAGTATACTAAAAAAATGTAGTAATTACAGAATTGTACGCGGGTGTCTACAAGAATATGTCTATATAGGTATATATTCGGCTATACACGTATATACTCGCTTATGTGTACGATTATTTTCTTTGCGCGTCTGTGTGTCTCTAACCCTATCTCCTCCGTACTGGCACTGTCTACCACGTCAATACTGGTTCTGTTGGAAGCAGGACGTCTAGATTAAGCCATTCCGCTCCGTCTCACCCCTCTAAACCTTAAGGGGTCGGATATCCGGGGGAATAAACTTTAAAATTATCAATTGTCACCCGCAGTCGGCTTTGAATCACCGCAGGTGACGAACGGTGTTGGCGAGCGAAACGAGCAGGGGCGGAGCCCCCTCCTCTATAGTATTAATTTCTGTGCGCTTCTGTCTGTGTGGCTCTAACCCAATATCCTCCGGACTAACAACGTCTACCAGGTCAATACTGGTCCCATTGGATGCAGGACATCCAGGGGAAGCCATTTCGCCCTGTCTCACCCCTCTAAACGTTAAGGACGTTCTTATTAAACTATTCCGCTCTGTCTCGCCCCTCTAAACCTTAAGGGGCCGGATATCCGGTGAAATAAACTTTAAAATCATCAATTGTCACCCGCAGTCGGATTTGAGTCACTGCAGGTGACGAACGGTGTTGGCGAGCAAAGCGAAGAGGGGCGGAGCTCCCTTCTCTATAGTATTAACAAAGGTGCGCTTCTGTCTGTGTGGCTGTAACCCAATCTCCTCCGGACGGCAACGTCTACCAGGTCAATACTGGTTCTATTGGATGCGGGACATCCAGGGGAACCCATTTCGACCTGTCTTACCCCTATAAACCTTAAGAACGTCCAGATTAAGCCATTCTGCACTGTCTTACCCCTTTGAAACCTTAAGGGGCTGTTTAAATTAGCTGTCCATTTGCAGAGTGGCAACGACAATCAAATGAAAGTGTTCTTGGTGATGGAGGAGGAGGGGGGGGGTATGGTATGAGGGCCCCACTCATCTCTACGGTGTGCCGCCATTTTTTTTCATGTGATTTGAAAATCTTAAAAAGTAAACTGTAGGCAAATAAGACAATGATTGGTATTACTCGGACTCCGGCGTCCTTATTAAGAAGCTGAATAGACGGATGGAGAATATGATCCAGCGCTGAATATGCTGCACACCTGTACACGAACTGTGCACGGGAATGACCAAAAACGACTTATCAGTGCACCGAATGTGACAATAGATCTTCCTCCTTTCCACTGAAGTAAATGTGGAATGTCTGATGATGTTTATGAGTTTATCAAACGTAGTTCAAAATGTTTTTATTTTGACAACAAGACATATTTTTTTTATTTAGTTTGACAGTCCTTTTTGTGGTTTTTCAGAGTTGGCCGCATTAGAGACCAGTGTTTTTATTAAGGCCAATTTGTCATCTTGTATTATACTGCTGCCAAACATAATATAAGCTAAAATTTTCACATGAAATGATTTTTTTTTCTCATGAAATGATTTGATTTTGATGGATGTACCAATGTGACTGGAGCCAATTGAACCATAAATGAACGAGAAATTTTGCCCTGAACCTTAGATTGGCGTTATTTGAAACACTTGCTTTAATATTTATAAGCGATACGTATTATATATTTTTCGTTGTCATTGTTGATCCCCAATTTATTCTATAGTTTTATTATACATTTTTCATTGAATGAAGCAAGCGTCCCGGAAATACCTTATAGCACTGACGAATACAACGACATTTGACTGTCTAAATGTGACTCCGATATGAAAACATGACTTATTTTGGTCAACTCAAAACATTTCTTTCGATATTGCATAAGTAATAAGGTAGAGATACAATTTTCATTAAAACAGTTAGTAGTGGTTCTCACATAAAGCATTTAAGGAATTCAATCTAAACTGTTTTGGAAACTGTATTGTTTGAAAAAGTATTTGACATTTATTCCCATTCTTTCATTTGAAAAATGATCTGATCCCATAACTCATTTTCAAACACTCAAAATAGAAGATGTTACGTTTTTTCTTGTGTGTTTTTCGCTACGAACATACGAGCGAATGGTTTTAATTTAACTATTATTCATGGCACACACACGAAATGTTCTGGAAAAATTGTAAAAAAGATTAATGATACTATATCAGCAGCATTTTAGCTATGATCATAACTAATCGTTTACACGCCAAATTATCGCCTTGCTGTTTCAGAAGAGATGAAAAATGAAGTGTTTTTTCTTCAGCAGTCCTGTTTTAGGATGTTTCCTTAAAGCTTCTGTTTTTCTATTTGTGTATGTGAAACAGTAATAGAGACTGGAAAAGTGAAAAAATAGCAGAAAAGAGAAAAATTATAGATACATTTAAATTGAAAATACGTAAATGGTTTCTCTCAACGAAAATATTTGATATTATAACTTCTTTCAGGCGTTGATTCACATTTTAACATTTTTTGAAAAACGCTACTGACTTTTTGATGCCATATGTTTTATAGACAAACTTTTGACAACAATATTTTTTAAATATTTTGAATGTGGTCTGCTTTGGTTTGTCAGGAAATAGGTGACTTTGTTACGTTATAATGTTACTTTCTGTGAAGAAGTCTTACATTTTTACAAGAAAAAAGAGGCTTGCCTTTTGAGGGTCAGCTCACTCAAGAAATAAATTGCGGAGCCAAGTCTCAAGCAAGAAGTCAAGTAGAGAAACATCATTACTTAGAAATAACCATTAATAGAAACTACACATCGACCAATCAGACTGTATGCTTACGAAATGTTTTCCTTTTTTTTCCATCCATTTTCTTCTACTAGTTTGTTTTGATGTCTTTGAATGAAAAATAATATTTGAAAACATCAAAGCAAAATGATTCGTGTGTATTGATTCCGCGCATTGTACACCAAAATTATTTTTTCACGTATATGTATTTTAATATTTGTAACGATATTACGCTATTTGTTTTTAAATAAAGTATATTGGTTTTGAGGCATTGCATTAGTTTTTCATGTTAATTGAACGTCTTATTTTTCATTCAAAATTTTGCAGCTAACTTCTTTAATCATTCCAATATTTAAAAATTCTACACATTCAGAAATGGATATTTATGTTTTTTAATAATAAAACCTCATTGTAAAATTTTTTGCATAACCTTACTGCATAAAATCTGTGGCAGCATATAGCTGCCTCCACTACTCTGGAAAAACTTGAACTGATATAACTGGTGTAAAGTTACACATCACTTGTGGAAGGTTACACCATGGTAATGTAACTGTAGCGCAAAGTCTCACTAATTTCTGCGTAAGGTTACACCATAATTTTCTTACAAAGTAAATTGCATGAAAGGTTACACATTAGCAAAAATTAAGTTTTCATCTAACTTTCTTGAACGGGTACTTATTTTTAACTGTAAGTAGACTTATACTTCAAGTTAACTATTCGATGGTTTAAATTATCCCGATTAAGAAATGATCAAGTACTAATTTCTTTCTATACGTTTTAAATTGAAAGTACAAAAATAAATTAGTAGGTTACAGTAATTGAAATTTCGGTTATAACAGTATTAAAAAAAATCATGCTTGTTTTTCCACTATTCGTTTATTCAATATTTATCAAGTTCATGTTTTTTCACAACCAATATAGTACACCAATTATGTATTTATTTTAATATACAAATGAGACATTTTTATTGCACTAAGAGAGGAAATAACACAAAGGACACACTGAGTGGTGCTCGAACCCACAACACGAGTCTCACAGACAGGTCGGAGAGCAAGAGTTTTTACCGCCTGACCACAAAGGCCGGTTTTCGTTTCGCTAATAAGAGCTCACGCCGATGCTGATCATTACGCATGCACTTTGAATTCTACTGACTGCAGGAGGGACTTTGCACAAATCATAGTGCAAGGTCCCTCCAACAATTTGAGTTTTTAAAACAATGATACTATACACTCCAGATTTCGTGTAACGTTACACCCATTAACTCTGGTAACCTTATACATTTTTTAGTGATATAATTGAGTTTTTATGTATCGCTGTACCTAATCTTCTAATTAGCTTTTGTATTTTGATTCTTCTCAAAATATTAGTTACTTTCGGTATTACAATACTACTGCTAATTATTACTTATAACTATTAAACTTTTCATTTGTCACATGTTCTGCATTTGCTTTACACATGAAATCAATATATTAAAATATAAAATATTAGAGCAAATTATTCGAAGAAATTTTTTCTGACTTTTTAAGGACCTACATCATATTTATTCGTTTAGTCACTATCCATAATGGTAATGCATCATAAATCACGATGTCATTAGTGAAATTTCAGAGAACTATAATGACTTTGGCCAAAGTGGGAAGAGGAAATATTATAAAAAATCCTGTATCGAAGTAATTTGCTTCATTTAACTTTTATGTGATGCTAAAAACTCTTCCGGCAATTTTTTTATGGTTGTTTTTAATAATAGCACTTTAAAGATACATAGAACCTTGTTTTAACTTATGATAGTAATTGCATGCAGTTAGGTTTCAATTCTAGTTTAGTTTTTATTTGCTTCTATTTAAACACAATTCTCTACAATGTGTGGTGTCTCCGCGAGATAACATTTTCAGTTATTATTGTCAATATTTGTCTTACCTTTAACGTATAAATAATAGAAGTTGCATTTTAATGTGAAAAAAAAAACTTCTAAACGATATGAAAATTCTCAAAGCATGAGGAATGAAAATATTATCAAAAAATTTGCAATATTGATTATTTTCAGGTAACTCCAAAAAATATCAATTACAACTGTATTACTACCAAAATAAGATCAACAATGCCCATTCCAATCCCATATTCATTGAACCAGTTCCTCTAGGGTAAAAGGGGGAGAGACGCCATACTTTTTGCAGAAATTAGGTAAAAAATTCAAAATGCAATATAATTCAACCCTGTATGTTTTATTTTAACGTCACACTATTATTAAGTATTAAAATTACCATTAACAAGCTTTAGACTTCAATAAAATACAAGTAAAAAATAAAAATTGTAAGTTAACAGTAGGCCATCTCTCCCATAACGTGTGAGAGAAACTCTATATAGTGTGGGAGAGCTGTCATATATGTTATTCCTTGTTTTTGAAGTTTGGCATCTCTCCTCGTTATGTGGGAGAGATGCCATGTAGGCATAAAGTACGTAAGTATTAACCTATATTGTAAAATGTAGTGAAAATAAGTAAATAACAAGTTAAAGATTAAAACCAGTTCTTACCTTACGGTGTCTTTGTTTTACGTTTAGCACTTATTGAAACCTCTGCGACTCAAAATTTTCATCGAAAAATGCTCGTACGAAAAAAATCTTTTCGTCATACACACGTCACACTCAAACGCAGTCGAACAAGAACTGACACGTTAAGAAGTAAGCGTCAGTGATTAAATAAAAACAGTGAGAAATATAGCCGTCATCTCTTTCCTAAACACTGATTTCCTGAAAGTATGGCATCTCTCCCACTTTTATCACATATGGTTTGAATGATACACGTATTAAAATATACACCTAATAATTACGCAATTGTTTCATTAGTAATAATAGTTAAAATATTAAAGAGGTTTAATTAAAATAAAATTTTATAATAACTAATTTTGGTAATACGTTCATTACTCAATGCTTGTCAAAGTGTAAATACCATAAATATCAAATTATAAGAAAAACTATGCTTTTATGAATCGGAATAAATATGAAAATGATATACTTAATTACATTCAAATTATCTAGTTTTGTTATTAGCTTCATTACCTGCACCTATTTTTTTAAAGGTGCATTTTTAAAGTTTTATTAGCAGGTTTTTTTTATGGTCGAAGCGGCCACCGAACACGGCTAAGCTAGCTGCCCGCCGTGGCGGCTAGTTGTTACCCGACTGCGCGTGCGCGACGCAAAAGAGGTAATGCATTTAAGTCTATGTATGTATTTATGTTTGTTCGTATGGGGCGTTGTAGAGACTAAATAGGAGTGTATTATCAATTTATTCCTTCAGTCAACCACACTGAGTTTAAACTTTTTTTCAATATACCAATTTTACCTCATTGTTTAAAATTAATTATTTTATTGTTGTACCACTCATTTTAAACGGCAATAGTATAGAAAGATAATACACTCATGTTCGCGAGAATTGCAACACCATGAAGGAAGCATCATAGTTGAATGAAATTTAATACGCAGTTAAGTGGTAATGGTACAAATAAATGATTACATTTTCAAACCAAACAAACAATAAAAAGGGATAGAAATTAGTATTTTGTGTGGCCATCACGCACCGCAATAAGAGCTGCTACACGACTCGGCATGGAGTGAAACAAAGTTTGAATACCTGCCTGCGGAAGAGTATTCCATATTGTTTGTATGCGCAACCAAAGTTCGTCTGTAGAAGCAACAGGACGAGGATCACGAGCGAGACGCCGCCCAACGAAATCCCACACATGTTCAATCGGTGACATATTCGGGGAATATGCAGGCAAATAAAGAAGTTGTACCTGCTGCGAATCAAGTTAGGATTTGACAGTCCTGGCAACATGTGGACGGGCATTATCCTGCTGGAATAGAGCCCCTGGCAATCCTTGCAGGAAAGGAAAAGCTTGGGGCTGTAAAGCTTCGTTTATGTATCGGGTACTGTTCAAATTTCCCACAATTCGTAGCAATTGTGATCGTCCATGATATGCTATGGCACCCCAGACCATAACTCCGGGTGTTCGTTCACTATGGTGTTTGATAATGCACTCCGGAATGTGCCGTTCACCGGCATAGCCTGACACGAATTCGGCCATTATGGTGCCACAAATTGAAACGGGATTCGTCAGAATAGACGACCTGCTGCCAATCAGCACGCAAGCTCTTATTAACATTGGCCCATTGTAGCCGCAGGCGACGATGGTTTTGCGTGAGAGGAATCCTGTATAAAGGAATCCTATCGCGCAGCATACGCTGCAGCAGACGTCTCCAAATTGATGAAGCACACAATGAAACACCCGTAGCTGTTGACCACTGTGCTGTCAATTGTCTAGAAGAATTGTCTGTGCGGTCCGTCAGCACCATACGCACCAGGTGTCTGTCATCGCGAGCTGACGTCACATTTCGGGGTCCACTCCCGGATTTTCGAGCTGTCCGACCCTCGTCTGTCTAATGCTTCCAAACACGCAACGAGCGGCTATTGCACGATAAGACAATCCATCTTCACGAAGCCGACGATTCTGCCCCGTTCAAACTCCGAAATTTGCTCAAATTTCGCTTTCTTTCGTCGAAGAGGCATAGTAAAGATTCAGTTAAAGTTTACTCTAGCATATTAGCACCGATAATCTTACACGCCTCGCTACAGCTGTCTATTTATATTCGGTTCGATCCGTCGTTCAGAAGGCGCTGCTCAGCATACGCATGCGCTACCGGTCTGCTATTCTAATTATTTGCATATCATGCCCTACTTTACATTTCCTGCAATTTTCAGCTCACTCGCGTAAGTCCTTCGTGGTGTTGCAATTTTCAATAGCAGGAGTGTATATTCCGGCCTGTATTCAGAAAACTTATCGCCGTACAGAAATAAATGAAAAACCTTTTTTGATAATATCACATGGACCATAATTTTTAGACGGCATCATTTTTTAAATTTATTAATATTTTATAATAACTCGTTCTGATTTAATTTAATAATAAGGGAGGGGTTGGCACCCCATATATTCACCTCCGTACCAATAAATTGGTACGGCATTGAAAAAAAAAATGAAATTATATGTAAAAAGAAAAGAAAATATGCTAATGCCGTACATGGTAAAATCACTGAAAAAGTTCGTAAACTAATTGGAAAAGCAAAAATTCTGGGCCTTTCCAGATCCATTTTTTTTGTACGGCAATAAGTTAAAAATGACTTTGAATTGATTATCTTTAAAATTAACTGTATGCCGTACAAAATCTTTTCATCCTAAAATACCCTCTCCCGATGCGTAACTTCCTGTTCCGGTGTAATCGCATGTACCACCCAAAATGTACTGCGTGGTGCTTGAATTCTTTTTCCGAGCTATACTACGGCTTACAATAAGATTCGCGGTGGATCAAAGGACCCCCCCCCCCCCTATTTTTCGACTGGGCTTGCGTACTATGGATGGGTATTGCTCGAATACTGTAAAAAAGAAAAAAAAAAGTAGTTTTTGGTTATAAAATAAAAACCCATTGATGCATAAATATAACTGCAACGTCATTTTCGCAGAATCATGAATATTTAGAAATGAAAACAACTAAGCATCCTCGAATTGTATTTTCATCGTAATGCAAAATACTGTGTTGGGTGAATAATAGAATATAACCAATACGTTGCGTTTTGTTCGAAACCGAAGTAGACTAATCAAAAAATTGTTTCATCTTAAAAAAATGCCTTCTAAATTGTTTTCTCCAAATCTTTTTCTGGATTGATGTAAAATTTGAAATCATAGCGCAAAGTACTTATTGAATGAATTTGCAGTGAAAGTTTGTCTACAGAATAGATTTTTTTTATGAAACGATATTGAAGATTTATTTAATAAAAGAATAACTTTAGAGACGCGTAGCGTCAATCAAAGACCTTTTAAATTTTTTTGACTTGACTGTCAAACACTTTCAAGAAAAAAATATAATTGGTAAGCTCTTGAATGTTTATTTTGATAATGAACTGCCAGTGAGGAGAAAAGAGCCATGATGGATGATCCAAATAATAATAAAAAAGCCTTTTGTTATGAAATATAATTAAAGAAAGACATAAATATGACGACACTGTATATGAAAAAAAAAATCACGTTTTTTAAGTTTGCAGAGTTTACTATTGTCATGCAAAAAAAATCATTTAGAAGAATTTATGGATTGGAGTTGATGCATAGATTACTTAAAAGCAAAATATATAGATTACTTAAAAGCAAAACATTTTCCGTATGTTAAAACCTTATCAAGGATTGTTATGTTATACTTAGTACCTGTTATTTTGAGAAATATTTCAACCGTTTTGTTTCTTGTAGAATGTTTCCGAGTTCTTTTTTCTTCATGTATTTAAAAACAGAAATCAAAACATTATCAAAAGTTCGCCACATGACAAAAATGACGATCACATAATCGATAAATATTCCCCAGGAGTGGTGGAGCTACGTGGCTTTTCCTAGTCCTAAAATTTCCAATCTGGTGTAAAAGAATGAACTTTGATATTACGGAGAAACATTTTGAGACTAACATGTTGCTTTTCCTAGTTGAACAATCTTTAATCAACTGAGAGAAACTTTAAAACCTAGGATGACTTTCACCAGAGCCTAGATTACATTAAAAATCAGCTGGACCTAAAATAATGCCGAAATTTACGCAAACTCCCAGCGTCAAACTTCAAGAAGAAGATGTGAATTTAAAACAAATTCTGTCGGGATGCGTTTGAAAAAGAGAAAAACTTAATTTAAAATATGTTTCCTTGGAGACTTATGTCCATAGCTTATATTCAGTGAGTTTCTGTTTGCTTGTTTTTGTATGTAGTTCATTCATTAATGATGGTTCATGGTTTGAATGCAGGCTCTGGCTTCTGTCCCAAGGTTTTATCATTCCATACTCACAGTAGAAGATAGAAAATAGCGTCTCTAGCAGATATTGGGGCTATATACGTAACTTTATCAGGACAATTTAGGAATTTATCTAAGATTTCTGAACTAAATATTTGTAAGTACGGGCCAGGTTTAAGTTGTGCTCTCGATAATTTTAAATCTCATAGTTTTAAATGAAGCATAAGGTAGAAAACTTCATGATGGAAATAATTTTCTACTGTATATAGTAGTTGTCTTAAGTACTTAAGTTTCAGGGCGTTACACAAGCATATCAAAAATTTTCTTTGAAAATCATCAACTTTGAGACCGTTTAACTGCAAAAGAGAAGATTAACCCATGCTGATTAATTTTTTTCTGAGTAACATACTATGTGTGGTTAATCCTACGGTTGTTTCTGGGGATCTCATGGTTTTAGCAGACATGCGGGCAGAAAGATGGTAAAAAAAGCAATGAAAGTAGCATTTTCAATTGAGACATTTGTAAAGACATGAGTGATCTACTAAATTATTTATGCTAGTTTGTACCTAGTAACAAGTAATATCTATATAAAAATTGTCTTGGTTCCCTCATTGCTTTTTAAGACAAAAGATACTATATTTAACAGCATATATTAATGACCTTTAACTTTTATTTCTACTTTAGGGCTAAAAAGTCAGATTTGAGAAGAAAGAAGCATCACTTTTTCCTTCCACATTACTGCTAACATATGTACAGGGTGTCCTGAAATAGACTAGCTGTTTTCAAAAATTTATAACAGAAAAATGGTTCATGAAAAATAAATTCCTGCAGAAAATTCATAGGTGGGCTATAAATGTTTCCCTCCCACAGTTGCAAAATTTATTTGAAAAATTTACCAATAGATGGCACTGCAAATAGTAAGGCACTTTTTAATCAAAGAAAACTAGAAAATTACATCATAATTTTTCAAAAAAAATGATTTTTAATGAACAAAACTACACAACAATATCTTGAAAATATCTACCGACGGCTACAATCACACGTCGCAATCGGAGAAAAATCGGTGAATTTCAGTTCTTCCGTTTTTTTTCCCTGGGTTTACTATCTGAAGCGCTATCTGTTGAAATAAGTTTGAACTACAATTTTTTGAGCTCATAGGGGGGGGGGGGGATTTACCTTAAATCACGATAATTTTCAGCGAGGATTTTTTTTTTTTTTGAGCAATCAAAAAAAAAAAAATATTGCTTATTTTTCTTACTTGACGGTTTTGATGTTCCTATGACTTTATTTTCCCCCGCCTCTCTCTGCAGCACCACCGTCGACCGGTCTCACGATGCTGCTCCTCTAGCGAAATCCGTCTCCAGGTCAACATCCCACACACACTAATGCCTGCACACTGACACAAACACACATGCACACACCTACACACTCATGCCTGCACACAGAGACAAACACACACGCATACATATACACACCTACACACACACACTCATATCTGCATACAGACAAAAACACACACGCATAGATACACATACCTATACACACACATATACCCACATACTCGTGATTGCGAAAAACATAATTTGAATTCAAGAAGCTAAAATTCAAATTAATCTATCTTTTTTTTTAAATCATTCATAGTTTTCCTGTTAGAATTGTTTGAAAACAGTCAGTCTATTTAAGGACTCTCAATAAGTACGGATTGTTGCTCATTACTTTATCATTTGTTAAATAACTTAGTTTAACCAATATCCAACTTACGAATTGCACATTTTAGAAGGTGAGAGTATAGACAAATTTTCTCTGAACGAGTTTCACCGGTTGTTCCTAATTAGATTGTTTAGCAAATGTGAAATACATAATTAATTACTAAAAACACACTATAGCCAAACTCTGAAGCTATTAAAAAATTAAATTTTATTTATAGATTAGTACTAAAGAAAGAATAAAAGGGAAACCTACCGTTATACAAGAATAAGAAAAAAACCTTTTCCTAATCGATACTTTTATTCTGATCCGGTCCTGTGCTTAAGGTAGGATAAAATAATATTTACTAGACTAGAGCTCTTTTAAGCGCAGAGAGAATTCTTTTCACAAGAATTGAGAAGGCTTTGAGCTATTTATTACTCCAAATTCATCATTAAATTCCCTGCAAAGACCTTCTTAAGATGTACACTTATTGTGAGTTAGAAGAAAATATATAGAGATAGGTTTCACTCAGCGTAACTACTTTTACCTTGAGACAGCTCGGTTATATTCTTTTTAAGGCCAGAGAAAATTTCTGCATTCGGAGAAAGTACTTGAGATTCTTTTGTGTTCGTTAATCACCCAGGAGCTTCTCTTTTATTTCTTGGATTTGCTTGTAGATGAAAAGTGATATATTGGGAACGAAATATACATAAAACAAAGGTTTCAATTTTGGACTTTGGTTTTAGATGGTACAAGTAAACAAAACAAAGGAAAATTGTTGTAGAGATGCATACAACGTAAAGCTGAATTTTCAATGTGCAAAATATATTAGTAAAGATCCTTTAAAAAATGCTAGATAAGCAAGTATCAAATGAAAACTGGTAAAAGGCGTCATTTTGCACTCTAAACATTTCAACTTTTCACAAGAGATGCAGTTTGGAGTTTTTTGGAAAGGCAAGATTTGTATTTTTCTTAAACAGCAAAAGTCACATTTGTTTTAATGATATTTGGGGTTAAATTTGTAAATTTGACAAATTTTTAATGGATACGATTTTCTTCTCAGTTTTCATAGATTTTGGTTCTGTGAAGCAATTGTTTAATAAGTGCTTTATTAAATTTATTATCTGAATTCAAAACAAATGAACTAAAAAGTTCTTAAGTACTGACCAATTTTAAAAATACTCATCAACTATTTTTTCAAATGAGTTTCGAATAATCTCACAGTATAAAACATCCACAATTCAAAAAAATTAAATTCCAAAAGATCGAGCATTTAAAGTATTAGAAATAATGCCCTTAGTATCATTTTATCCCCAATCAATATTTACTATTCACATGTTTTTAACTTTTTCAGTGAATTTTAGGGACTATTTAACATATTTCACCCGACAATGCATAAAATATGGCTACCTTGGTAAAAATTTTAAATATTTTGAACAAAGGTTCATTTATTATAAGCATAAAAAGGACACAATTGCCCAATAATGTCAAAAGTAACATATGAGTAAAGGTGGATATGGCTGAAGTAAATTTCTCTGTATTTACTTTAATATTAAATACACCTAATCAGGAAAATTAGAAATTTCTACCAATAAAGTTCCAATTTTACTAATAAAATTATGATGCTAAATCAGATATGGCTGCTACTAAAACTAATAATAAGTAAATTTCTCTATATTTACTTTGATATTAAATACACTTAATCAAGAAATTTCTACCAATATGGTTCTAATTTTACTAATAAAATTATGATGCAAAATCAGATGTGGTTCCTACTGAAAGTTATTTGAGCTGCCAGTTGCACCTAGTGATTCTGAAAGCCTGCAAAATCTATTGAATGGTTATGACGCAAAACGCAAGGGATATGTTTGAACTGTTCAAGAGACATGTTAATACACTGCTCACAAAATTAGGGGAGCGCATGGTTTTAACAAAATTGAGAAAAATATTATTCCGGAAATTAATTTCCAATCAAGTCTCCATATTTTCAGAAAACATGAGAATATTACGTAATTTTCGGAAGAAAATCGACGTTTCTGTCGTCGAAAAGCAGAAAAAGGATACAAGTGCAGAAATTGCGATTTAACAGAATCGCACAAACACTGTCACTGTTTGAGCGGTAATGTTCAACCGTTAATTTTTTTTTGATTGGAATATGCCACGACACCGTAATTTACCAAATTCCATGGCTTGACGTTTTTTCGAGGGACTGAAATGAGGGCAAACACAAAGAACTGTAGCAGACGGTGGTGGAGAGGCATAATTTCATGTTCATTTCACTGTTCTAGAGGAGTAAAGTTCCCAGTCAAATGTTTTCTGCTTCTTTTTTGCTGTATTGCATCTTAATACACTTACTCAATTATTTTTGCCTCGTAAGGCTACCTCACAAAGGTTTCTTCACTTTTCTGTGATTGCTCCCTTAATTGTTTTGAGCAGTGTATATGCCGAGCAAAAAAGAAACTAGGTTTCAAATTAGGAGACTTGTAGCATTGTAAAAGTCAATTTTAGACGCAGATTTCATTATTTTTATTATTATTATTATTTTTTTTTGCTGTCTAGGCAGAGCACTAAAAACTGAAATTCTGGTTAGCGAAGATGTTGGTAATGACGTTTTAGTACTTATACTATGAAGCCTTCTCCCTATGAATAAGTAATATTGTTAAATGCCTGTTATCCTGTTCTTGAGAAGATGACTAATATAAAATAGTAAAATAAAAATGGAAAACACTTTTCTAAAGCTGATATGAACCTGAGACTAATTCTAGAGTAAATTTTAATTTCTTTTCATAAATTGAGAGTAAATTCTATTTTTCTAGACATTTGCCCTTATGCGTCAAACTCTTTTTCAATCTATCTAGGAAATGCGGAGCACAGCATTTTGGAGAAAATGGGCAAATTATGCGCACTTAAATTCACAGAGCTGTAACACCTTAAATATAACAACGAACTGTCTGAATTTTTCAATATATGAAACATAATATATCCAAAATTTGCTACACAAAGCATCTAAGTCATTTCGTTCTTTAAAATTAATTTAGAAGATAACAACTGAAAACGTGCATCGCGCAGAACTTCCCTACCCAATCGGGCATTTCTGTGCACCTCATCTGGCTGTGAAGGTAAAATAGTAAACTGATATGTATTTAAAAACTGAGTGTATCTGTGCGTCTGTAACCATATCTCCTTCGGACTGGGAATGTCTAATAGGGCAATACTGGTACCGTTGGACACATGACATCCATGGAAAGCCATTCCGCCCAGCCTTCTAGGGCCAGGCTTTAGTCCTGAAAATGTCCTGAGGTCCCTGTCCTCAGAGTACATCCAGGTGTAAAAGCATTAACATCAACAACCGCCGCACAGAGGGGTATTTGAGCCAAAAAGCTGGCCATAAGTCGAAATGTCAACTTTGATGATTGGTGTCGGACTTAAGTCTCAAAACAGGAGGATTAATATGCCATTATGTGGAAAAGTAATCTTTTTTCATTGAAACTAACCATAAAAATTTGGCATCAGTCGGAACTTAGCACTTTGATGATTCGGTTGTCTGTGTTTACGACATTCGAGATTTTCAATAAAACTTTAACGTTTTATTTTTCGCGTTAAAATTATTTTAGAAGAAAAATTAATTATGGATGGGCTTGGGGAAGGTTTATATTCTATTATTTATCAATTTTTACTTTTTAAGACTGTAAGTATTTTTTTAAATGCAATTCTTGAAGCCTCACAAAAATATCATCCATTTTTTTGAAATGTTTTATGAAAATGAATGTTTTTAAACATTGTGTACTTGTTTGCACTACTTCTAAGTTATACTTTAGATTGTCTACTTTGATAATCTACAGCAAAAGTTTCCCCGAGTTTGTCCAAAGAAATAATAAAACTATAAATAGAGCATATTATTATTTTCATAATTTTGAGCTTTTTTGATTACTTTTACGTTCTATGGCTTCAGTCATGAGTACGACTCTAAAGCAACTACACAATATTATAAAAGGTAGTATATAAAGGCTATTTGATGCAAAGTTCAAGCAAATAGAAATAAAACTAGCTGAAATTATGGATTTCTCTTGAAAATATGGAAATTGAAAAATATCGCCCTGTTTTATTTCTGGGTCTGACTTTGAAGTCAGTCAGTAGTATCAAATTGTTTTTTAAAGTCTAATTCATATGCACCAGACTGAAACTTGTGACCAAAAATAACCGAAAAAAGAAAAATTTATGAAATTAATATTCTGCTGTATTTATTGCTTTATTATTTTTCTGTGCAAACTCGTGCAAACTTTTGCTGCAGATTGTTAAAATAGACAGTATTATAGGAAAACTTGGAAGTAGTACAAATGAGAGCAGAATATTTAAAAATATTGTCTTCTAAGAAAAAAAAAGAGGGGGATGTGTTTTTGTGAGGCTTGAAGAAAGGCATTAAAAGAAAAATTAAAATTATATACATATAAATTGATGAATAATAGAGTACAAACCTTGCTCGAGCCCTTCCATAATAAATATTTCGTCTAATATCATTTTTGACGTGAAAAATAAAACAGTGAAGGTTGGTTGAAAAACTTGAATGTCCCAAACAAAAGGACAACTGAATCATAAAGTGTTAAGTTCCGACTGCTGGTAATTTTTTACGGTTCGTTTCAATGAAAAAAGAACGTTTTCATTTACTGCCATGCTTATTTACCTGTTTTGATACTCAGGACTGACAATAAACAGTAAAGTTGACAATTTCGAATTTTGGTCAGCTTTTTGACTCAAATACCCGTCCGTGCGCCGCAGGTGGCATTGAGTCACAACAGGAGGCGAATAGGCAGAAGAGAGCGAGCAGCGGCGGATACCTCTAGTTTTTAGCTAATGCCAGACGTTACTCTGTTGTCTTCTTCTTACATAGAAAAAGCTTTTTAACTTATTAAAAACTATTAGACTAAATCTTACGTAGTGATTGTCTTTGCTTTATTTGAGAAAAAGCAAAAAAAAGTTCAAACCTAGTGGTAGAGTCTATGGCTTGTATGAGATAATAGAGATAACAGAGTTATTACATTTACTAAGTATTCGTGTACTTCCACGAAATAGTGGATCAGTAAAATTGGATCCTCTCTCTTAGACTTAGTATTTTTGTCAAATTGCTGAAGCCGCTCATAAAATAAATCTAATTTCCACCCAATGAACAGCAATAAACTGCTCCTATTGAGTCTCGGCGTTAAAGTTGCAGATAAATTCTCAAACACGTAGACATGAAGTTAGAAGGAACGAAATGTTGTTCACCCAAATTGCTGTTTAAATGGACACCATTAACGGTTTTTGAAAATGTATGCTGTACATTAATTTCAATTATAAAAGCATAAAATTCACATTTAAAATATAAGTGTTGGTAACATTTAAATATCTTGCCAATTACTACTGCGCAGAATTACACCATAAGGATTGCACGCTGCCATTTTTCTATGCTGCCATGCAGCTTAAAACGTATTTGATTCCAGTACATTTGTTATGAGTGCACATAAGCAATCATACAACCAAATTAACTGTAACAAAAGAAAAATAATCACTTTTTTGTTATTATATTTTATTTTAACAAGAAAATTGTTTTAAAAGCGATAGGCAAAAATATTATCACACACCCAGACGAAACAAGCAAGCATAATGTCGTCTACTTCTTCACAGTAAGCCTTCAAGCTCTCCTGCAAATGGCAGTAACGTACACACGACAGTGTGTATTGTGTGAACATGGGAACACAAGTGCGCAGAATTACCTTCATGTGTAGAATTCGCCTACTTCTCCATTAATTTCACGAAACTGTGAGATTGTTTCCTATAAGATCAAAACTGATTTAAAGTGATACTGTGATTCAAATCAATTATTTTTGAATGAACGAAAGTACTTCTTAGCTCTTTTGCATACAAACAACATTCAACATTCATACGTTATACGACTAATTAATTTTCATGCTTAAAAGATAGAGTAAGCTTAAAATGCGAGTCGTTTTGTACAATATAAGAAACAAGCTGACCCGTGCGAAATATTCGCTATCGAAATTCGTCGTCCTGATGTAAAAATACCATGTAAAACACCATTCGTAAAAACTTACATATTCACCAGGTTGAAAACTACTGGATTTGTTGGCTCACGAACTAATTAAGATGACTTAAAAATACATATGTTATACACGAAGTGGTTGATTTAAGAAACGAAGAGCTTTCCCGCTGCATTATTTTTAGCGCTTTAGATGTTATACGTAATTTGTTTTCTTTTTAAAACATTACAACAGCAGACCTCTCAAAAAAGGGACACGATCCCTGGACAATGCCTGTCGTTTTACAGACTGCTATCTTTTGACAATACAAATGGTTGTTTAAAATTTAACCGAGCGAATCCATCCGATTTTTTAACTGTAATTTCATTTAAAGCACTCAAAATGTGAATTGTTTGCTTATTTTTCGCATAAAGCGAGGGGAAAAAAACCTTTCAAAAATAATATAAATAATCAATTTTAGTAGGAGTAATATTTAAAATTTGCCAACAAATAACCTAGAAATTTAAACTGAATATATGCGAGATTCACTTGTATGGAACGTAACTCAAGAATGTGCTTGAACAGAAGCATTAACTGTTGCATGAGAAAAAAACGAGCAATGATGGTTATGCACAAGATAATACATGTAGGTGATTTTTACCAAACGGATATAAAATTGAAATTTTTGATAGTAAAACTCGTGTCAATCATATTTTCTGATACAAATTGGCGGCTTTATATCAAGAAAATAAAAATGATAACTTTGTTTGAGCCTGCTGAAAATAATATAGCAATACCACTGAAAAAACTTTGAAAACAAATCAATTGGTAAACAATAAACATATTTCCGTACTCAAAATAAAATTTTATCAAATTTGTCTATGATTTTAAAAACAAGTACGCTCCAATGCTTAAGTAAGCAAAGCATACATTTTTACCTTCAACCTATACGTGCTCACAGAAAAAACCATTTGGGTATTGAAAAAAAAAAAAAAAAAATGCATTCTTTTGTAACAACAAATTTATTTCAGTCATTCACGCTTAGAGTGGGAACTACAACAGTTATATTTGAAACCAGAGGTGCATTCACTCATTAATTTTAATTTAATTTTATAATAAGACTCGTAAGGATTTTTCAAAAGTCGATCGGTTTGAATGCAGTGAAAGCCATTTGCTTTCATGGATTCCAGGCTTAATTAAAATCTTATCTATAAACCTTGGAGAATACGAATGACTGAAAATTATATTTTTATTATCTAGTAATGTTTTAATTAGAATCTTGTATGCTTTAAAGTATAATTGAAAATTTGACTCTTTAACTAGGTCTTTAAATCTATGTTGATTGCTTAATTTAAGCATTTTATTTGTTTTTTATCATTTGACTATGTATTTTTATGACATATCTAGAATGATGGGCTTGGGCAATGTAGTTGTATAGTATAATGTAAACGATTCTTAGATTTTGAATTACTTCAAAAACAAAATTTTCGAAGAAAAATACATTATATATACTTCTAAATGAAAATAAAGAATAGAATTTCATTATGGAGGGGACTGTATGAAATTGTTTCTCCAGAAAAAAAAAGCAAAACAAAGAAAACGAAATTTGAAACGTGGTTCTGATATGCATAGAGGGCGCTAAATGTAATAGTGTTAGTTTAATATTTGTAGCTTTCCCACTTTCGAGGTATGCGCAATTGAAGTACAGCATGTAATGATATATTTAAATGGCATAAGTCTCGGTAGTTCTGGGCAACGCTTATGAGATTTCCCGATAGTCATTAGTCATTCTGTTACGTAGCGTATAAGTTTTCAACTGCTGTATTAAATTTGGTGTTCATGTATGAAGTAGTCTCGATTTGCATTTTATATTTAAAAGGTGAATGAACATTTTTCTGATATTTTTCGATGCATTGAGACCTACGCCATTTAAATATATAACATTATATGCTATATTTCACTTGTATATCTCTAAAACGGGGAAGTTGCTAAAACGTAGACTCCCAATATCCAATTCAGCATCCTCAATATATATAAAAATCACGTTTAAAAACTTCTCGAAAAATAAGTTCATACCGTAACCTCGTTAAGTGGAATTTTAGATGAATGTTTTTTACCCAATGGAATATTTTTAGGTGTATAAGATTTTTTTTAAAAATATAAATACGAGATAATTTAAGAAACATTTCTTCCTTACTTTTTGAATATGACTTAAGATTACCATGGGTTGCAGCATGGTGCGGCAAAAAAGGGTTTATCCCCAGTCGGGGATTGATCCTGTGCTGTCAAGGTATTTAGTAAGGGCAATAGAAATTCTCTGAAAAAAAAAAAGAATAAAAAAAAAAAGAAAACGCAACATGATCTAAATATTAAACGGAAAAGAGTTTATGCGTGTGTATATATGTACTTATATGTGTGAATGTCTCTCATACATATTGCCAATTTACGCCAGATATTCACCAAATATGGAACCATTTTGTCAAGGGAAAAATATTCAAAAGTGAGTTTAATTTTAGTTTCTCTTTTAAGTTGAAGTTCGAACTAGTTTTCAAGCTAACGGAACGATTTGAGGAGTTATCATTTGTGCGAGTTGTGGGGTGGCGGTGTGAAAATAAAATGATAGGACCTCAAAAACAGTCAAGTGAGAACAATAAGCAATCGTGATTGCTCAAAAAAAAAAAGAATAATATTGTTGTTTGAAAATAAAAAAAAAAACCTTAACGTATTTTTCATTTAAAAAATTTTTCATTTAGTAATAAAACAATTTTTAGCGTTACATTATCCATCAAGTGCAAAAAATTTCAATTTTCAACTTTTCAAATAAAAGTCACATTTTTCTTTGTTCAAAAAGTAATGATTTCAGTGTTTTTCTAATTAAAATGAAGTTTGAGTTTGGAGCAAAGATGCAAAAAATAGGATCATAAAAGAAATTAAAACAAAGAAAAAGACGATAGAGCGCAGGAGAGATAAATGAAAAATATACCTTCAGTAGTACGCCCACACATACAGGTAAAATAAATCGTTTTCAGCAGCCTTAAGAATAGTGTTATAAGCAAAAATTTTCTAAGCATGAAAAATGAGGCATTGAAATTAATAATTTTTAAACATCAAGGGGTAATGTATTTTCACAAAGGAAATGTCGTGTTTGAATTTATACAATACTTAATTGTTAGTGCACCGTGCAACATAACTTACAGGATGCTTAAATTTCACAATGGCAATATTTAACACACACATTTAAAATAAAAATCACTAAATTATGTTAAATTTAATTTAACTGATATCGAAGCAAAATTAAAATCGTTATTGCTTTATTTGAACTATTGTCGAGGAAGTGGTGTCTTTGTGCAATTTTAAATTTAATTTATTGTGAAATTTAAAACATTCAAGAGGATTACAAACAATACATATCTGTTCCTTGATAACAAGTGAATTATTTTTTCTTTTTGAGCAAATCGATAGTCTAGAATTCTTAATTTGATGAAACGACTCGGTGTAGGTTGTTGACGAAAACTTCCTTAGCGCAAACTACGTTTCACTTATTTTGACAATCATTTTAATATTTTTTCAGCTAATATACATTATTATTTCCAATATCTGTCACATAAAGTAATTTGTGCATTCCTAGAAGGCAATAAATTTGCTTTGGACATGTTCTTGTTTAATGAAGTAATATGTCATGTTTTCGGTAATATTAATGAACGGTAATGCCATTGTGGTGCCTCTTTGGCCATCTGAGATAATACACATATTATGTTCTTGGAAATAAATAATGAAAATCAATGCTGTACTCGGAAACCAAGGATGCTGTTAATAAAAATTACTAAAGCGGTAAATGGCAAAGTGGTCTTGACGGTGTTTAATAAATTTTACCAATACATTTCACCTAAATATAACTCAATGCAAATTAATAAATGTAAGAAGAAAATATTATTTGACTTTTGTAGAAAGTAAGGTAAAAATTAATGCTTTTTTTTTCTTGTTTAACAACACTTAATTTGAACAAAATTTAAAAAAATGTATTGAAATACAAAAGAGGGAGTTGAATTATAATTATGAATTATAAAGTGTTTCAAATATTCTATGATAAATGTTTTTCGAAACCTAAAAATGTTCGTATGTTAGCTCTTTAAGTACCATAGGGGTCATATCTGGTTTGAAAAGTTACACATTATCAAAAATAAACTTTCATAAGATTTTCTTCGCAGGTTACTCATTTTTAAGTTTAAGTTGACTTATACTACTAACTATTCGATGATTTAAATAATCCAAATTTATCAAATGATCAGATAATAACTTCTTTTTATGAATCCTGAATTGAGAGTATGAAACGAAATTAGTAGGTTACGATATTGAAGCTAACCAACCACATGCCTATAACTTCGTACATATCATACATACTTGCAAGTTGTACCGTAATCATTGATAGCTTGCTATAACGGTATGAAAAAGTAAGTAAAAAACACAGAACTGAAACTCTTTGGTTCTTTGTTCTCTTTACAACTTTTGCCTTCCGTGTTGTTTTCATACATTCGCTCATTTAATATTTATTAGGTACATGCTTTCTCACAACCAATTAACACCAATTAACTTTAGACCAATTCGGAATTTGTTTTAGTTGCAGACAAGACATTTATAATTTTTACACTAGAGAAAGAGGAAATAGTACCCAGGAGGAATCGAACCCACAACGTCAGTCTTGCTGCTCACAGACAGCTCGCAAAGAAAGAGGCTTTCATCATGGCCGCGGAGCATCATGTTGATTTCGTTTCTAAGAGTTGACCAGCTCTGCGTCGATGCTGATCTCTACGCATGTGCTCTGAACTCTCTCAGTTTTTTTTATGCCAGATGGAACATTACATATGGCACCATGAAACGTTCCTCGAACTATTAGAATTTTCTTAAAATTGGCCAGACTTACTTTGGAAGTTGGGTAACGTTGCACCCATTAATAATTATAACCATTTTTTTTTACAGTGCAACAGTAGTTAATACCGACGATCGTGAGCTCAGAAAGAGTACTTTTAACTGTAGAAAATTTTTGGACTAAAACTGGTTCCAGGCTTATTGACAATTCTAGATGAATGTAAGACGTTTTTTATGAAATTGATTTTTTTTATTATGACAATTGTTCCTTCTTTTTGTATTTCTTCATAGTAAATTTTCCTAATTCATGCACTCTTTGCATAAAATTTTGGAATATGGCAACGAAAGAAGTATCTTTTTCATCCCTTTTTAAGAAATTTCTAATAAGGGTATCACGTTTAAAAAAAACCGAACCCTGTATATTTTTTCCGATATTGCAATCACTACATATGCATGAAAAACCATAAATGAGTTAAAAACTCGTGCTTTGGAATGAAAAAGAGGTATAAATTGAAAAGCATTTGCAATTGTTGCCCTAAGACAAACAAGTCATAACTTGTGGCATCTTGGTCGTCTACAGAAAATTTCCGTTGGTGAATTACTCTTAAAAGAAATATTGATATTAAAAGATCTCTTTAGACTTCTCAAGTCCTAAACAGCGTCAGAAAATTTCAAAACTTGAGGATAACTATTTTTGAGGGATATCCAAATGAAATAATTTCAAAACAAGCAATCAAATTCACGCTGAACTGAAGAAAAAGTGAAACTAGCTTATCTGTGTATCTACTCTACAGTCAATGACGATTCCAAACCAAGACTGTGCACATTAAGAAAATCACTTCAATGGCTGACAGTGAAAGAAAAAGGTTTAACTGGGCTAAAAGAAAAAAAAAAGGAAGTAAAAATTAATTTAAATTTTGTCATCTTGAATTCAAATTCTATGTTTTTCGCAATCACGAGTGTGTGTGTGTGTATGTAGGCGTGTATGTTTGTGTGTGGGGGGTATGTGTGTTTGTGTTTAAGGGTATGTGTATGTGTGTGTAGGCATGTGTGTTTGTGTCTGTGTGCAGGCATGTGTGTGTGTAAGTGTTTGTGTAGGTGTCTGTATGTATGCGTGTGTGTATGTGTTTGTATGTGTGTGTGTATGTGTGTGTGTAGTTGTGTATGTATGCGCGTGTGTGTAGGATATGGATGCAACCTGGAGACGGTTTTCGCTATAGGAGCAGCATCGTGAGGAGCCGGTCAACGGTGATGCTGCAGAGGGTGGCGGGGGAAAATAAAATAATAGGACATCAAAACAGTCAAATGAAAGCAATAAGCAATCGTGATTGCTCAAAAAAAAAAAAAAAAAAAAAAAAAAAAAAACACAAATTAGACGCGTGATCAGGAGAACATTACTTTCCACTAAAAAATCAAAATTCTTAATATACTTGGGTCCAAAAGGCATTAGATTATAACTAGAGGCCTTTTTGAACTTCCCTGAATTCATTTGAAAAGATACATCAGTGAAATAAATATTAGAAGCTAAACTCATATGTGAGAGAGTTTGTCGAGATCCAATGATGTTCCAATTATGTTAGAATATCATTGCATCGGAAATTTTGGATAAACTCAACATAATGCAATCTCGCGCGTGTGGTGGGGATCGGTTCTAAAGTGAGTTCTTTGATGAAGGGAACATTTTAGTCAAAATCTTAACGCTTATTCTCAAGTATGTAGTGAAATATGTTTTTTCTTTTGCTTGAATAAAATATTATATTCGTGCAAGTGTTTATTTCCTTGTGTATTTCTTGAGAGAAACTGAGAAACCAGGGGTGCATTGAGAGTAATGAGCGGTAGAGTATATCGTCGCCTCAGAGCAACAATAAGACATTTAATCAAAAAAAAAAAAACACTAAGATATCTTACTGTTGCTGTGAGGCAACGATATAATGACATTAGAAATGTTTAATATTTACCACATAGAATTTTAAAGAAAAGTAAGAGAATGAATTATTTTACAATATCTTTTGAACGGAGCAGCTTAAGGTAATAATTAGTTTACAATGAGGTTAACATTTATGTTCGCTCTGTCTGGAAAAATAAATGCGATAAGATACTGGATAATTAGAAATTATATTTACACGTCTATTTTTATGTTCTTTCGGTAATAAAATGTTCATTAGAAAGTGCTGTAAAAACTTTTGGAAAATGTGTAAGTGAAAGAAATCGGAGATAAGCCACCATTAATCTTTCACGTCTGCTTATCGAATTTCGATTTCTAGCAATGTGGTGAAAAATGACCTGACCCCGTCAAGCGTAATGTCTCCGTCTGCACACTTTCTAATATTTTTCTTTCTTAAGTTCATCATGTTTAATTTTATTAAGTTCAAACTAGTGTGAAGACATTTTTCGTAAAATGCTTTGTGTAGGCAGTGAATTTCATATCGATTTTCTTTATGGCTATCCCCCCCCCCCATTCTCCCTTTCGTATTTTTCTTTCAACTGCATATATTTTCCAAAAAGAAAAAAAAAGTATTGTGAGTGTGACATAATTACGAGCATTAATTGTATTTCATAGTCGATATAGATAATTTGAAATACATTTATGTAAGTTCAAACGTTACGAAAATGGCAAAAATTATTGAACTTGGATCAAAGTTATTTTTAAAAAAATTGTAATAGTTTTGATAGGTGATACGAAATAAAGACTTTCTCGGCAATTAAATAAATCGACCGTCTATCGAGAACGCCACATTGTTGTAGTGAAATATGATTTATTGCATTTTTAATTGGTTTTGATAAAAAAAAGCACTTTTTCTTCGGAGGGGATCAAATTTTCCCTCCAAACTGTTTCATGTGACCAAAACAGGTGCAGGCACAGGTCCATTTCAGGGTGCGGCAAGGAAAAAAACCCTTCGGACAAAGCTGTTTCAGCATTGAATATAAGCTAACTGATTTCTTTTTAATCTGTGTGTTTATTTCATTTTGTATACCACTTTAATTATTAAATTTTTTCTAACATGTCTTAGTTTGAGTATTGTTGTTTTTTCCTTTTTACCGTGTCAAGAAGAGGTTCTGTAATTTTGGAGTTGTTTAAGCACGAAAAAACGCAGTGTGAAATTTTTCAGTGGCTTAACATGGTTCGGCCAACAATGTCTGATACAATCTGCCATTTTAAAGGGATTGGCACTGATGATCGACGAATACGTATGATGAACACTTTTAATAATAGTAAGGCCATCAAGAGGCAAATAAGCAGTAATTTACCACCCCTTAAGCCAGCGCTAGTCTAGGGCAACATGCAAGGTACCAACACCCTGGTTATGACATTCAAAGACTGCAGTTTCAATTTTTTTATTCAATTTATTTTAAACCAGGGATTTTTTTTTTACAAATGTTCATTTCAAAAATAAAATAAGAGAAAATAAGTTATAAAGATCATTATATTTTGCGTTGTCTATTCAAAGCTCCATGATTTCGTGGATGAGAGTAAATGACATATCAATAACACGACTAGCTCCCATCGCTCAGAAAAGAACTATATTTAGGGTCAGTTTATAATGAAAGATAATGATTAAAAAAATAAATGTATAATCAATAATCAGCCTTAAAACAAAACACAGCACCCAAATAATGAAAAATAAAGTATGTCAAAATTCATAATATAATCAAGGTACACTTTACAAATATGCTATTTTATTCTAAATTGTTTGCAGTAGAATTGATTATAAAGTTTTTTAGCCTTTTTTTGAACAAATTTCTATTTATGCTTTTTAAACAGCTGGGTAGGGAGTTCCATAATCTTGGTCCATAACAGTGAAGTCCATGAAACAACAGATTTTTTTTTGCACTAATAGGTAAAATATTTTCACAGTTTCGGATGGTGTTTTGCTTGCAACTGAAGTGTATTCCTTTTATGGACTCAACAGTCTGAAATAGTCAATAAACAACCCGGGAGGCAGCTATCCTCTCATTAAAGCTGAGATTACCTTCAAACTGGTTGCTAAATTTAAAATTTGTTAAACATGGATAGCTCAGAAGTTACTTTTGACTCAGTTACTTTTGAATTACAATGCTGTCATACCGTACATTTTAAAATATAAAAGTAGAGTTGTTGCTGCTGTTGCTATGCTTTCACCCCCCTCCCTTTCCAGTGGCATACTTTTTTTTTTGTTTTTGTTAAGAAAACGATAAACAATGTTTAGTTTTGATAAAATTAAGCATAATTTTCGCAACACATAGACTTAATGCAGAACTAATATATTTTGTTTCTTTTTGAACAGTATGTTTCAAGCACCATATGGTATCCATAAAATTAAATTTCAACGTTATGTCTGACAGAAAACTTAATTTTGAAAGCAGAATTAAACCCTTGTCATACATTTGTTTTTCTGTAAGAACGTAAGAGAATTTTTGCTAAAGCAAAGCAAATATACAAAATAAATAAATAAAAAAGTTAATTAAAAAAAAATAAAAAAATAGTAGCAAAAAATTTATATACTTTTATGATATGAAAGCTTCGTCTTTAAATTACGTTTTAAATAAGAGTGCAGATATTCGACGTTCCATTTTTTATCATATTAATTCAGCTTTTGTGATTTTAAGCTTAAGTTTCTAATCCAAATGGAGGAGCGATAACTTTGACAGTCATATAATTTCGTTTTTGATGGGAAAAAGCTTTTGTGCTTTTTAATTTTTCCTTTTCACGCATCAGAAAAAATAATATCAGGTAATATCAGAAAAAAAATGTAACGCACTGGTCGTCACGTTCATTATGAAGGTCTTTTAGGATAAGTATAGTCTAGAATTAAAGTTTCCTGCACTTGAATATTCTTAATATTAGTTCTGACTAAAAAGAAGAAAAAACAGAGCCTCAACCATGTCATTTAAAAAATAGCGTATTTGAGCACGTAAAAGAATGTAGGTAGGGAAGAAAACAAGAAACATAATTCATGCGTGCAAGCTATTCTGTAGCGAGATCTATTAATGGATAGGATTTTAATGTTTTGGTACTGCAAAGCAAAATAGCTGAACTATATTTTCCCATTTATCTTCGAGGAAGTATTCTTTTGCATATAGCATGTGCTCGCTCTATTTTGTTTAAAAGTTCAACTAATATCTGCTAAAGAAAGTACCTAAAATCGAAAACAAATGGGGAGTATGAAATTGTAATAAATTGCAAGAATTCCAAAAATATGTAAATAAAATAATCTAATTGAATTCAGTAAAAAGGGGAAAGAAAGTTTAAAAAGAACAAGAAACAGATAAACAAAAAGACAATTGATGAAAAAACACCTTGCTATGTTGTTTACTCATGAATAATGTGCTAAAATAAGTCTTAAATATATGAATCAGTATAGCTCAATACTATCTTTAAGGTAATAAAGAAGAAGTTTATTTGAATTAAAAGGTATATTGTGTTTATCAATCTTAAAGCCAGTACTTATTAGCTCTGCCAATTTTCTAAGCATCAGGAAATATAGCAATACACCTCATTTCTTCGTACATTTTAACTGGTAACGATGTAATAATGTTAATTAGCAAATCGCTAGTTTATGAGTAAATTTTACGTACTGGTTATGAACTTCTAGATATCTTCGAAACAGCTGTAAACCATACCTATTGCTTATTTGTATTTATTTTCATTATTGACATTGCTCAGTAGTATTTGTTTCTACATTTTTTGGTTTATTTTACTAAATTTACTAAATTCAGCCTAACAGTGAGATTTTGCACTGTGTTTTACTGCAAAACCAACTAACTGGGAAAAACATTTACCGTATTAGGCTCTGTTAAATTATATGATTGTGTCATGCCTGAAAATCTGTCATAACAGAAATAAAGCATAAAATGCTTTATACGCAGGACTAAAAGCAATGAAAAATAAAAACACTTTGTTTTTTTTCTTAATGTGATTCAAACTTTAATGTACTTTATCAGTAATAAGGTCACCTTTTGAAAATAATTATTTGCATAAAGATACTAATAAAGAGAAAAATAATACTTTTTTGATAATTCTTTATGCGACTTGCCATGTGTTATTTATTGGGCGCTGAATTTCTAAAGGAAAAAATGAACGCGATCAGTTATTCTAGTTTTTGAATTTATATTCACTAGTGTGCTAAAGGCATATGAAAAAGTATGAGCGCAAAGCGGTTTTACCTCCTGCGGGAAGTGGTATATCACAAAAACAGTTTTATGTGATTTCAAAGTCAAAACACTGCAGTTCTAAAATTTCTTTTAGGAGAAGATACTGAAAGAAAATATTTTATTTAGCATAAACCTTTTTCTTATGTACATTAGTAGCATTTGCAATAACTCCGTATAACCTCGTCAAAGAAATATATGACTATAAAATTTCTTAGCATTGTTTTACACATACTAAATGTTTCATGTTTAAATGCATTTTTAACGTTATTGGATGACGTCCGCATCAGAAAAGTTGCGTGTTAACATTTGTGTAAATTTATTTTAAATATGTGCTAAAGTTAATTTAGAATTATGTATTATCAATTATCACATTAAATTTAAACTCACGAAATGAATTTAAAAGCATGATTTTATTTTTACAATCAAAAAACTTCCCTATTGATGAACATTTCATTAGAAATTATACTGAAGAAGCAAGAGCGTAGAGTAAAAGCGAATAACTTTTTTGAGTGTAGGGGAGGAGGGCAAGAGGGTTTTTCTACGTGGTCCTTCTATAAATCAAATACGTTTCCCCTGAAAATATCTCCAGATCTTATATTACGCAAATTTTTACTGGACCTAGAACTAAACTGATGCATACAAAACGCAAGAAACAGATCGACTTCAAAATCACCGATGAAAATGATGGTAATAGGAAACAGTAACGTGATTTTCTGTCTCGAGTTGCGTTGAATATGTTTCTCATTTCCAGCTTCTGGTTCAGTTCAGCTCTTTGCTGGGAAATAGCTGAGAATTGTGGATGATGTATTGAACGTAACAGATAAGCTTCACATATTAACAAGAAGGTTTGTACGGAACAAAACAAGCCTACTCATCTGTTAACCAATTTAGATTTCTTAACATGAGTGACATCTCTCTCTCAATTAGTTAAGTTGGAAAAATTTTCAAATATACCTTGTTAACAATTAGAGACAGTTTTGTATTTTTCAAAAGAAAGCAATTAGTTAGTACAGCGATAATATGAATTTCACTCTTTCAAGCTGTTGGAGTATTTACTTTAACATTTTAGTATATTTCAACAACTTTACTAAGTAAAACTTTAGTAAATTACAACGTTATATTTTAGATTTTCTGACTTTTAACGAGATTCGGGTTCCTAACTCAGTGAAATGTATTGCCAGCATTATCTTACATTTCTTTTGGCATCAAACAGAGCAAGAACCGGGAAACTTCCAATAGTATCAAAATTCCTAAGCATTTCAAAAGTCTCTAGATTGAAGCTTCTAGAACGTTCTTAACGAATCCGAAGCTTTCTACAGAGGCACTATATTACTCAGATTCTCCGAAATGCACTAAGCTAAACTCCAATATTTCCCGTGCAGAGCAAATGTCTTTAATTTGTAGCTAAATAGCTGTCACGTAACTAGAGCTGAAATTGATGCTAACTCCTAAGAAATATATCTCAGACTTTCTTCATATTTCTGTAATTTTATGATTACTCAAACAGTCAAGAATGGTCAATAGAAGATAAGATACTTTGAAATGGATTTGACTCCAGTTTGTGAAACGTTTGGCAATTTCTAACCTAATTTTGCGCCAAAAAGAGATTTAAAATTAAGTGTTAGCCTGGAAAATATTTAATGAATCTTATAGAATCCCTTGTCAAACTTGATGTCACATTTTTTGCTGAAAACCTCAAAAATTGCTTAGTGCCAAGATTCTAGAGCCGAACTTTAGGCAATGAAAAACAGAAACAAAAACACTTTGTATTTTGCTTAGGGTGACTTAAAATTGAATGTACTTTATCAGTAATAAGATTGTCTTTTGAAAATCATCAGAGGAAATGTTTTACAACATTTTAAGTATATAGTTAAAGGTGCTATGTTAAATGACTAGTTATGGGCCATGGTTAAGGGTTATTTCATAATTTGGGTTGTTTTTGCACTTGATGTTGCAATTCTAATTCATAGAAGAAGAAGAAAACAAAAAAGGAAAAAAAAAAAAAAACTAATTCTCACGGTGTTTGATATTAGAAATTGAACTTTATAGTTGCTAATTTTCATCCGTTCTTAACAATGATTATATATATAGTATATATATATATATATATATATATATATATATATATATATCACGAATTGGAATACACTGCTTTTACTAGTTATGGTCACACTTGCTTAGTTATGGGCATACTAAAAACTAGCAATGATCATGCTGGCAAAATTCAATTATTTTCAGAAAATTCACAAAAAAAGTATTCAACAATATTAGAAACCTTATTTATCTTAAAATGCAGTCAAATTTAAAGTATCTTGACTTACCAAGTCCACAAAATTTATAATTAAAAAATAATTATACGATAAATCGCTTTTGAAAGATTCGTCTGAAAAACAACAGAATAAATAAAAGTAGAACGATTCTAATGTTGCATCTTTTATTCATCGTTTGTCAAATATAGGATAATATGCAAGGTATATAAATTGATACACGTATTGTTAAAGTTTGTGGTGGACCGGGGATTGCCGCCACCTGGGGAAATGCCACCACCCCTGATATTTGAGTCAAGGAAACCGGATAGCTGGCCTGACTGTTCCTGACCTGTAGCGAACGATGCTATAACCAATGTCCCAAGTCAATGGCAGGCATTGCGCGCGTTGTTTTGTTCTTATAGTGACGAACGTTGTTCTGAAGAAGTTTGATCTTATTTTTCCACTTGAATAAGCTGAGGTATGTACCTTTTTAGATGCTACAATGGCTGAATTTGCTATGAATAACTTTTACCTAGGTATTTTAGCCTCCATTTTAATCAGCAATATTGATCACTTCCATTTGTTTTCACATGTCTTTAAATCTACATTTCTACCATCTTGTCGGATCGGGATTATGACGCCACTTCTCCGGGCCCCGGAAGCATCTTTCCACTCTATAGGTCAAAAGCAATTTTTTAAAGGAACGAAAATGCGCTCTCTTAAACTCTACTTAGTAAAAACAGAGTTAATTAACAGAAGTTAGTCTTAACAGAAGAAACTGGTGAAGAAAATCTTGTAAAAGTGAGCAATACGTCTGAAGGTGAGTTACTGGATGTGGCGCCTCGCTCATCAAAGACCGTTCAAGAAGTGCCTCAAAAAACATTTCTTCAATAGCTAGAAAAGTTTTCACTAATTCCAAGATTGGCAGCAGACAGGGTAGAGGAAAGTTTTAAAAGAAAAGGCCACTCGTCAATTCTAACGGGAACCCCAATGAAGGCAGTTTTGGAAGAAACAGTTGCTAAAAGAAAGGAAAACACATTGAAAAAGACACAAGTCGAAAGAATATGCAGAAAGGATTTGGGAATGTCCATCAAAACTGAATCCCAGATATAGAAAGATAAATCAGTAACAACACGGCATAAGGAAATGAATAAATCTGTTAAGAAAAGAAGCAAGCAACTTTTTAGTTTTGAAAACTCTTCAGATGAGGAGGACACCGACGTCAAAAAGTTTTGTGACGACGACGAAAATAATGACCTTTTTGACCCAAGTGATCCAAACGTTTAGCTTTGCTCTATATGCAATGATTATGGAACGAACGAACTGCGATACAGATGCACTTGCAGTGGCAAGTGAGTGCATTCAGAGTGCAGCGATGCTGAAACAGCTGAAAACTACATTTGTGATTTTTGTAAATTTTAAAATCAGATGAATTCAAATTACTGTTTTTTCACTCGTTATAAACTAAAAATGTCATTTCTTTTGATTTTCACTTTCTATATTCTAATGCTAATTGCATATAGGATTTTCAATAAATTTTCTTCTTAGTCTTTTAGTCATATTGGCTAGTGGCGGGATTACCCCCAAGTCCGTGGCAGAATTACTCCAGTTCCCTGGGTAATACAGCCACAGTGCAGAGGTTAACAAATTGATGTTTTATGACCATTTCTTTTATAGATTTATTAATGACAAATTTTGGATACATTCTTAAGATGGCGTACAATAATCCAAAATATTGATTTAGCTCATAAATAGGATTTTTGATAGTGATATAAATTGAAGTTCCTTAAGGTGGCGGCATTCCCCTGGTCTACCTTCACACTTATTTAGTTGATACTAGGCATTGTTTCAATTAAATTTTTAGCAAAATTCGTCAAGTGCACGCGAGACAAAGTGAAACAGTTCATTTCGTTTACTTATTCATTCATTTATCAAATCGCTCAGGATTTCATTTATTAATTTATTTGCATTACTTCATTTATTGCGTTACTTTTATTTGCTTATTTTCTTACTCATTCAATATTCTATTATTCAATCTTTATTTTTTTTCCTTTATTATTAACTAACCCATTTATTTTTATTCGTTCTTAGTTTCATTATTTATTCGTTCCTTTTTTTTCTCGTAGATTTTATGAAGAATATTTCTAGTAATATGAAATGCAGACCTCGCAGTGCGGGGGGGGGGGGGGGGGGCTAAAAGGGCCCAACGGCCCAAGAAATTTACAAAATGTACACTGCAGGCTTCTGGAGAGGGGCTCTACAGATTTTGTTGCAGGAGCGTAAAAAATTTATAGATCCAGGCCTCGATCCAAGCTCAATTTCGCGGAGAGTAGTCACATTCTCTTAAGTTGTAGAGAAAAAACTTGACGTAGTAGAAGAAAACTAAATAGGTTTGAAGCCAGCACTCTTAATTAACTATGAAACAGCTCAAAAAACAAACTCAACAGAAATTATTTTGCAAAATGTTTCCCAGTGTAATATATTGCTGACAAAGGTAAAAGTTTAAAGATACTATTTGTACACACTGAGTAAAAACTTTAAGGCCAGTACAAAAATTGGAGAAAACGGGGAAATGAAATTAAAGGGATTTTAATATTAGGGTCTGGCAGGGGAAAGTGGTCAATGGGGTAAAGTGGTCATTCGTGAAATAAATGGCTATAACTTGGAAATAAATGTTTGAATTAATGTAAAAATTTTATTATAGAGTAGGGCAGTTAGAAACTCCATTTTAAATACAAAATTTTGCAACTGGCAAAATTTTATTTGGTGAAAAAAAATATTTTGTGTGAATATGAAAAGATTTAAAATCTAAACACCTCTTTTAACTTCCTTGGGAAATTTTGTTTGTTAGAATTATGAACAGATTGACTCGATAGGAAGCTTCCTACGTGTCTCAAGAACTCTTACTCATTAGCAGTTAGCTGAATCTCTTTTAGATAATTTTTTAGAACAACTTAAGTAAGATGGGGTAAAGTGGTCATAATACTTGGCTTAACAAATATTGTTCATCTAATGCCACTTAATCGTTAAGTATAAGGAAGATATAAATTAAAATAGTAATTTCACTTAATATGTATTGTTTTTACACTAAACGGGGTTAAATTTACGAGTATATGCATACGCATATACTCGTGTAGGGACGTATATAGACGTATTCACATAAATGCACCAATAAATACGTATATGAGTATCTGCAAGTATTTTTAATCTATACAGATATACATTCGACTATACACGTACATACTCGCTTATACTCGTATATGTGTAAACACATATATACTCAGGTAGACACGAATATACGCATACGTACTCAAGTATACACTTACATACAAGCATATGATATACAAGTAAACAGGGTGAGTTTAAACATTTAGGCAAATTATTAAAATGTGTTAGAGGGGAGGATAAGAAGAAAGAATCATAAGGAACATATGGTCACAAACACAATGCTGACGCGCTACATGCACGCAAAGCCAGAAACTAATGGATGCAAAACAGATCACAAATTTATATATTATACAAAGAAAATTTAACACAACATTGTAGGTCTCAAGAAAGTTTTAAAGCGATTGATGAAATTTGCGGCCTGCTACTGTAATACATGTGCGTCGCAATCACAAAGCACTCTCTTGCAATAACGAGACTTTGGAAAAAGTTTCATCTGTCGCTGCGCCTTTGTTGCGATGCTTGTATTAGAGCTACTACAGGATGTAACTTTTACCAACTGCTCTAAATATTTCTTAAAAACTAAAATGTTGGTTAAAATCATCTTTGTGTAACAAAATTGCGATTTGTTTGCATCCACCAGTTTCTGGCTTTGTGTGCATGTAGCGCGTCGGCGAACGTAAGTTTCTTATAACTCTTTGCTTCTTATCCTCCAATTTCACACTCCTTAGATTTTTGCTCAAGAGCTTTTGCTCATTCTGCAGGCACACATGTACTGGTGTACACACGTAAATGTACTTATATACGTCTATACAGGACATAATCGTGTTTGCACGTACATACGTATATACTCGTGCTTCACAATATATATATGTGAGTAGACACGTACCAAACACGCACTAGATGTATCCACGAATTAACTCGTGTATACCCGTATATGTGTGTATATACACTTATATATGCGTGTATACGTCCACTGTACACGTATATACTCAGGTATGCACGTATGTACTTGATATACAAATGCATACACGCGTATGATATTCGTTTACACGCGTATATTCCCGTACGTACACGTGACACGTATATACACGTGATACGTATATACTCGTGTAGACACGTATACACTCCTGTAGGTAATCACGTATACATGCTTATATACTCGTGTATACACGTATATACTTGAGTAGGCACGTGCATGCATGTATCTGATGCACACATGTATCTACTCATGTATGAACGTGTTTACTAATGTTTACACGACACGTATATACTCGTGTATACACACATATGCTTGTGCATATACTTTTAACTATAAAAATAACCGAAATATACAAATATTAGGGTTGTTTTTAATGGTTTTGCATCTATTTTTAACTATGACCACTTTACCCCATGCTATGACCACTTTCCCCCACCCCATGGGGTAAAGTGGCCATAAGTACAAAGGGAAAAGAAAGTGTTATAAAACTACTTAAATCAATATTTATTTTCCTAAAACTCAATGTACTGTGTTCCTTAATAATGCAATGTAAAATAAAAACAAAAAAAGTTTAAATGTTTAAAGAATTTATTGTATCTATTATTCACATAAGTTGAAAACCTATGATTTTATGACCACTTTACCCCACCAGACCCTATTGAATTATCAATTATTTATGTTCATTTGTGAGAAATAACGCAACAGTTACGTTTTTTAAAATATGCTATTACCAGAAAAATAGTAGTAGGGTCTGGTGGGGGAAAGTGGTCAATGGGGTAAAGTGGTCATACATCAAATAAATGACTGTAACTTGGAAATAAATGCTCGAATAAGTATAATTTTTTATTTTAGAGTAGGGAAGTTAGAAACTACATTTTGAATATAAAATTTTACAACTGCCAATATTTTATTTAGTAAAAAAAAAAAATTTTGTGTGCATATGAAAAACTTAAAAATCTAAACAGCTCTTTTAACTTCTCAGGGAAATTTTGTTTAAGTGAATTTCGATCAAACTGACGGCACGGGAAGCTTCCTACATGTCTCAAGAACACTTACTCTTTAGCAGCTATCTGTATTTATTTTACATAATATTTTAGAGCAATTCAAGTAAGATGGGGTAAAGTGGTCATATAATTAGGCTTAACGTAAATCGTTGCTCTACTGTCACTCAATCTTAACGTACGAAGCAGATATTAATTAAATATTCATTTCACTAAACATGTATTGTTTTTACAGCAAATGGTGTGAAATCAAGTTTAATTTACGAACACATGCGTGTGATACTACTATATCTGTACGTAAACACGTATAATAGTATATAGATGCAAATGTCCGAATAAATACGTTGCTTTACGTAAATACGTATATGAGCGCGCCGACACGTGTATATACTTGTATATACGTATACTATATATTTGTGTACTATAGTATGTACGGGCATGGAGAAGCATAAATGTAACTACATGCATACATGAGTCTGTATGTGGGTATACATGTCGGCCCGAGTATATACTCATATACGCGTGTGTACACGAGTATGAACTTGTAAACACGTGCTTTTACCTGTATATAAACGATTATACACCGGTATTTAGAGTTACAAGTATACTAAAAAAGGCATTTACATATTTGTACCAATAAATACCTACATGGGTGTCTACAAGAATATTTCTATATAGGTATATATTCGTCTATACACGTATATACTCGCTTATCTTTACAATTATTTTCTTTGCGCGTCTGTCTGTTTGTGCGTCTCTAAACATATTTTCTCCGCACTGACAACGTCTTCCATGTCAATGCTAGTACCGTTGGATGCAGGACGTCCAGATTAAGCCATTCCGCTCGGTTTCACCCCTCTAAACCTTAAGGGGACGGATATCCGGGTGAAGAAACTTGAAATTAATAATTGTCAAACGCAGTCGGTTTCCAGTCACCGTAGGGGACGAACGGGGCTGACGAGCGAAGCGAGCAGGGGCAGAGCTGCCTACACTATAGCATTAATTTCTGAGTGCTTCTGTCTGTCGCTGTAACCCAATCTCCACCGGACTGGCAACGTCTACCAGGTCAACACTGGTTCTGCTGGATGTAGGAGATTCAGGGGAAGCCATTTCGCCCTGTCTCACCCCACTTATACTTAAGTAACCGGAGATAAGGGGCCGGTTATTGAATCATCAAAAACATTAAAGGAATCAATTGTCACCCGCCGCTGGTGGGGAACGGGATTGTCGAGCAGAGCGAGCAGGGGGTGGAGCCTCCTGAAATGCGTAACACGTATCACGTAAATACTTGGACACATACCTATATACTCGAGTATACACGCGCATAAAAGCATCTGATATATCCATGAATATATAATCGTGAATACATACACTGGTTGACACCTACATACAAGCATTTGATGACACGCATATACTAGTGTATACACCTAATTTACGTATATACAACTATATGTACTTATATACGTCCATACTGGTGTATGCAAGTACATATATGCATTAGACATATAAACATATATTCATGCATACTCGTGTATACCCGTATATGTACGTATGTACACTTATATGTACGTGTATACTCGTATATATTCGTGTACATACGTATGTTTTCGAGAGATATACATTCATGCACATGATGTTCTTCTATACAGGTATATATACGTCAATACGCGTAAATACTCGCTTATACTCTACCAAACACATTTCCACATGACACATATATTCGTGAAGACTCGTGTACGCACGTATATGCTCGGATATACACTTATATACTCGACTAGACACGTACATAACTCGTATCTAATGCATAGATGCATATACTCATGTATATACTTGTATACTCATGTATGCACGTATGTACTCGTGTATGCATGCATATACTCGTGTTTATAAGTTTAATCATTATAAATAACCAAAATATATAAATAATATGGTTATTCATACTGGTTTTGCATCTTTTTTTAAGTATGACCACTTTACCCCATGCTATGACCACTTTCCCCCACCCCATGGGGTAAAGTGGTCATAAATACATATGGAAAAGAAAGTGGTATAAAAGTACTTAAATAAATATTTTTCATTCTAAAATTCAATGTATTGTGTTCTTCATTAACGTAATGTAAAATAACAACAAAAAAAGTTTAAATGTTTAAGGAATTTCTTTTATTTGTTATCCACTTAAGATAAAAAACCTTGATTTTATGACCACTTTACCCCACCAGACCCTATATTCAAAGTTAGTATTTCAGCCTGAGTAACAACTTTAAGGCCACCAGTATTTCTTAAATACTAAATGTAGATATACTGGAATAAATATCACAGCAGTTAATAATATTGTGGAAACCCTTCAACTTGTAGTTTTTTCATTAGTTTCTTCGAAGTTTTGGTGCTCTTTGTGAAGATGTCGAAAGGTAAGAAGCTAACTGACCGTGACAGAGGGCAGATTGAAGCATTTTCATCAACGGGGATGAGTAGCCGTACTATTGCGAAAAAAAAAAATAGGAAGATCAAAGACCGTGGTCAATAATTTATTAAGATTGAAAGACAATTATGGTAAAAAAAAAAAAAAAAAAAAACACAGAGAGAAGACCTTGAGCTTTGTTCTCGCGTGATGAAAGAAGAGTTTGCAAGCTTACATCAACTGGAAAGTACTAAACCAGGAAACTTATTCAAGCGACAGGCTTAAATGTTTGTGAAAAGACGATATATAACACAATTAGAAGGTGTAAAAGTTTTATTTACGTGGAAAAATTGGCTAAGCCTCAGTTACTGAATAGGCAAAAAATAGAGTGTTTGACCTTCAGTCAGAAAGTCATGACCTGGGATAACCAATGGATACAAATGATTTTTACTAATGAAAATAAGTGGAACTTGGATGGACCAGACGGATGGAAGTACTATTGGCATGATTTACGAAGAGAAAAAAAAAAAATATTATAAAAGCGCCAATTGGGTGGAGGCTCTGTCATGACTTGGGGGTGTTTTTCTTACAATAGTATGGGCTCAATTGCGTTTGTTTCGGGTAAAATGAGTTCCCAAGCATATTAAAATGTCCTTCCAAGTCATCTTTTACCAAATGCTGAACTTATTGCTGGAGAAAATTGGAAATATCAGGAAGACAGTGCACCTATTCTATCGAGTTACAGTACAAAAAATTGGTTAAAAGTCAACGATGTTGAAACTTTGGAATGATTACCTAATCTCCAGATCTCAGCCCAATCGAGAACTTTTGGGGCGACTTAGCAAGAAGAGTTTATGCAAATGGGAGACTTTTTATTCCATCAATAGAGCTCAAATCTACTATCGAAGATAAACGGTAAAAAATGATCCCGAACTTTGTCAAAAACTAGTTTCATCTAGGCAAACAAGAATATTTGAAGTAATTCGAAGAAATGGCTCCTACACAAGATTCTAAATGTTCGTATTTTTTTTCCTATGCTTTTTCTATGTTGCCCTTAAAAATTTTACTCAGGCTCAAATATCGGTTTGCAATATTTTCTGATAATAAAATAATTTCAAATGATTGTTTTGTCTCTTTTTACTTGTATTTAAGGTTAATAATTATCACTCAAATCATGTTTTGATCCTTAGTTTAAGACATGTCCAATTTATCAAAAACATTTACTGGCCTTAAAGTTTTTACTCAGACTATATATTTCTCGATGCGCAGAACATGTATAGATCTTACGTCTAAAATTATTGAAAAAATCTCCTAAGAGCATTAGAGCATGAAAAAAAAAGAACAAAAGGTTAAAGGATAAAAAAATGTATTCGAAAGGGCATGTATAAATAAGAAACCGAAATTATAATGTTGTAAACTATTATCTAAATCATTTTTGAATCAAAATTGTACAAAGCAAGTTATTTAAAGACTCCTTTTGTATTTGTACATTATTATTAGTTTTAGAGACAATTATTGTCTGGAATATGTTGGTTTTTAATATGTAGTCGAAAAGTATGAATCAACTTCATCATCTCGCGAACTGTTTTCCAAATCTCAGATTCCGTTTTTATTTCTTTTAAACTTTCTTTCATTAAAAAAAAGCAATATTTCCTGAAATTTTACCTAATAGCAGTTCACTATTTTTAAATCGTTAGTTTTTTTTAATTTTAATGTCTAACAGAAAAACATGACTCGTTCTTCGGGAAGACTCGAAATCAAATCACGTATTCAATCAGAATTTAATTATTTTTAAAGAACAAAGTCCATTGATTTTTTAATATTATTATTATTTGTTTTTCTGTGTACAATTTTTTTCTAATAAAGTTCCAGTTTTCTTCAAAATACAAGTTTAACTGAAGTCGTAAGTTTAAAGCTTTTGTAAAACACATCATAATAGCTAAAACATTATGCAACATAATTCATCTTATCAGTTTAGAAGTTTTTGACATGAATTAAAAAAAAGTAATGGCAAAATTAAGTAATATTGAAAAAAAAAATGATTTTATTCGGTTAAAAACATTATGATCAAAATCATGTGGAATATTATGTAAGATACTGCAAGCTTTATTCAATAGAAGAAAACTAGTCAGTTTACTCTGAAAGTTTTGTTTTTTGAATTTTCAGGGAAAAACATTCTTCAGAATTTCTAATAAAGTTTTAAGTAAGTAAATGGCATTAAATATTTTCTCTTTATTTTTACAGTTTTTTCAGCTTTGGAATTCTGAAGAAAATGCTTCCATACGAAAGAAATGCTCTTTTTGAATGCCGTGCAAAACAATATTCCTCTTTAGAACAACAAGCATAGAAAACATAAATTTCAAAGACCGGAAATAATGCAAACAATATGCTGTGAGCTTTGTTTTAAGTAAGAAAGAAAGCTGAGCATTCTTATACGTTTCTTAAGGAAACTTTAAACTTATTGTACTGTTATTGTACTTTGGAAAATGAAATTTTTGTAATATATATTGATTGAACTGAATATTTATTAAGCTTTGAATGAAGCGCGTGGGGAAAACATTTTGGCTTCAGATTCTCAAACTTTAATATAATAGTTTTCGCTTAATCGTATAAAGATGCATGCAAGAAATTTTTTAATCCGGTTAATTTTCAAGTGTTAAAACTTCGGCAGCCCAGGTTTTTTTTTTTCTTTTATAAAGGAAGGTGTGACTGAAAATTCGGTGTCGAGAAGAACTTTCACCTTCTCAGAAATGTGTTCTAAAATGAAAACTTTGAACCAAGAACTTTGGAAGACTCCTCTAACTCACCCCTGGTACAATAGACTGTCCCCAGGTAGTGCTCTTTTCATCAAGGCGGATAGAGTCGTCCTAACAACAATCAGTAGGCTTGCAAGTGGGCGCGTCAAGTGCCCATCTTTTCATTTAGGTGAGAAAGTTTTTGAGACCTGTATTAAATGCAGATTGGTGCAGGCATCTCCAGACCATCATTTGAATTGTGCGGGACTGGAAAGTGAGGACATTTACACCAGTCCTCTCCTGGTTTATGATTTTTTGGGGACTCTTCGGCTCATGAACCTGGTCTAGCCTGCGGCTAGACCGGAGGAATAAGTAATCATCATCAGGTTTTTTATATTTTCAGAAACTATAGTGTTAGGGCAACAAATTTCAGAGAAGAGCTCAGAAAATAAATTCTTAAAGCAACAATTAATTAAACAATTAAGCGAATTACAAGATATTTACTGTCTTTTAAAATCTCTATGACAGAAAAGTTTTAAACAAAAACAAAGAAATTACAACTAAAATTTATTGAAAGCCTATTGGTACATATCTTACTTTTAAAAATTTAAAGATGTGTTGAATAAACGTATTGCAGTTGATGAAGATCAACTTCGGTAAATTAGCCAAAACTATAGGTTGAAAAAGAAATTGAAAACACTAAATGTCTGTGTCTGTTTAAAGTGTGCTGAGGAAGGCCGGACTTAATCCTCAATAATAATTTCATTATCCTCTGCACCAGGCCAATAAAAACTCACCATTTCTATTTGTTCATGCAAATTCAGCAGTATTTTTTTTTTTTTTTGTATTATCAAATTCCAGCATTAGACCTACATAATACTTAATGGTTTACTTTGATGTAAGTTTCACAAATTCATAATCACCAACTTTAGCAGTTTTTGTAACTGTCAATTCTTAATTGCTCATCATAGTTGTCCTGTATTTCACTAATCCAAATATTTGTATTAGTGGGTTTATCAGAGTTGCTTTTGATTTAAAAACCCTCATTACAGGGGGGCCCACTTACTCCATACTGAGGGGACCCACTTACCCCTTATAGCAAACATTTACTGGTTAAGTGGCACCCCTCCTCTTAAACACTTAATAATAATATTCTGTACAAAAATTCTTGTTACAGTATGACCTTTAAGTTAAACTATACAAGAAAAATTAATGATCATACAAAAATAATAAAAACTAACCTGGAAGCACTTCTTTGAAAAATGTTGATTGAATTCGCAAAAACATTTTTTTTGACTAAGTGCTATGACCTACACTGGTGGACAAAATTAAGAGATGGAAGACATTTTCCCAAATATCTTGAGAAAAGCTGGATAAAAATAGTTGAAATTTGGTGTAGATATAACTTATAGCATGACAATAATGTGTGAAAAGCAAAAATTAAATTGTCATTCGTTGGCAAGAGTTATTGGCTAAGGCTTCCGCCTTAACATATTCGTAATCTACGCAAAAAACTGAAAAGAAGAAAAAAAAAGACACCTCACCCTGCTTTCTCGCAGAAATGACACTATTTGTCGAAAATTTGGGTGCTAGCTGATAGACTATAAGCTCGAGTTCGATTTTTTGACGTTACTAGCTACTGAAGAACGAATTTTGTCGCTCCTTGATTAATAGAGTTTTAATGCTTATTAATGATTCATGAAATTCAAATAGCTCTTGCATGAAATTTTGGTGCATTTTTTAGGACCCAATTTGTGTTTGCATCTATTTTTTTATAAATAGGTTTCTCAGATTTTTAATAATTTTGCTTAGTTGCTCCTAATGATGCTTTTTAATGCGCGAGTACGTCGAATGTACTTCATGAGTTTAATTTAAAGTATTAGCGTTTTTTCAATGCAAAACTCCATTCTCCTTTTCTCGGTATAACTTTCACCTTCCCTGAGATTTATTAACGAATACTGCCGTGGGCAGGCAAAGGGCAGTAACTGCATTTTTTTTTTCATTTTTCATTTTGTTTTTTGCATTTTTGTCTTCAATTGTATGGTAGCTTTAAAACAAGCTTGCTTATTTGATTTCCGCAGAAAAAAGGGTGAAAAACTCTAATTTCGACCTTTCCCTATCGTTAGTATTAAATCCAAAACGAGTTTCCTCAAATGTCTCGAAAACTCCTTTAAGCAGATACTTCCCTTCACCTCCCCACGGCAGAATAATATTCAACATTTTATTTTATATTTTGTCGCTATTTGAATCATTTGGCGAGATTTCTTTTCTTGGGATTTAGTTTGCTCATGCCAAGTGCTTTGCTTTGAAACGCACCATAGAACGGTTAATATACTTGCCTGATTGGCAGCGTTTTTGCAATTTTTAGAGCACAAACATGTAACTCTGGAAGAGCGAAACTTTGAATCGTACCATCATATCTACGTAATATTCGCTGCTTGGTGAAATATTTCAGGGACTAATATGTTGTGATCAGTGTTCATTGGAGCTGTATAACTATTTTAGCTTCCCATTGATGTTTCTTGTCGGTAGTATAAGTAGAGTAGCAAAATAAAAAAAAAGAAAGAAATAAATAAATAAAAAAGAGAGTTATAGTTAGTTTTAATCTTTTTTCATGGTCAAAAAGGAAATTTATGTGATTCACTGGACCCTATGGACGATGAAATTTTAGATAAGAACTTCATGATTCGCTCAGTCATACACAAGTCAGTTCCTTGCTCTAGACTGTTTTTAAGAATGTCATTCACAAGCCCGTTTGAGCATGCTTGTCCTTAAGTAGGGCTTAGAAACAGAGCCTATGCAAGCAAATGAGGTTTATTTTTTGTGTTTACGGATTAGCATGTTAATCTAAATGATGTAAAGTGTGGCTCTGTTAAGTTGAATCTTGACCTTAACAATGATTACTCCTTTTTGGGGAATCGAAGTGGAAAAGAAACGTGCTATTCGCCAGATCTGAGTTAATGAAATAGTGCTTTAGAAACTCTACCTTAATCATACACTTTTCTCAATGTATCTCGAATACTTTAGAAAAACTACTATGATCGAAGCCCGACTCAGTCAATCTCCAATCACCCTTTCCTATTGCCTCAAAAATAAGTAATCATTGTCAAGGTCAAGCTTCAACTTACCTGAACCACACTTGAAAATGCTTATTTAATCTTCATGTGATCTGTCAATTTACGAAACATGTAGAGGAAGGTGTGGGTTTTTCCCAAAATAATTTTTTTCCAAATTGGAAATTTGTTTTGAAAATTACAGTACACAAGGAAATAACAATGTATTTTAGAATAAAAATTGCATTGAAACATTTTTTATATTTTTGGCAGTAAAACTGGGTTTTCAAAAAAAATTTTAAATTTTAACTTTTTTTTTTCATGGAGCAAAGTTAAAAATGTAATATTTTTCGAATGAAATATTTTCTATTCGATTGGGAAAAATATTTTTTGAACAAAATAATAAGCTAATAAAAGGATAATTTAATAAAGAATTAATGAAACAATAAAAGAAATAAATTCATTAATTAATACATGAGGAACAATAAATGATTGAATAAAATAGTAAGTGAATAAGAAAATAAGCAAAAGAATGAATTAATAAGTGAATTTTTAAATGAAGGAATGGTAAATAAATCAACTAATAAATGAATACGTGTGATTTAGTAAACGATTGAATGAGTAAACGAAATGAACTATTTCACTTTGCCCCACCCACTTTGCCCCGCATGCACTTAACTAATTATGAAAAATATTAAAAATACAAATAAGCTAAATATTAACTAGATAAATACTGCACCGACTATTAGAAGGTCCCAATTAATATCTAAAATGTTAATAACAAGAACTTTATCATTTAATTATTTTAAAGTAATTTTTTACTCACAACAAAATATTACAATTTGAGTGTCAGTTTTTGAAAAGGCATGTATTATCATATGTTTTGATTTTCAGAGGTGATTTTTACTTGACTAAAATATTAAAATATTATTACGTAAGTGGCACTAAATGCGGAGTAAATATTTCACCATTTTACTTTGCCTCACATTCCCCTATATGGTTGAAAAGTGCATTTTCTTTGTTAACTCTCATCTCAAGACAATTTGCCTAGAAAATGCTTTGATAAATAAATTATTTGATTTCGGGATTGATTTAGTCTCCTTCATTCAATTCCAACACCCTATAGTCTCTCGTATTTTTGCAGCTCGTTGATTTTTATGGCATGTAATACCATCAGTATAACATGTAGTTCCTTTTCTTTTAGATTTTCATAGCGTGATATTTTTATTACAAAAGACTATGAATGTCATTTCAGTTAAACAAGAAGAATACTGAGACCGTAAGAACAGGCGAAATGATAAATACAGGGCTAATTAACGTAATTAAGTGTATAAAACGTGAAAAAAAAAGAACTTGAATAACCCACTGATGAGCTTGAAAAAGGTAATGAAAATTTAAGAAGAAAAAACTTAAATAGGATTGATACAAAACTCAAAATAGTAAAAGAAACAATGAAAATGTTTACAAGCATGACAGACCTATAAAGAAACATCATAGCAGTAAGCTAAGTTCAGCTGACGTTTATAAACGCAACCATAATTTAAACAGAAATTGACAATTCAAAGATCAGGAAAAATAATAAACATCTGCTGAGTGAAATAAAGAAATTCGAACAAGAAATCTAGCAAATCGAAATGTAGTAAAAACAAGTGAATGGACAACAAATAATAAAATACAAAAAGAGCATGGAATAAGTTTAAAGTTAACGCAAACAACAAGAAACACGTAAAAAAACTAACAGAAAAATTTCAAAAGCTAAGGCTAAAATTGTGAAGAAACGGATTGGAAGAATAAGCCAATCAATTAACCAAATTTTAGGCTCTTGGCGAAAAGTTTTGATAAAGAAACGGGAGGGAGAAAACGATGTAGATAAATTTTAATTTCTGAAGGGATTAAGTTTCAAATGTGGTTAAGTGAAAATAGCTATTAAAGTAAAAATGTAATTAAATTAATATAAAATATAAAAAGTAAAAAAAAAATAAATAAATTTAAATAGTAAAAAATATTAAAAGCTTCAAGTATAATTTACAATTTACAGTCTTGTTTATTTTTTGTGTCTTAACCGATCTATTCCCGTTTTTTCGCTCGAAATCTCGTTTACAATCAGTTTAATCATAGTCAGTTTGATTCTATTTTATTAACCTATCATACTATTTTTAAGTCTAGTATGAAGGTTGTAACGAGAGAAGACAGCAAAAGGGAAAATATAGAAAAATTTGGCATTTCAAAATCATTTTCTCGTTTTGTGAAAAAAAAAGAAAAAAAAAGCTAGCTGTGCGTAACTCATTTATTTTATTATATTTTGAAGAGCTGTAACTCATGATTAGTACAATCATGCTTACTGCAGAGATAATCTTTCAAATGCAATATAGAATTCTCTTAAACTAAAAAAAAAGTAATCAAAATTGAAATGTCAAATATGTTTTGTAATTTAGGAGCTAGTTGTAACAGCGCTATTTTATTCTCCAAAGCAATTATCTTTCGATAAAATTGAATCAATGAAGTACCTTTCTTTAAATTCTTGTTTCATAGTAAATTTAGAATAATCATAGCGCATTAGAATCATTAAAAAAAAAACTAAAACGAAATTTTAAGCAATTTTCTTTCATTAAATTGAGTTTTGAACCAGACCGTTTAAGTGATCGTGATTGCTTTAAGTGACAAAGAAAAAGTGAAATTTCACTTAAAACTTTTTGCAGTTTCGATTTCTTTTTATCGATTCGGAAAATGTCAACTGGATGTTCATCAAGCATTTCGTTATTAAAATATATGCCTGGAATATTCTAACACCAATTTAATGAATACGGTGAGAATGGGGATTCGGTTAGATTATTTTGTTTTAGCTAACATTGACTGATATATTTTTTTTTGGCAGAGTAGGTAGGAGCCTTAAGGGTCAAGAGCATAAGAAAAGTTATTTAACATCATTAATATCAAAATCTACTTTCTTTGACTTTTGAAGGGCCCCCTTTTCTTGCTTTAAGGAATTTTATATTGCACAACAAAAGTTCTCCCTGTTTAGTTCATTGCTTAGTTATGAACAACATGCCTGCAGGTTTTCTTTAGAACTCGTCATGAAAAACAAATTTGTAATAATTTAGGGATCTAAATTTTGCTAGTTACAAAAATTGAATTATATTTTAAGTTGAAATGTATCCTTTCATTAGTCAGATTTAACTGAAAATTCCATGTTCCCTAATTATTTAAAGGCTGATGATGTAATACAAGTTCCAAAAAAGTAAAAACTTGCTTATTATAGAACATACCTAGGGAGGGTGGGACAAGATGATATACTTCACCAAAATACAGTTGGGGTGGAAAACAAACTCATAAATAAATTTGAAAACTATCTCATTATTATCTCTCAAGTATTATAAAAGTATAAAATTTAACACAATATCCTATTTTCAACAAAAATATTTAGAGGCCTGTTTTAATTTGATGAGTCAAAATCTCATCTTACCCCACCAGGTGGAGTAAGATGAGACTCAGTGTTTGCAGAAGTCACAAATATAAACAGCTTCATCGTCCTTATCCTCCTCTCCTGCACACGATCAATGGACCTATTTCTTGCATTCGCACAGCACCTAATCCATCCTTCTGTCGATTTGGAATATAAATGTACACAATAAAGTCATTCGACATCAGAAGGCTCAGACGACGATGAAGACCCGGATGGTTTCCCTTTAAGTACAGTTTTTAGTTTTTAATTTTCCAGTTTGTATTCTTTTGTTTTTATCTTTTGACTGCCCAACTTTCGTTGTTTACTAGTGGATGGGGTTAATGAAAAAATTTCATCCAAATCCCTTTTTACGTTTCGTTTCTTCATTTTCCCTTCGATCTTCTCCTCTTCCTGCTTAGATTTTTCTATTTTGTTCTCCTCTCTCTGTTTAGATTTTCCCATTTTCTTCTCTTTCTGCTTAAATTTTCCCATTTCCTTCTCCTCTTTCTGCTTAAATTTTTCCATTTCCTCTCCTTATTCTGCTTAAAACTTTAAATTTTCCTCTCCTCTTTCTGCTTAGATTTTTCCATTTTCTTCTCCTCTGTCTGCTTACATTTTTCCATTTTCTTCTCCTCTGTCTGCTTACATTTTTCTATTTTCTTCCGTTCCTTTTTAGCCTTCACCGCAAGAAGTTCCTTTCTTTCAGTCCTCAAGAAGGTCTCCTTTTTCCAAAGAAAAAAGTTTTCATTGGTCCCAAAGGCTTAGCTAGATCTAAACTTGTGGTTTTTTTATTTGAATAAAGTTTTCCAGCTGTCGAAACCGTAATAACAACTCTATCCAGTGGCTGTTTTTTTTAGCTTCTTTTACTTTCAATGAAGTGTTGCCCGTGGTACATTTTAAGTTCGGGACGCTTTCTGAAATCCTATTTCTCCACTCATTATAGATTCAATGGCATGTTACATCGATTCTTGTGACAAAATCCCGATATTCGTCTTCCTTTTCAACATCTTAAGAAATCTGAAAAGAATAAAAAACAAATCGCAATACATGTGGGGTAAGATGAGATATTCCATTATGCCCCTCGTATAATATTTCGTCTTGCTCCACTGAAGCCATTTGTCGTGTTCACTGTTTACTCAAGTTTAGGTTATAAATAAAATTACATTAAATCACTGTAAATTTATCCTTTAGAGTTGCGGATTACGATTATATGGGAGTAAAAACGATTAGTTAAATCGTACTCACCAAACTACACTTGGAAATGTATCCCAACAAAATAAGAGCTCGGCGAAACGCACGAAAATTGAGAGGAAAATTTAATACACTGCAAATGCAGCGCACAACCTGGTTGATTCGACCAACATGGTTTCTCCTTCTCTCAACGCAACTACTTGACTACTTTTCCGCTGGTTATCAGCACCTACCTAGCGAGGAGCTTCAGTATCTCCTCTTGCTCCGCTATCTCATCTTGCCCAACCTTCCCCTACTAATCGTTAAAGCTTTCTTCCGCACCAAGTTTTTGATTCAATCAAAAAAAAAAAAAAAAAAAGTAACATTAGCTAGAAATTCCTTGTACAGAGTTGAGATTAAGAGTTAAAAATAATTGTTCAAAATGTATGTAAAATTTGCTAAAATAAACCAAAGCAAATTACTGCAAAAGGTGGAGATTACAAAGTTAATATTTTCTATTTTTTTCTTTGCATGAATCATATTAGTTGCATTAGTCCATTTACTCTCTAATAACTTTTTTTTTAAGGAACGAATTCATTTTATATATCCTATTGATGTTTCATATATATATTTTTTTACTAAAAAGCTAAATAACGTTTTTTGTTGCGTGAATCTAAGAAAGGAAGTATTTGCTGTAGTTTTTCTTCTAAAAACGCCTTAAAGTACGCTGTGACTGAATTTTTTGGTGAAACTATTAAGAGTTAAAAATATAAAATTGTTTTAATGTGCTTAGACATGATTTCTTTTATCATTAAAATGACTATTTATACGTGTGGTGATTTTTCTTAAATGAGTCATATTTAAGGAAAATCATCACAGGCATATGATTTAATTATAGTCTTGCTTTTAGTTATAAATTTTGTAATTTTTTTACAATTTGTCTGTCACTGCGTTCTACTTCGCTGTTACACTGAATTCCTTATATCTAAGCTACCCTTCATTTCATATTTTGTATCATCTACACAAATCTTTACAATCGTACTTAAATGTTACTCAACTAGAGCGAATCCATTGATTCGGTTCATTAGTTCTAAGTTAGTAATATATAATTCCGACTGAGAAACTTTATTGTCAAGTTGCTGTGGAACTGTCAAATGTTTTAATTCGCTTTCCCTGCGAATCAATGTATGTATGAGCACTAAAACGATGGAATGCCTTTCAAGACTAGTAAGTTGGAAATCATATTTCAAATCGAGTTATTCAAATGCGCGAAGTATTTGACGCAAACTGTCACAATACGTTTGTATCGCATAAAACTCAAAATACTTTAACTAAAACCCTTTAATAAATTGAAAACAAAAACTTAAAACAAGTCATATTTTTCAAGTCTACCTAGACTTGGCAATTTAATAACAATAACATTTAATAATAACAATTCAGTAATAACAACAATTTAATAAAAATGACAATTTAATAATAATAACTATAGTTATTATTATTAAATTGCATAATTTATTTCTTAGTTCAATTGCCATTTCAATTTAACACATCAACACACACACACACACACACACACACACACATATATATATATATATATATATATATATATATATACATATAAAACAAGAGATACAATTTAAGACAATTTTAAAATAGAAATTCAAAGAAATTGAAAAAATCAACGACATTAAAAAACTGAAAGAATAAATACAAAAGTGTACCGTAATGCCAGCGCAAAGCTGCTAGAAACAAAAACAGTACAAACATATTCACACAAACAGTCAAAATACAAATGAAAAAGCAAATGAAAAAAGCGAGAACATCAAAATGGAAAATGAAAAAGGTGAACATAGGACCGACACTTTCTCAAGGGGGGGGGGGGATTGGTCCTAAAGTTCACAAGGCCCTTTCTGTCTAGCAAGAGGGAAGCTCCCAATATTGATCTGCACGTGCCAGGCAAAGATGCAGTTAGGACACGGCAGCAGCGGGACATGGAATTGAAAACCGTGGAGTTGAAAAAACCTGGAGTGTAATAAAGCCGAGGAGAGAAAAAACAAAAATTGGATCGGAAATTACATCAGAAATATTTAGGATAGCTCCTGGCAGACCTTCATAGCTTAAGCCCTGGTTTCCTAGAAGCGAAATCACGTCGCTACTCGGCGTGACGCTGAAATCAAAGTCAAGTGATTCCCGCGTGGCCACTCAAGACGTCGATTTCGCTCGGGCGCGCATGCGCAGAAGAATCAACTTTTCCTCTCGGCGATAAGCGACGCCGAATGTCGGTGATTCCCTCCTAGGAAACCAATGCTTTAGGTGCCCTTACTGCAATAATATAATTGCGCTATACTTCACTCTGCAAGGCAATTCCCTACTTTTCTAATGTAGCTTAAATAAAAAGATTGGGGGACTTTATTATAGTCTAAAGTGCTTTTCATTAAATTAAGATTTTTAGAAACAAAATCATTTCTGCTGCAGATAGTTTTAATTCTGTTAATTTCATTAATCAAGGTATTACGAAAAACTTTAATAGAAATATTTGAATCCCATGAAATCAAACGATTAAGATGGAATTGAAAGGACATTCGTTTATCAAAAAGATAAATATGCACAGAATTACCCGAAAGAGAAATGTTAAGATCCAGGAAATCAGATTGATTGATATTATTATTGGTGTGGATAAGTTGTAATTCGGGAGGATAAATACTTTTAGATTCATTAAAAAAGTTGTGATAATTGAAAATAATGAAGTCATCGACGTATCTGAAAGTCCTAGGAATGGATAAGGTGAAGTTTTTTCAAAGTGGTGTAAGTACAGGTTGGCTAATACTGAAGAGAACTTAGATCCCTGAGGAATACCGTTGACTTGCAAAAAGCAATGTTCACCATTGTAAATGTAGTTGTTAAACAAACAGTAATTAATTAAATCGGACCATCCATTTTCATTAATGTCTAGCGTGTTGCTAAAATCATAAAAAGCAATTACGAGTTATTTATTGTCCTCACTAGACCAAAGTTGATATTGCTCTGATTTTTCAGATTGCCAGAACGACGGTTGTTTTAAATATTTATTTAGAGAGTGAAATTTTCGTCGTGATAGTTACAAATAATCTGTGGTTTGATTTTATTAATATTTTTTTCAGGGTTCAACTCAAGCAGACTTTACTTAAAATAAAAGGTTTTTTGTATAAAACATAAGCTGTTAATAATCTTTAAAATAAGTGTACTAGTGGATATCGGCCATAAAACCTTTTTCTTTATTGCATCCTAATCACCATTTCTTTTCCCACGGATATGCCTCTTATTACCTACTAGCCGCCTTCGGCGACCAGCTGATCCACCTTTTTACGCCATTCGCCTTTTTGCGCCAGGGTTTCGGCGGCTGCTTAGACAATTTAGCGACGGTACTAATCAATGTTTTTCTTTATAGATCAATATTATCATTTGCCTTTTTACGCCAATGTTGCCGCCTTCGGCAGCTGCTTAAATAAATTTCGTGGCAATATCAATCAATCTATATCTATCTATATCATTAGTAGTTTGAATAAAATATTTTCTAGACCCATCTTCAGTTCCGTCGTTTGGAATACTTTTAAAGGAGGGGAGACACAAACGGTGTACTCTTCATGCAAATTTTGTCGAAAAATAACAAAAAGCACTCTCACTTTTATGTGAAAGCATTGTTTTTTCAAAGTCATGATGTGTGTGGGGGGCGGGAGCATTGACACCCCGTTGAAATTTTTTAAATGACGGGCATGTCTCTTTCTTGCTGTCCATCTACTATATCGACCTCTATATTTGTCTATCTATCTGTCTGTCTATCTATACGATCTATGCCTATCTACCTCTGACAGTAATTAACAATCTTTTTTTATTTATGTAAGTATTAATTCGAAAAAAAAAACATTTTTTCCACTCAATCTCTATCTCTGTATCTATCTAACCTAACCGCCAATCCGTAACAAAAACACAGATCATGCAAAAAATCGCTTGCTTTATTTATTTAATCAAAATAGTCCGCAAAAAAAAAAAAAGGCTATGTTCCCCGTAAAAAAAAAAAAAAAAAGTGAAGAGAAGGCAAACGATTTCAGTTGGATCACGTGATGAGGTAAGTTCGGAACTCAGCCGGCAAGCGAACAGCTCACATTGTGTCCTGCATTAAAAAAATTGTTAAAAAAAACTATTGCGTAGTTTTAAAAACTTTTTTCTTCTGAAGGGGGCGGAATGTTTTTACTATTACCAACTAAAATTTTAGAATTGAGGGTTCAGTACTTTTCGCAGGATGGGTTTCGAAAAAAACTATACCCAGAAAAAAATGTAAAATAAAGGTTTTTTCAAAAATTCATAAAAAATACAAAAATTGCTCTATCTTCAAAATGTTTTCATTCATCATATTTAAAATTAAATTTCCTACATTATAGTACAAAAAATATCCGTCTGGCGCGATTGGTTCGGGGTCTGTGAGGTTAAAAGTACTAAAAAGTGCTAAAAATATCATAAAACATTAAATAATTTTTTTTCTAATTAAAATATCAAAAATCTAAGCCCGAGGTGCACATCTTCAGCAAAAACTGTACCTGCATACCAAATTTCATCTTTCTAGGCCTTACCGTTTTCCCGGGATGCGCGCCACACACACACACACACACACAAACATCTTATTTTATTATATGTATAGATTCTAGAAAATTACTCCATACTATCATGCAAATATGCGGGTGCAAATTTCTTAGCCATTTCTATTCCATTCCGTTTGTAGAAACAAGAGATCCAACGAATAGGGTCCTATCGGAATTCGTGATTACAAAAAACATAATTTGAATTCAAGACGTCAAATTCAAATGAATGACGGATATATATATATATATATATATATATATATATATATATATATATATATATATATATATATATATATATATATATTCTTTTTAGCCATTTGGTTGATTGTTCCATGTTTACTCTGTCATTGAATTATCCCATAATTAAAAATATTTGAGACATTTGAATTTTTACATCTTGAATTCAAAATTATGTTCTTCACAATCACGAATTGCGATAGGACCCTACTCTTTGAGTTTCTTGTTTCTACAAATGGAATGGAATGGATATGGGGAAGAAATTCGCACTTGTCAACTAATTTATGAAACACGGAAAGCAATCAAATCAGTTTATCCAAGTGAATAATGAAAATAAAGCTTACGAGCACAATTTTTTTCTTGGCCGAAAACTTTCGTTACAACCATTAAATGAAATGAGTAAAAAAGAAAAAAACATTTTTTTAGCATTACATTATGGTCTGCCCTCTGAAATAGCATAACAGAAGTACTAAATAATTAAAACTTTTACGTTTTTTCTCTTCTTTTAAGTATACCTGCCAATTTTTTTTTCTTTTTCAGCTCAGTGTAATTTCAAGTACAGTGATAAACTTTTACATAAATTGAGATACAAAATATTTTTCCAATCAATTTCACGTATGGAAATTGGATATTCTTTAAACAAATAAGATTAAAAAAAAAAAACTAGTTTGCTAACAAGCCCTGGTGTCACCTACTTTTGAATCGTTTTTTTTTTTTAAATAATTTCTCATTTATTACTTTCGGTCCTAACATTTTTAGCTGCGGCTAAGATTTTTCATAACGACTATACGAGCTATGCGTCACGCCTCCTTTAGATATAATTACATAAATTTACCGACACAGTACATATACATGAAATTACTTACAGGACAAAGAAGGGAAAGTTCATCTGGAGCAAGATTTGGAGTAGAACCCAGTGCCTGAAGTGTGTGAAGCTATCACTCTGACAGTTAGTCAGTAAGCCCTAATTTCGGCATTTCACAATTGAATATTTATAATTTTTTTATCACAGCTCTGTTTGAACGAAACTGTTACACCATGGCTGGTTGACAGTTTGCTAAATATGTTCTTCAACTGTCATAAAATTACAGACCTTCAAAAGAGATATAAAAGGTCAGACTTTGCTCCTGCATATTGTGTGAAATGACGGAGCATCGAAAACTGCACAAACGCAGAATTCATCTGTGTAAGAGAAGGAAGGATTTTTGTCTTTGTTGTCCTCAGTCTAAATTCAGCTTTAGTCACAATTTTGTCATTGCTATAACAGCTGCTGTTATATTTCTCTCTATATTAGCCTAATGAATGTTTTGTTATAGCTGGTTTAAAGCAACGCAACGTTTATCTACTTATAACCTAAAAACATTTTTATTTAAACATAAAGCCAGTCCCTCGTCCTTAAAGAAGTTATTTTCTAGATAACAAACGTCAAAAGTTTTTGACAAAGGCAATAATTTCAAGGAAGAAGGCATTGATGAGGTTACCACTTGTTGAAAAATATGTACTAATGAGCGACATTAATTTATCGAATAAAACAAAAACGTCAATTTTATTTAAGTGCTCTTTGTATGTCAGTGAATTTATCAATGTGACATGAACTTTTTGAGAGATTTGATTTCAGATTGTTTCGTTCAACTTATCATTAATGAAAGAGAAGGAAAATCATGGCCTTTCTCTCTGATTTATGAAAGTAACGAATAAGAAATATTTGTGCTTAATAATATTTCATTTCAATTCATTTTTTAAATTGAAAGTATAAAGAATGGTATTTACTTCTTTTTGAGCGGAAAAAAAAAGGTTCCTTGCTTTTTGTTTTTAATTTTAACAATAAAGCTTGTTTTTATATTATATCAATAAAAATGAATATACAAGCTAAAAACTTAACTGAAGCATACTCTTAAATCAAAATTAAAATTAATTTTCTAAAAAGGAAATATACTGGTTATCATCAAACCGGTTACAGTAGAGAGAAATAAAAATACATATGTTTAAGGTCAAGAAAGTTCAATGGCAGTATGCATAGTTAATGCATTTAAATAAACATTGTCGAAATATAAATTTTTACACAAAAAATATTGTTAGTAAAATAATTGTAAAACGTTCAGTTCATTATGATGTTAAAAAAAAAAAAAATGCACAATTATATACATTTCAAAAATCTTACTCGAAATTTATTTCATGAGGATATTGCAACATTCATGATTTGCGGAAAACAATTTTGTAACAAAGTTCATTTTGTACTCGAATAAATAAATAAATAAATAAATAAAATAATAGTGATAAAACAGTTTTTTGGCGTTTGTTGAAATGTTCCACTACTCAGCGATACAGTGTATACTATTCAAGTAATGTTTATCCTATTTCGAATAGATAAAAACGATTTTCAAAAAGAAACAGACCTTTTATATTTTTTGTTTTGGCACAAACAATCCAAAAATCATTACAACTAAACAAAACTGTTTCTTGTTTTGCTGCATCATGTCAACATGAAAGGGAAAGGAGACACAAATGAAATGACATCGTATGAGTGTGGTTTGCATTTATTGAAGTCATAAAAAATTCTTTCTTTCAACTTTGTGCTATTTTACATTTCTTTAAGGAAATGCGAAGAATGCTATTCGCTTTTAAGTTAACTGTGATAAAAATTAAAAACTAGGCTTGACGCTTCTCGTAAACAGCAGTATTTTCAGTCATTAATAGCTGAGTGATGGGCATCTGAAATTAATGAATAATATCACAGGATGTGATGAATCAATAAGTAAATCGATGCAATTATCTTAACCTATATTCTTACATTTATTTATTTACTCTTCAATTTAAATGCAGTATTAATGTTTTTGAAAATTTAAAATAAGGAGTAGCGTTCGTTAAAATCAACAATCTGATCAGAAGATAAAATTTAAAGTTTTCTGATAGTAATAGTTAACACTAGAAATATATACTGATATAGACTTGTACAGGCATATCTGTACATGTACATGTACATTGTACATACATAGATAATTTCATTTTACCTCCTGTATAAAATCAGTATCCTATAATTTATTCTTCTAAGGAGTCGGTGCTCTTTAGTTTTAGGGGCATGTCAGACTAGTCTCCATAATTTTAATAATGTTAATATTTTTACTTTTGTTTATGACCAATAATTTGCACTTATAATCTTACGAATACTGTAATGAAATTACATAGTACAGTCTCATTGAACAAAATTTATTTCAGAAAGTGTTGTTTCAGCAGTGCTGAGTAATTTTTAGTAGACTGCAACTTTATTTTCTTAAATAGTTTTCATCAAGATTGGAACACAAATTGATTTCCTCTCCTACAGTAAGTTCTTTTACTTCACAATTATTTCTATTTGCTTTATTGTATTGGCATAAAGAAAAAATTGTGACAAAATGTTCTCGGACTAAGAATCCAGAGTGCGTTAGTCCACTTTAAAACGACCAAAAAACCGAACACTTTAAGAACAATTATAGAATTTTTTTCAGTAATAGCAACAGTGAAGTTGATGACGTCCCAAATTGTGCTGATTCATGCAAAAATTTAGATCATTCTGGCATAAATAACGTTGATAAAGAAGTTTTCATTTTCATATATTTGGTTTAAATGAATATGTTACATTTACCTTTAAACTCCAAGGTTTTTTTTTCTAAACACAAAATAAGTTAGTTACAATACTGAATGGTATTTATTATTGAAAATATAACATAAGTTGTTTCCGTAATGCGCACCAACGTACCCCGGGCATGGAGCAGATCGGTCCACTTTACACAGTTCTAAACACCGAGTTCGAAGTCATCATTTGTGAATAGCCTTTAAGTAAGTGCCAACAGAGTCTGACATGTTTACCGTTGGAAGACTTCATTATTGTGCTTTGTTCTGTCGAAGGATGAGTCTCTTACGCAATCAAACTACAATTATTACATTCTTTTTTGTATTCAATTTGTTTGTTTATTTGTCTTTCGAAATGAATTCGGTGTTATATTCTTTTCAAAATGATATATATCAGTTAGCATTTTATGAAACGCAACATTTTCTGTAAGCATACAAAGTTCAGAAATTTCCAAAAGTATTTGAAGTTTTGACCTTCACTGAAAGTATAATTGAATGATTCGTATGTATGATACAATTATTTAGAACGTTTACGGGCTATTCCACGGAAAACGGTCATTTTGTCCCGTACGTGATTCTCCTCATATATGCCATTAAAAATAATACTTTAGAATATTAATAAACAAATTTTTTCTGCTTAAAAAAGTGCAAAATTATATGTAATATCTTAAGCAAAAAATTTCGTCATTTCTCTTACGTAAGAATTTCGTCATTGAAATTCTTACTTTTTAATGAAATGTATGAACCGTCATATGGGGGAAAAAGGGTTGACATTTTCGTGCTTAAAAATAATTAGAATTTTTAATGATGCATGACGGCTGATATTTTACGATCAATTTGAAAATTAATTAAATATAGAGCTAGTGCACAGACCTGACTATAAGAGTTGAATATCTTTACACAATTAAAAGAAAAGATACAATGTACTAATAGTGTTCATTAAGTTCTAAAATATCCTTGAGGAAGGATATGATGCAGATTACATTTACTGCTCTTCAAACGAAATTAGCTGTCTAGATATCGAATAGCTCTGAACAAAATAAATCTTGAGTCATGGAAAGCTTCTGACATATTTCCGTAGGCAATACAAATATCGAGATAGAATCATGCAATACTTTTCCGTATCATAATGCAATCTTCAGATTGTGGGCTTTGTACTTAAGTTGCCTTAGTGCAATAAATAGGATCTTACAAGCTGTGACAGGGACTAGTAGTATTTGTGATATATTTTAGGAGAAATACATTCAAAATTGCTTTATTACGTGATTTCATTATTTTCGGTTATTTTGCGACTGAATGCTGTATTTAGTAAATGTTCTAACCACAAACCTTGGGGGATTTGATTTTAAGAAGCATTAAATAAAAGAAATTCTTTAGTAAACTTCAATTTTGAGGCAGGTGTAAGAGTTTTCATTTGATGTTAACAGCACTAAGGGAGTTCATTCAACTGTTTTTTTCGATTCAATGAAATTTTATCTACCAGTAGCATAGCGAGAAATTTTCATCTGGGTGTGGTAACGGAAACTTTAGGCTGCGTGATTGGGAGATAAAATTGATCGTATTCGATTCAATCGAACTTTGTTAAGAATTGAATGAGCACTTAAGTTATTCAAAAACATTTGCTCAAACAAAGAATGATCAAAAAGTAAAATTTAGTTACGTTTGAAAGGAGGAAAATAACAGTTAGTGCAAAATGAGAATGCTTCGAAATGTTTATTTCTGAAAGTTCATCGTTAATAATATATAGATTACAAAGAAAGGGATACGATAGCTGTTCTGGTTTATACTAAATTGTGAATAATTTTTAGGAATTGAAGAAGGCGATGGCGAAGAATTCTTGGAAAAATGCCTTTCTAATAGAGTGCGTATATTGTCAGTTTTCTACGAGAAGGCATTTGACTCCTCCCTCATCGCGTGGCATCCGATGGTTCTATTTCTCTGTTTTCGGCATTAGGTATATTCGGATAATAGCATTTTGTTGCAAAAGCAGCAGTTTTTAAAATGTAAGAATCACTAAAATGATAATAGACAAGTGAAGCAAGTGATGTAAAGGACACTAAGACTTTTTTGCACGCCCAAGTTAAGGATATCCGGTTTTGTCTCCTTTAAAGCGTGTGGATTGTTTACCGATCACCTCCGCGTAAAATGGAACTCTGCATTCGAGGAGGAGGGATGAAGTGCCTTCTCGTGAAAAACGGACAATACGTTTGCCCCGACGGCAAGGGAAAAAATACTTTGAAGCCATACTGGAAAGTTTTTATGAGCGACCTCGTTTGGATTATGTAACACCTGGCTATGATATTTTTCTCTGCCATTATTCATCTAGTGCAGTCTTAGATTTATGTAAGCAAGATAATTATTTTTTATTGAACTATATTTTCAGTATTTAAAATTTCCTAAAAACATTTCATTGCCTGGAAAATAAAGATGAACGAGTTGTAAACATGTTTCATCAGGACTTACTTTTATTTTTTCAATTTCTCTTGTTTTAGATGAAAAGTACGGAAAGCATTTTCTTGCCATATTTTGAAATATGCTTGCAGTTCACTCATCTTGGGTTTTTGAACAAATAGTTCTTTCATTTATTCGTTTTCGTTTTGTTTGTCGTCAAAGATGTCTATATCTTTTTATTTTTTAACTTTAATTATGTAAAACTTTTTTTTTGTTCATTTCTTTTCCGTTGATTTAAAATGGCATAATTGGAACTGAAAAAAATCGAGTTCGCAATCATTCTCGATCATAGTGCCAACACTTTGAGGAAATACTGAAAAATTAACTCTTCGTTTCGAACAATATGTAATTCTGTAGGACTTCGCAGACGATCCATAGACGAGGTTAATGCAATTGATAACAATGAACTCCAAGTTACTCGCGGGCGAATATTGTTTCTGCGGTTTTTTTGTTTATTTATTTATCTTTGTGTTTATAAAGTACTGAATATAGAAAATAGTCGTTTTAATTTAACATGTTCAAGATCTATTTTTAGACATTCCAATATCTTTCGTCCCCCATTTCCTCAAAGATATGAAGCTATCCTCGGTCACCGAAAACCTGACTAGTTGAAACACGATTTTTACATCTACACTCCATATGCCTGTAAACGAGTGACCGAGCCAGTTTTGCTTGAAAAAATTCTCCTCCTTTACACGTTTTTGGTATAACCTAAGTTGATTTGATTTGGTTGACCTGTTTGCATGATTTTCTGTGTCTGTTTGCAGTAAAGAGCGATTCTTTTTTTTTCGCATTTACGTACATTTTTGACATAGCACCATTGTCACTTTTAGTGTTACTAGTTTAATTGTTTACCTCTAGCATCGTTACTTGAGAGTTTGAATGTATGTCTGTGTTCTTGATTTTCATTTTCTATTAGTATGGTTTTTATTACCTATTGTGCGACATCAAACAAATTTCCGCGAAATTCGCTTACCCGCGGTTACCGTGGTACTCTATTCCGCGGTAACCAGGAGTTTTTTGTACATGCATGATATTCAAATTACCATTTTTAGCGACTGTTTCAACTACCTTTCTCTGGATTACGAAAAGGAAGGTTACTTCCTTTTTTAAAGTGCACCTTCGATAATGGAAGTCCTATACAAATTTGACCAGGTTAAACTCACAAACAAGAAGCTACAGTCTCTGGCTTATGAAGAATAAAAAAGCAAAGACTAGATAGATCCACTTGCGTAGGATATGATCTGTTTAATGAAACATCTACTTTGTCTGGGCAACATTGAAATGTTTTACCTCTTTGGCTACTCTCTCAAATCACCGCAAGGTGGCGTAATCAAGCTCTAGACCAACACATTTTGCAAATTTCATACTTTCATATGAAAGTGTGAAAGATATTTTGATTCATATTTTGATCTTTAAAAATTGCATATTTTTCTATCTGTCTAGAAACGACCAAATATTTTCGATAAATCACCGGTGAGAGTCGACATTCTCCGATTTCTATGTTTTACGGCAAAGAATATATACATACAATATTTATTTATATGTGTTTTTGCTTACTGCGCTGCTGCTATAAATAAATAGGGGCAAAAAGTTCCTTGAAGCTAGTTGTTACTCGGAACAACTTGCCCCACAAAGAAGGAACAATTAGCCCCACAAGCACAAGTCCTTGAAAAATTAAATTATGGGTTACATAACGAAGCGTAAATCGTTTCAGCGCATTATTTTAGAATGCACAATAGATATTTGCATAAAAACACCTAAGAACTAAACTCTATCATTTAAATATCGTGAATGAGACCAAAAAGTTAAAAAATGAAAATTTTTACAAAAGTTGATCAGTTATGTACGTGCTCAGCTTTTAATTTCCTGACGCCACAGGCCTGGATAATATGGCTGCCCTAGGTGCACTGCAACATTCCATTTTACCAAGCATTTACAAAATACATTTATCTTTTTCCTTCATTGAGCTATTTCAAAGGGAACAACTTACCCGCGGAACTTTTAGCCCCGCTCTCCCTTGAGTGGGTCACCCCCTTTTTATTTAAATTAAAATAAAGTATATCTGAAAAAGGGGTAAGGGGGTTTTACTTGATCTAGTATGTGTAGTTTTAGTATGAATTATTATTATTTTTTTGTTGATGTATCCATTTATGAGATATTTACGGTCTTTGAAATCTGTATGATGCAAAATTTTAAAACAAAAAACAAAACTATTACATCTGTGAAATTTATTGAAAGCCTGTAGGTACATATTTTACTTTTACTCATAAAGGTGTGTTGAATAAAAGTAATACAGTTGATTAAGATCAATTTTGGTAAATTAGTCGAAACCATAAGTTGAAAAAGAAATTTCAAACACTAAATGGCTGGGTCTAATTAAAGCTACGAAAGAACCATTAGCACTTCAGCCTCAGTAATAATTCCAACATCATCTGCACCAGGTCTGTGAAAAGTGTCCCTATTTCTAGTCGTTCTTTCGATTTCAGCAGTATTTTTTAAACTTTTATCATCAACTTCCAATGCTAGACATACATAATACTTTATGGTTTTCTTTGACGTGATTTGTACAAATACATACTCATCAGAATTAGCAGTTTTGATAGCTGAACTTACAGTTCTTACTGGGTCATCATTGTTGTCTTGTATTTCACTAATACAAATATTTGATCAGAGTTGCTTTTGAAATCAAAATCCTCAGTGTTATGGGGGAACCCACGTACCCCTTATAGCAAAGTTTACGGGGTAAGTGAGACCCACCCTCTTACACATTTATTAATAATATTTTATACAAAAATTCTGTTTGCAGTATGCACTTTAAGTTAAACTATGCATGAAAGTTTAATGAGTATTTAAAAAATGATAATTAACCTGGAAACACTTTTTCGAAAAAAGTTGCTTGTACTCGCAAAAAAATATTTTTCAGAATTTTTTTTACTAAGATCTATGACCTAGAAAAAAATTCTACGAAACCCAAACATATGCGAAACTAATCACTGTGATAAAATATGACATGATCAGTGTAAAAATGTACAAAACCCATATTCATATTTCAGTTTTAGAGGGATGACCCACTTACTCCAACTAACCCTAATGATGCCTTTGCTTTTTATTGCAATCAGTATTTTATACGAAGTTCACAGAGAGTTGACAAAAATTCTGGTTTTCAACATACGTACCTTTTTTAAGATAAAAGGCAATGATAAATATTTGAAAAAAAAGGGGGACACTAAAATAAATTCTCCAACTTTAAATAGTTAACTTAAAATTCTCAATTTTTAACTGCACACTATAATAGTTTTGAGGTGTTTTAAGCTTTACTTTTTTTTAATAATATATTTCTATATTATTTAAATGTGTTTTTGTATTGTAGTAAGAAACTATATCTTTTTCCTTTAACAATTTACTTCTGAGGTACATTAAAGAAACGATGATATATCCTAGTCGTAATGGTAGGTGTTGTAAGAAATGGATTATTTCTAGTTTCTCATCAAATAATCCATTATTGAAAGAACTTGGATATTAAGTCTCATCCTGGGATTGTGTCTACAAACTTATAGGATTCTTATCATGGTTATCACAAAAGCCAATAATATGAAGCATCAGGAGATAAACAAATATGAATTTAGACATTCAAAATAATAAAAGCATTCCTTCCATCTATTATTTTTTCTATTCTATTTTCTTCAAACAGAAATAAAATATTAGTTTATTAAAGAAATTTTTCAACGGATCAATGCACATTTTGTTATTTAAAACAATGCAGTTGATGGAGAAATATTTCCGTTTTATTGATAGTGATGTTGCTAGTAAAGGCTCTTATAGTACATTCAGATATCATTTTCGAACATTTTCTACATCGCATTTTTAGTCGATTATTTATTGCTTGTCTAATTCAAAACTCTTTTAGATATCAAAATTAATAAATTTATTGAATTAATAGTTAGGAAAGGGAACTGGTAATCAATTGCAGTCGCTTTAGTTTTTTCATACATATTAGTCTGAGCACTGGAGTTGGACTGTATTTGGCGTGATTTTGTTCCAAAAAGAATATGATTTCACGACAATTAAGTCCATGGTACCTAGTATGGAGTGATAACTACACTTGTGTGCAAAAATTAAGGACGAGACGGTTTTTTCAATATAACTTTGTACAAAATCTTTCCAAATCAACACATTTAATACCGAAGATCCCCAATACGTAAGGACATGTGTAATGTAAGCAACACTTACTAAAAGAGAAATCAGAGGGATAAAAAGAAGCTTTATTGAAAAAGTAGCATGGAGCGCAATGCGACTGAAGGCCGAAACATCCCTGTGATGGGTGTCCAGCAAGAAACATCCGGTTTTTAGTAGAGGATATGATCTCCCCCGACTGCTAGGCAGGTTTCACAGCGTCTGCCAATGCTGAGAATGAGGGTGTCAATGAGTTGTTGAGGCATTGCTGCCCATTCGTCTTGCAGCGCCAATCGAAGCTCCCGAATCGTTACTGGTTGTAAGGTACGAGCTGCCAAGCGTCTGCCTAGAAAATCCCATACATGCTCGATGGGATTGAGATCCGGAGATCGTGCCGGTCAATCCATACGTTCAATATCCTCACTCTCTAAGAGCTGTTCGGCAGCTACTGTGCGATGACATGGTGCATTGTCGTCCTTGAAAAAGGAACTGCGGACCCATAGCGCCTCTAAAAAGACGCACATATGGAAGAAGAATCTCGTTACAATAACGGGTCCCGTTGACTGAACCTGCGTCGAAGATGTGAAGGTCTGTACGACTACCAAGCATGATGCCTCCCCAAACGAGAACACCGCGACCTCCATACCTGTCCCTTTCAATGATGTTCGAGGGATGATTGCGGCTTCCCCGCTCTCTCCAGATGAGTATGCGATGAGAATCGCTACTCAGACTGAATCTGCTCTCATCTGTAAAGAGTACTCGTCCCCATTCATTGTCTCTCCAATTCCGGTGTTACCGGCACCACAGAGAACGCCTTCTCCGATGGCAGGCGTTAGAGGTACACACCGTATAGGGCGTCGTGCAAACAGACCACCACTGTGCAGTCTTCTGGCCTCGGTAAAACGCGATATCGGTCGTCCAGTCGCCTGTGTCGTGTGTCTAGCGATTTCTCCCGCTGTCTGCCGCCTGTTTCTTCTGGCCTGTAAGACAATATACCTGTCATCTGCGGTTGTGGTTCCTCGTGGACGACCACTACTGAACCCCCGGATATCTGTTCCTGTAGTTTGAAATCGTCTCCAAAGTCGTGAAACGATGCTGTGAGCAATTCCGAACTCTGCAGCCACATTTGTCACACTGCGGCCTTTCTCCAACTTCCCAATGATTCGACCTCGGGTAAAAGCATCCAGATGTCGTCTAACAGATTGATTATTTGCCATTTCTCGCTGAGGCAGCAACTCGGTGTGATTTTAACTGCTATACGGCGTGCAATCTCTTTGCCAGAAATACTGATATTACACCGACAACATGCTTTATACTACTCAGACACTCCCCCATTACTGTACATCACCTTACTTAATCTCCTGATTGGTCTTTCTGTCCGCTCTGCCTCTTCGTTCAGCTGATATGCTAATTTTTCGGCTTCGTCCTTAATTTTTGCACACCAGTGTATATATACACTTCGTAGCTATTCCAGCGTCTACTGCCGTGTGCAGGTAAACGGCAGTATCTGCAGAAGTGCGTTTTCGAGATATTTGAAGAAATGTGTGGTGGAATCAATACTAACCATAGGAAAATGATGGAACTTGACTTTTTTTTTGCGCTTTTTTTTTTTCAACGGAAACCAAATAAGCGAGGTTGTACAACAAAGATAAAGTACAATAGATGACAAAAATCGAAAAAAATGAAAAACGAAAAAGTTGCCGTTACTACCCTTTACCTGCTCACTGCAGTCTAGCTTTTAATATGAACTAATATCGAAATCTGCATCAGTACTTTTGAAAATCCAATAAATGACAATACTTATGCTCGAAGTAGGACGAGCGTTTAGTTTCACTTTTAAGCAAGAACTATCACTTGTACGCTATGGTTGTTCTTCGGATTTATTAACTAATGCTTCCCTGCACTGTGCCATGGTGAAGATCTTTTTTACGTAGCTCATAATATTCTCACTCGGTAGCAGCTTCAAACAGAGTCAAAAGAATCATATTCCATATTTTTTGACTATTTTATACATCAATGGTAGCCAAACTTTTTGGCCGAAGTAACACTTTTTAAACATATTTTTATTTTCATATATTTCATCGAACAAAGTGTCGTTTATAACTAAAGGCCAATTTTTATGAAGGAACAAATTGATATTTTTACTCTTTACATTTAAGTTAAGTGTAGTTATAGTATTCCTATAATTTAAAAACACGTTTCATGTTTCACATCAAACCTTAAGTTTTATTCTCTAGTTATCTGACTGATTAACAAGGGAAGTAATCAATTACGTCTTTTAGCAAAAAAAGTAACACGCTTTAATCACTAGGGTTTTAAAACATGACAGTAAAACTTTCTAAAAAATTGGATTGAAATGTTTTAATTTTCAATTAGTAGGGGAATTTGGGGAAAAGTGAAATAGGGGGGGGGAGGCAAAGTAAAACAGCGGGACCAAATGAAAAGAAAAAATTTTTGGTCTGCTTTCGGTGCCACCTATCTATTAACATTTAAACTATTTAGTAACGTATGTGGTCTGTTCCAGTCAAGAAAAAAAAATGCCCCTAAAAATCAAAGAATATTATAATACAGGCAATTTTCAAAAAATGATGCTCATATTGCAATATTTTGTTGCAAGTCAAAAATTAACAAGGGGCGTAATCAATTCCGTCTTTCAGCAAGAAAACTAACACACTTTAATCACAAGGGTTTTTAAAAAGTGACAGTCAAACTTCCTTAAAAAATGGCCTTATAAGTTTTAATTTTCAATAATCAGGATAATGTGGGGCAAAGTAAAAAAGCGGAACGAAGTGAAATGAAGAAATATTTACTCTGCTTTTAGTGCCACCTATCCAGTAATATTTTAACTATGTAGTTACATATGTAGTCTGTTCCAGTCAAGAAAAAAATACTCCTTAAAAGCAAGGAATATGATAATACAAGCAATTTTCAAAAATTGATGCTCATATTGCAATAGTTTGTTCTAAATCAAAAATTATTTCTTTATTTTTAAATGATGAGGTTTTGGTTATTAACATTTTAATTATTAATTGAGACCTACTAATATACAGTGCAGTTATTTTTCTTTAAAATTGCTTTGTTCAGTTACTTGCATGCGGGGCAAAATGAAATAGTTCATTCCTTTTATTTATTCAACCTTTTATCAAATCACGTACGTATTCATTTATTAATTATTTCAATTGCATTCCTTCATTTAATAATTCCCTTATTTATTCATTCATTTATTCATTTCCCTATCCACTTACTATTTTAATAACTAATTTATCTTTTCTTATTAATTATCTTAATTATTAAATTTTTATTCGTTTATTTTTTCGTTTCCTTTTCATTTATTCATCCATTCTTTTATTTACTCATTTATTTGATCAAAAATATCCTTAATAATCGAATAAAAAATATTCCGTTAGAAAAATATTTTATTTTTTACTTTGCCCCATGAAAAAAAGGAGTGAAAATGTTCCATCTTTTTTTGGAGGTACAAATTTTCTGCCATAAATAAAAAAATATGTTTGGATGCAATTTCTTTAAAGTAGGAGAAAAGGGAGCACATGTGAGCACGGGGCACATGTGATCACGGTATGTGTTACTAGGATAACGTCAAGCAAAAATTGTCAAAAAATTCTCAAGTAATAGCAGTACCAGCTCTACTATTTAACCAAACTTTCAGAGCAAGGAGCCAGTTTATGTTTCTGTGGTGACAGCTTCTTTACTGTAACAGATGCTGATGTACTTTTATCACTGTCTTCTTCGTGTAAAAACATATTTTAAACTAATTAAGAAGTTAAATTTAATTATTGCAAATCATTAAAAGATTATTCACGTAAATTTATGCCAATGTTTAAATTTTGTAATTAGATAAAAAATTCTTTATTTTTGAAAATTAGTTTTAAGGTATATGTCGGGGTACTTGTGAACACAACATGTCGGGGCACATGTGAACAGCTCTCATATCCTCTCCGCAAATATAATATTAGTCTAAGCTCATTATAAGTATTAAGAGAGATGTAGATATTTATAACTATTGTTTTGCTGCAATCAGTTAGTAAATTTATTGTTAATTATTATTACATAATTACTAATTATTTATTTTATTATTTTATATTTTTTAAATTCGTTAATTACTAAATAATTGGTTAAAAATTTAGTGGTATTTTATATTTGCACTGAAAATAAAAACAAAATATTTTCCTTTACCTAAAAACTGAAGTTTAGAAAAATTTTAAAATTCATCATCATATTCTGTATGAAGCTTAAACGTACTATATAACAAGAATATACTTTACATAATAAAATATTCTTTGTATTGTTTAGTAGTCTTATAAGATTTTTTCTTTACGATCTATTGATTAGACCGTACTATGAAACTTTAAAATTTGAAAGTGAGCAGAATTCTGTAATTCAGAAAAACATATTTTCTTAATAATAGCTACTGTGCAATTCAAACTGACAGTATAGGTTACAAGCCCTTGAATGGAATTAGTATATACGTATATTCTTTATTATAACGATTATTCGTTGAAATATGATGTTCGTCCTGCATTTTTCAATCGTGTTCACATGTGCCCCAAGCTTGTTCACATCTGACCCCCCAATAGGGGCACTTGTGAACAATTGAAGATATTTTTCAAAAATTCCATAGAGATTTGAAATAATTTTTTTAAAGATCTGAAAAAATTCCATGGCACAAGGAAAAGACTATTCAATCATGCGGACCCTTTTTCTGTGAGAAATTAAACTTCTGAGAAATTAAGAAATGAAAAAAAAAAAGTTCACATGTGACCCCTTTCCCTCTATATTTTTCTGTTTCTATGTACCGTAATTTTCTGAACAAATATCCAACTTGTTCATTTTGAAAATGTTAGCTATCTTAACTATTTCATTTTGTTTCACATTTCCCTACTTATTATGTAATTATCTGCGAAATAAACACCTTTAATTATTTTTTAGGAGTATTAACAACTTATTGAGTCATTCGATCACTTAAGAAGAATGCAGAATATTTTTCGGTCCCCAAATTAGTTTTTCGAAATTAGGGTCTTCGTTTTTATCAAACAAAGCACACAAAATTACAATTAAATATTTATATAGTAAAACAGAATACAGTAATTAGACATGGTATAATGAGACATACAGGTATTAAGAATTGTTGTTGTATCTATTCAGGAAGATAATGGAATATTTATTCTGGAATATAATGGCATTTTATTAGTGGAAAAATACAATTGGGGTCTCAATTTGGTGACAAAATGTTTGACACACAGTAAAGTGTGTAAATCATTTTATCTTTAAATTAGAAAATTGGATTTCAACGATTTTCAGCCGAAAGTTGTATAGTTGTCGTTACTCATATCACTCGGATACCCGAGCCCAAGTAGCGACGCTACTTAATTTACGACAAAGAGTTAGGGCTTCCGTTTATCAAGCACCAATTTTGTTTGAAGTTCGATTTGGCTCACTTTAGATGACAGCATCATCTATCAATATTTCGATAGATTAGAACCAAACCAGAAGCAAAACAACTCCTGGTTTAGCATACCCAGAGGTTTGAGATTTCAGTTTTCTCCTTGTAGTTTTAAATTCAGCTCAGTCATATATTTTGCTAAATAATAAAATGACAACTTCCATGACACTCATTCATTCATTAAAAAAAAAAAAAAAAACAATACAGTGAAGTATAGACCTACGCGATAGCCGTGTTCCAACATCTATCGTGTAAGTGGAAATTTCGCGTTGTGTAAAAGGGTATGCATAGGAGTCGTATGCATATCCTTTTACACTATGATACGACTATTTGATAAACATTCAATTTTATTTTATACACTTGTACACAGCCCTCAAACTGACTTAAACCATCCCTTAATACTGTTTCCTATATTAATTATTAAATTTATATAGTATTTTTTTAAACCTAAATTACTCAACATAAAATACTGTTACGATGCACAAAAACAATGATCAAAAATCATCTGAGAGAGAAAGATAAAATTACTGTCCTCTATGTACAGTGGGCAATAATAATAATGAAACACAGCACTATAACACGGGCAATAATAATAATGAAACACAGCGCTATAACACTACTGTACAGTAGAGTATTTACGTACAGAAGAGTATTTACAATTATCGCTAAAAGTGAAGATGATAATGATTGGTGTTGTGCAGGTGATCAGATCATTATCAGTGTTTTTCGTCTTATCGATGACGTTCACCTTTTCTTTACTTGTAATTTTTTTTCTCTTCCGTATCTTTGGATGAAGCAGCGTGATTGGATGCCATTATATTAAATTAATTGTTTACAAGTAAAGTATATTTTTTACAAGTAATATTTCACTAGTAAAGTAATTTTTTACAAGTACAGTAATGTTTTACTAGTAAAGTAATATTGACCTTGCTGAAATTTAGATTCGTCAATCATTTATATTTTCTGCTTTTAGCCCAGTCAATGAAGGTAAAAAAAATAGGCTTTGTCGCAACTAATTTAGGGAAAGCCGAATTTTTGAAGGATGTTAGCAGACCAAGTATACAGTAAAAAAACACAAAGTCCCGACCCCCACCCCCCTCCGAAACATTGCAAGAGCAGTAATATGATTATACGTTTTTCGTGTCGCAACTAATTAGGGGAAAGCTGAATTTTGGCAGGATGTTTGTACATAAGGTACACACTAAAAAGCCACAAAGTCCCGACCCCCACCCCTCTTGTTTTTCCCCCACCCTCCTCCGAAACATTGCAATAGCAATACTATGATTATACGCTTTTTGTGTCGCAACTAATTAGGGGAAAGCTGGATTTTGGCAGGACGTCAGTAAATAAAGAAAACACTAAAAAAACACAAAGTCTCGACCCCTACCCCTCTTGCTCCCCCCCTCACCCACCCTATCCGAAACACTTAGACCATCAAGAGCAGTACTATGATTATTCGCTTTTCTTTTCGCAGCTAATTAAGAGAAAGCTGAATTTTTGCACGATGTTAGTACATAAAGTGTACACTAAAACCTAGACAGTCCCGACCCCAACCCCTTTTGTTTTTTCCCCCATCCTCCTCCGAAACATTGCAATAGCAATACTATGATTATACGATTTTTGTGTCGCAACTAATTAGGGGAAAGCTGAATTTGGGCAGAACGTTAGTAAATAAAGAAAACACTAAAAAAACAAAGTCCCGACCCCTACCCCTCTAGCGCCCCCCCCCACCATCTCCGAAACACTTAAATTATCAAGAGCAGTACTATGATTATTCGCTGTTCTTTTCGCAGCTAATTAAGAGAAAGCTCAATTTTTGCACGATGTTAGTACATAAAGTGTACACTAAAACCTAGACAGTCCCGACCCCAACCCCTCTTGCTGCTCCCCCGCCTCCTCCTTCCGAAACATTGCTCACTGATCAGTTCAGTACTATGATTATGCGCGTACAGCTTGAAAATTTATGATGTTACCGGGGTGTTCCTTTTTTTATTTCACTCCTAACAATATGATAAACCAGTGGTGCCCAACCTAAGGCCCATGTGCCGTATCCGGCCTGCGAAGCTGATCCGTGATGCCCGTTGTTTTGTGAAATGTTACAACTGGAAGAGCAGGATTAATGACAATATTACAATTTGTTAGCCAAATATTTAAAAATTGGTTTCTGAAAACATTGTTGGGAACCACTGTTATACACAAATTATGAAACATACACTTTTTATGTAGATATCTCAGTTTCACCATTAGCAATTTAATCATATGCAGAAATCCCACAACAAAAACCAAAAAGTAACTTCAATAAATTAATAGCTTTTTATCATTACGTCTTGGAAAGAAATGTTTGAACAAAATTGATAGATAATAATATGATAATAGCCATTTTCTTGAAATGGATCAACAATGTAATGACGTTCACTTAAAGTTTTTACTACCATAATAGAATTATTTGTTACAAAAGTTTATAATTCGTTTGTGTTGGCGATAGTCTACAAAATAATGCTAATGCTTGGCTAACTATTTAAGCTTTAAATATATCAGAAATAGTATATTTTAACTGATTATTTTCTCGCAGCAGATATTATTAACGTTTAATATTACTTTTGGTTTTTATTTTTAAGTCTTATATAAGGGGCCATCTCCTAATATTTCGTTGGTTTGGTCCGAAATATTGTTACAGAGCATTCCACTACACTGTCCACACATAGAGTTGCAATCGAACCTAGCTTTACGAAAGATAAAGTTTGAAACACATAATCTTTTCAATTGCAAGATACTAATTGGAGAAGTTCACTTGAAGCAGAGGTAATCTTCATGAACTTATGAAACAGTCTGTTGCATGAAGTATAATGCCAACCCCACTCTTCTGGGGGAAGTTTAAAACCTAACCAAGTTCGAATTTGGTGTTGATCCTAAAAACTCTGGTGGAAACCTTAAAAAGATGTTGACGAGTGACGTCTGAAGTTGGTGGAAGTTTTGATAAATCAAAAGTGGACTTTAGGGACATTTTTGTGATTACTTGCTTTTCACAAACCTTTATTTAAACTTAGTTAGGTTTTAAATTTCCAGCAGAAGAATGGGTTTAGAAATATATTTCAAGCAACAGACTGATTCCTAAGATCATGACAATAACCTCTGTGCTCCATGTGAAGTTATCCTAGTAATATCTTGCAACTGTAAAACATTGTGTTACAAACTGCAGCTGTAAAAAAACTGGGTTCGATTGTACGTCTATGTATGGACACTGTAGTGGAATGCATTGTAACAATATTTCAGACCAAGCCAACAAACTGTTAAATGACCCCTTATAAAAGAAAAATTGTAGTTATAATAAATTGATGCCCTTTTTTTTTTTAATGCAAACTGTTTTTCAGAAACCAGTTGCTACATAGTCTTCGAGTTGTAACATTTCGCAAAACAACGGTTTACACTGATCAGTTTCATAGGCCGGATGTGACCCGTGGGACGTAGGTTGGGCACCACTGGTTTATAATATTGTAAGAAGTGAAATAAAAAAAAGGAATATTTCGGTATCATCATTAGTTTTCAAGCTGTAAGCGTATTATCATAATACTACTATTGCAATGTTTCGGACGGGGCGGGGGGGGGAGCAATAGGGGTAGGGACTTTGTGTTTTTTTAGTGTATACTTAGTATACCAACATCTTCAAAAAAAAAAAAAAAAAACAGCTTTCCCCTATTTAGTTGGGACAAGAAAAGCGTATAATCATAGTACTGCTCTTGCAATGTTTCGGAAGGGGGGGGGGAGAGAAAGAGGAGTGGGAGTCGGGACTTTGTCTTATTTTAGTGTATACTTTTTGTACTAACATCTTGAAAAACATCCGCTTCACCCAAATTAGTTGCGACACGAAAAGCGCATAATCATAGTACTGCTCTTGCAATGTTTCAGAGGGGGTGGGAAGGAAAGCAAGAGGGGTGGGGATCGGGGCTTTGTACTTTTTTAAAGAATACAATACGTACTAACATCCTGCCAAACTTCAGCTTTCTCTAAATTGGTTGCGACACGAAAAGCGTGCAATCATAGTACTGTTTTTGCTGTGTTTCGAAGGGGGTGAGGGAGGGGGAGAAAGAGTGGTGGGGGTCGACTTTGTACTTTTTTAAAGAATACATTATGTACTAACATCCTGCCGAAATTCAGCTTTCCCCTAATTAGTTGGGACACAAAAAGCGTATAATCATAGTACTGCTCTTGCAATGTTTCGGAGGGGGTGGGGGAGAAAGCAAGAGGGGTGGGGGTCGGGACTAAAATCTAGCTTTCCCTAAATTAGTTGCGACATGAAACCTTTATTGACTGGGCTATTTTCTTTTGAACAACATATTATTAATGTCTGAAGGAAACATTTAACATCTCTTTGAAGTTTAAATACATATAAGCATTTTTTTAATGTTTAAGATTTAAAAAAAAGAAAATGTATCTTTTGAATAGAAAGGACTTTTTTCTTATTTCGTCTTTAATTTCAGCTTTTTAATTTTTTTATCAATCTGATTTTTTTTTAATTAAAAGGTTATTAAGTTGCTTATCTCAGAAATAATATGTGGACAAGACATATCCCTCTGAATTTTCCTGTTTACTGAGAGAAAACATTTTTCTGGCACCTAGAAATCATTCCTTGCTACGAAAAGTTTGCAATCTTTTTTTTTTTTTTTTTACTTTTTTTTTTAAATACTTTTTTTTTTGCAAGCAAAGCAAAAACTTAAACGTTCTATGCGTGAGAGATAAAACACGCTCTCCCTCCCCACACAAGTCAATTAATTACAGAATAAAAAAATCTTACCAAATATGGTGAGTTTTTTACAAATCGTCTTCCTCTAAGCCTTCTCCCCCAAAGGTGAATTTCTTCATTTTTCATTAGATGATACCATTGTGTCTAAAATCTTACACCATTTAGTGGGGAAAAGCCAGAGCAAAAGTATGGAAAAAGGGATTTTCCACTTTAGCGAAAAATCAATTGAATTATATTCGACTAAAGAAGAAAACGCATCTAAACTTCTGGACACAGATTGAGAGTCCTGAAATTCTTTTCTTTCCGAAATTCTGTTGGTACGTGCGGTCCTCTGTTTCTCTCTTCCCTAATAGTTGGGTCTTTAGAAATACAGAAATTTTGTTCTATGAGCTTTCCGTGAGCTTTTAGGTTCACTTTTCGAATTCACATTCAATTAGTTTCTTGAAAATTTGGGTGTCATTAGCAAAGAGATTGTGAGAGATTTTATTTGGACAGCAAGGAAATTGTGAGTCGCTACAAAGAAAAATATGCTATAAAACGAGTTTTATAGAGATATCTTGCACATTTATTTTGGGTACAAAGATGTATTCAGATATGAAGAAATTACTTCTGTCTCAACTTTTAATCCACTTCATATATTTTTTTTAGTATTTTCGTATCATTTGTCAGTCATTGCAACGTATCTTATACGGTATGTTTCACTGTTATTCGTTATACTGCCGTGGGAGGGTAAACTGCAGTATCTGTAAAAATGAGTTTTAAAATAATAAATTTTCTATAAACGATTGCAGTGTTACACATTTTATTTATTTATAACGTTCTTGTAAAAATTATTTTACAAAAATTGTACATTCTTTCTTTAACCATTGCAATTGAGGCTTTAAATTTGCATAGTTTTTTGCGAGTCAGTTTTGTATTCTATTTTTCATATGTTTGTTAACATATCAAAACGTTGTGCCTAAATGCTCCTAAAGTTTTAAGTGAAAACTTGATTTGTGATCCTTTAAATTCCCCGTAAAAACCTTTTAAAAATGTGAAATGAATAATTATGTTATCACCTTTGCAACAACAAATGTTTCCTTCTCACACACTAGATAAATGTTGGGACGCGTTTACGCAGTACCCTTTTTTCAAAACGAATTAAAACTGTAGAACCAACAGTCATAACAGATTGATGTTGCTCCCTAGCAAATATCCTCATATGTTTTTAAGCATCAGTCGAGTTTCGGTCTAGCATGCAGAAAGAATAATCTGTTTCCTACCAAGTCGAGTAAATTTTAAATTGAACGTTTTGAAGCTTATTGTAAATAAATAATACTTAGTAAAAAAGAACAAATGTATAAAAAGTAGCAGATTTTTTCTATTTTTGAGAATTATATTTGTATGAACTGAAATGTTATTAATTTTTTTGCACGTTAAAAATAAATGCACACGTAACGACGGAGCAAGTTTACGCGTTGACGTCTGAGTACCTTCACGCACGTTCTTACTGCGTCTTACTTCAAAACGTGCCCTGACGCTTTTTTCGCTCCGCACTGTCTCAAAACTTTTTAGTATTTTCAGGCTATTTAGTTTCGAAAATAACCATTAAATTTTTAATTGAGTTAAAATTCGTCTCTTAGAGCTTATAATCATGTAGGGCTATATCTTCATTCCCGTTCAGCTTTTACTTTATACACTATTCAGTCTGTCATAAATTTGCTTTATTTTAACGATTGTTACACATTATGTTCAAAACACTAACAGAACCACGTTAGGTGTCAAAATAAATATGCGTAAACGTGCCCCGTGTCCGGGACATGTTTACGCAACGGACTTGGACTTAAAAATAGTTTTTTTTTTAAACGGTTAAAAACACAAACGGAGTAACAACTGAATATATCAATTTTGACTCCATTAACTGCTTCATAAAACCGCAATGTCTAAAATTTCCTAAATTAAAACATAAAATTTAAAAAATTTACTGAAAAAAAATCCGCGTAAACGTGCCCCGGTCTACCCTATACTTTAAAATAAATTATTCTAACCATAAAATGGATCATTCAAAATAATCTTGAAGCGGAATCGGTGACGTTAGAACAGATGACGATAAAACACAATCAAGTAGACGCATTAAATGTATTGCTTGAAATATGTTTCTTGGACACTCATAGGATCATTATTAACTAACGATTTAATTCGTTCTCAATTTCCTTAATTGTCATGAAGAAGACATCATTTTTAATCAATTCCTGCAAGTAGTCTTAGAAACAGAAATACTTTAAAATCTCTTAAGATAACATGACAGAAATAATCCATGCCACAAAGTGCTTTTAAAAAACAAAACGTTGAATGAATTTACTTCTTTTATTCAGTTTCTTTAAAAGCTTTTTGACAGAAAAGAAGGAATTTGTTAAAGGATATTTAGTTTTCTGAGTGCTAACGATGAGCTAAATGGTTTAATCCTTATAGAGGATTTCAATTCGAATTGCATAATCACCTTTCAAATTAAAATGTAATAACAGATGAAGTAACGCCAAATGCATCTGATAAACAAACTGACGTCTTGTAAGTATGCAGACTCAATTTGTTTATGCAAAACAGAAAAAGCTACTGTCACTGCAATGATTTTATGCTCTTCCATTAAAGTAAAATAATGCTTTAGATGTTTCTAAAGAAAAGCATAGCGATTTTTTGATATTTGAAGATACTTGATTAGTTTTTAAATCTTGCAAGCAAATTATTTACTCATGATTACGGTTCTGTGGTATCAAATCAAAATTTAATGATAACTGCGAATCTACATCTCGGCATCCTTTTATAAATGGTTTTAAAAAAAAAGTATTTAAGTTTTTAGAAAACTTTTTAAGTCTGATGAATTCTAACAATGCTTTTTTCGGACACATATACCAATTAAAAACTGGTTAACATAACATTCTAATGAACATCGCGTTCTCTTGGTTTGGCGTTTCAGGAAAATATGCATTTAATATATTTTATTTTCCCCTTGAATCGTTGAGTTTCAATATCATTATTAGCGCTTTAAGAGAGCGGTAGGGTTTTGCAGTTTCAAAAAATGTCTTTTTGTGATTTTTTTTTGTTTCATATTTCTGTTAAATATTTCAAAAAAATTCCCAACATTTCAAGTAATATTATGATATATATGAGCAAAATTCTCAAAGTTATCAAGTATTCAGCCTCCGCACCTTCAAACTGTAGTTCCGACAGCTGCAAAAGAATGTTGCAGTTCTGAGAGCTGCAGACGCTCAGAATGTCAGTGCTGCTTGCTTGAGGTTAAGTAAATATACCATAAATAAATAATAAAAAAAAGAGGCTGAGGAGTTAGAAACTGCTACAGGGGTTGTACTCTACGGAGCCGGAATTGATGCTTTTTAGCTTCTAAAACTTGAAACGCGTTTTTCTCAAAACAACTATTTCAAATCTGTGTTCGCTCCCATTTTATAACGAATTGACCGATTCATTTCAAATTTAATACACGCATTCTGTATATAAAATACCTCCCCTCTAAGTTGAGTGTGATTTTTTTTGTTTTGTTTTTTAATGGGTTTTTGCTAACAAAATAGCGGAATTTTTAGTCAAAAACCGCATTTTTAATTTCAAATAGCCGCCAAAAATTTTAAAGTCAAAGGAAAAAAAAAAATAAAAAATCTGAGAACATAGGGGCCAGGATTAATCAATACTTTGACTAAATTCAAATCTAATTTTATTTCAGATAAATGTCAATTGAGATACAGTGAACACCACAAATAATCTTTCTTCAAAGGGGCTCTGGGAAAAGCTTCGTCACTGGCTTGTCTGTGGATATTTTTTGCTTAAAAATGTATAGAATATTCTTAAAACCATACATAAAATACGCAAAAGGTTTTAGTAAATTTAATCAACTTATTTTCTAAAAAATAAATAAATAAATAAAAAATCGTAAAAAAAGTATTTTTTGACGTTGAAACCCCAACCCCACCCCCCTTAAGTTTGATCTCTGTAAGCTAACATTGACGAGTCACTGAAAAAAATTCAAACGCATTTCTTTGCACGTAAAAAATCTTTTAAGGTCACATTTTTAGCACTTCAAAACGTACATTTAACAAAAGTAAATGAACAATGTGTCGCGTGTATCAATTAATAAAGTAATAATGACCTTTAAGGGAGGTATGGCAACTAAGGTTACATTATTTTTTACTAATGATAAAGGATTCGTTATTGATATTCTGTATCCAAATTAAAGAAATGATTTGAAATGGAGTGCTTTTGCGGGGAATCTGATCACATCTTTAGTATTCATTATAAATTTAATAAGGAGCACTTCCCCGTTTGTTTCTTTAGCATATCTGCTCTAAAATTACTGAACTCAGAGACAAGCAAATACTATTTATACGATATGAGAGTGTAAAAAAAGTTTTACTTGTACAAATCACTCACATATCAGAACTTTAAACCCTCCGTACAGAGTAGAATCCATTTCATTAAAATTCAAGGTCATTTCCATTTATTTGCGAAACAAATTAATAAATTTTAAATCTGAAAGACAATTGTTAACTTGATGTAATAAACTATAGTTTTATTACGCTTTCAAATCAGTTAAAAATTATAATGTTAAAAGCATTAAAATAGAATGACCCGAAGTTGCAATATTTTTTGGGGGGCATTTTTGCTCAAGTTCTTTCAGCATAAATTCAGGAGCATACTTTTGATATTGCAAAAGTCACAGACCATTTGGTCCCTTTTTTTCTCGAGAAATTTGTGAAAATGAATTTTAGCAAGTATACTGGAATTAATGAGTCTGAGTTAACTCATTCATTTTTTTAGTTCACATTCTTTCTGCTGTGCTTTTGTATAGAAAACCAAACTAAATGTAAAGAAAAACACAAAATTGTATACGATGAATGGTATACATACCATTTGAACATTTCACGAGAGTTCAGTCTATAAAATGAGTGATAGTAAGTCCACTCTAAGGCCGCATTTGTACGACTGTTCAAAATTCACATGAATCATATTTCACTTGTATTGCTAAGACTAAACATTAGTTTCATGAGCTGGTTTCAAATACGGCTTTATGATGGAATTATGAATGTGGTTTTTTCTTGTCCTATGTTGACGGAGAACATAATTTATACTGCTTCCGTACTAATGCAATGAAAAGTCTTCTTTTATAAAAAGTACATATTTGCTTTAATTATTGAAGTGCGGAATTTTACTTGAATGAAGAAACACTAAACATTAGTTTTATAACTTGGTTTCAACTCTCCATAATTCGCATTACAGAAATTAAGATTCAATGAATCAAACTTCACTTTTACTTTCGCTGATGCATATTCATATTTGTATGACTTTTGCTTACTCTTATAATATGTGATTTTTTAACAGATTCATCACGTTCTTATATTTATACATTTTACATATAGTAAAACATATAAATATGCAATTACTAGAATGTTTTGTAGTTTTAAATCGATACTTATAATATAAAGCTGAAGAGTTTGTTGGTTTGAACGCACTAAGTTTAGGAACTACTGGTCCGAATTGAAAAATTATTTTTGTAATGAATAGTTCATTTATTGAGTAAGGCTATAGGCTGTATAACATCACGCTATGACTAATAGGAGTGGAACAGCATTAAATTAAAACTCAATCAATAATAATCATGATGCATTTTTCGTTGCATCAATAGCTCGAACTTTTGTTGCCCGGATAGCTCAGTCGGTAAAGCGCTCCACCAGCAACCCTAGAATCTCTGGTTCGAACCTGGCTGCAGACAGGAATATTTTCTTTATTTATTACCCTGCTCATTTAAAAATTAATTAATTTATAAAACAAGGGTTTTTAATTAGTTTTTATTACAATTTTTTTTTCGATTTTCTTATTTAGCGGAAAACATTGATGTGGGTAAGGGTGTGTAATTTTTTACTATATATATATATATCATAGCGTAATGTACTTAAAACAGTTTTTTAATACATTTTTGTCTTATTAACGCGGGTGAAACCACGGCCACAGCTAAAAATTAATAAAGGAAGGTATAAAATTTTCTCAATATTATTCTTGACCCAGGCAACGCTGGGTATGTTTGCTAGTTGATTATAAAAAGGCAAAGATTCCGTACTTAATCATACCGCTTTTATTCTAAATTACATCGAGCTAAAACATTAATTTAACAAATGAATTCCACGAAATAAATTTAATTAAAGCTTGGTAAGAACATGAGATTCATTTCTGAAAGTATGCAAAAAAAAAAAAAAAAAGGTTTGGAAAACTGGAGAGATGTTAGTTCTATCGCGCGCATTCTTTTCGACCATTTAATAGCAAGTTAATGCGAAATTAGTTCAACCACCGTAAACAAATGCAAATGCAAAAAAGACAACTTGAAGTAGTATTTTCTCTCTTGGTTAAAAACAAGATATTACTTATAATTATTTTATTTGATGGCCATTTTTATTTCAGAGTTGTTTTTAATGTAATTCCGCCGCCAGTTATTTTACATTTTTATATAATTGTTCAATGCATTTGATTTATATTTATTATATTTTACTGATTAGAAAATCTTTTTTTATTACTTTGTTTACACTTACAGTAATTTTAACTCTTATCATACTTACCAGCATGAAGTAATAGAGCAAGATCCCACAATGCTTGAACTACCCTCATCGAGTTTTAAAAAATTGTTACCATAGATGAAGAGTAAAATTTGTAAATAAAACGCAAAAGTAAGAATTTCTACCTCTTTCACGGGAACTAATCAGGGTTGCCAGGGGTTTGGAAGATGCCGAAGAATGAGTAATTTCCTCTCATCGAGTTTCCGAAAATTGTTATAATAAGTGAAGAGTAAAAGATGGAAATAAAACGCTTATTGCTACAGTGGACACACAATTTTTTTTTCAATAATTGACCTAGATGCCTAAAACTTTGTGTGCTTGTATATTTATTACATCTAAAACAGTAAAAACAAATTGGTGCAAAAAAATTTGAATACTTTTTCATAAATTTAAAATAAAAAAATAAATAAATAAACGAAGAATTCACAAGTTTCAAATTGCTAAATGCACCCCATTTTTTTCAAACTTTGAATTTACACTTGTTTTTCAAACACTATTCATAATTACATCAATGTACGCATTACATGTAATGTTTTATGAGACAGTAAAAAATGGCATAAAAGGATAGTTTATGTGTAATTTTCATCACATACTTTGATTTTAACGAAAGAGTTGAATTTCTAATTTTACATAACCGTCAGTACTAAAATTCATGCTTACAACTATGAATAGATATTATTTGAATGTGTTTCTAAAGTACTGAATGGAACATTTTAAGTTTATGTTTTTATGTAAATAATGGCAGCAGTGTATACGTGCTCTATTATTTTAACTAAGGGGCGTGATCTCGGATGCGCAAAACAAAACTAACCCATAATTCATTAAATAATGCATGAAAAAAAAACTTCTTGCACTGAGCACAGGGACTAATACAGTAATAAAAAAAGCTAACAATTTTGTTTCCGATTTTTTGCTCTATTTTCAGCATTTGTATTAGCCACTGTAGCCTTAAGTAAGGTTGTCTACCTTTTTCAGGTCCCTAATCAGGGTTTCCAGGGGCTGAAATGTGCCCAAAGAGGGAGATAATTTACCCCTCCTCGAGTTTCCGGGAATTGTTGTCATTAATGAAGAGTAAAAGCTGCAAATAAAACGCTAAAGTAAGGCTGTATACCTTTTTCTGGTTCCTAAGTAGGGATGCCAGTGGCTAAAAAGTTCGCAAAAATGAGTAATTTACCCTCATTGAGTTTTCGAAAAGTGTTGTCATAAATTAAGAGTAGCAGCTGTAAAGAAAACGTTATGTGGTGGCACAAAATGTGGCGGCAGACACGTTAAATTGAGGTTGCTTACCTTTTTCCGGTTCCTAATTAGAGTTGTCAGGTGCTAAAAGGTACCCAAAAATGAGTAATTTACCCTCATCAAGTTTCCTCATAAGTTATATAAAAATGTAGGTAAAAATATTACAAAACCAATGGTATAGGGTGTCCCAAGCAAAAGTAGTCCAGCAATAGGGTTGTCGCTAATCGAAGTTTCAATATTTCAAATATTATATACATTGCAATATTTGTCTTCCTAGTGCTGATACTGATGAGATAAAAAATATAATCACACTACTTATGTAAATATTGATCAATCTCATTAACTGCTCCTTAGCTGTTTTCATTGCATAATTTTTTTAATGAAGTGTTACTGCTTTTTGTTTTAAACAAAAGAACTAAACAATCACAATATTTCTTCTTTTAGCAATTTTAGTTCAAAAAAAAGAAAAAGAAAGAAAGAAAAAAAGCTTTTAAATGTAGTTTAAATAACTAAGTGTAAGAAGAGTACTGTTACAAACTTAATTATAACAATAAACCTGCTGGCATAAAGTATAATGAGTAAAGCTTTAAATTAAGTATTAATTTCATACTAGACTTATCAATTTTAGTTAATCATTAATGAGCTTTAATTTTTTCTAGAAATACAATGCCTTATTTTTTCAAACTTCAGATTCCTTCATTACCACGCTAACAATGTTGGCCTCTGTGCGATAATTGTGTTGAAAAATATTTTAACAAAGTTGGACAACAGAATTTATTGATTTTTTTTTGAAAGATAAAAATGCAACGGTGTCATATTTTTCTTTGTTAAAATCATCAAGGCATCTTTCTTTGTCTTCTATTTTTAAGTTTAATAGACCTCTAACAATCATTCTAATTGGAGGACTCGAAAATGATGCGTTGGATATCAATCAAGCTAGAGTTATTAAAACATGATATTTAATAATTAGTTAATTTTTGCATTTCTGTACTTTTATTGACGCGATTAAAGTGTAGGAAAATAATGCTATTCAGTTTGAAATTTATGTATTTATTTATTTTTTCTCGAACCAGAAATAATCGACACTTCTTGCGTAAAAACTAATATCTGCGTTTTGATAATGTATATTTTTTATTTCTTAAAGTTCTTTAAATGGGGAGTAAAATAACTGAGCAAATAAAAGAAAGTGCTACGTTCTGGAACAACAAAACAAGACAGAAAACACTGCAAAACATCTCTTCATTTTATCCTGTGAACTATTACATAGATGTTTCTAAGGAAATTGCTCACTATATCTTGATATAGATTTATTTAATTCAACGTAATGCAACAGAGAAATAAATTAGTTAATGAAATTTCGGAACCTCGGAGGATAGTTTTTTCTCACCTACATATGACGATTAAAAGTACAATAGTACAATGGTATTATTTCATAATAGTACAAAGTGTACAATTATGAAATACTACCATAGTTGCAAAAAAAAAAGCCTTTAATCTGATGACTTTTCATCCAGAAGCTTACGCTTCTTTGCATTGAAAAAGGTGTTCCTTGTAACACTGAAAAACGTGTCTGCAGTAATTTGTAATTTCTCTGCATCAAAACGTTGGATAATTCATTCATTTAATTCATGAATAGTTTAGCAAAACATTGATAGATAGTGTTTATTAATACTTTAAAATTTTTGAACAAATCCTCGTCTCCAAGGTTTTATCTGCACAATAAATAGAACCATTTATAAAGACTTAATGTTACAAATTACATATTATGTTAATGCTATAATTAATTTTATTACGAGTCCAAATCAAATGTCAATCGTTTGAATACAACATAGTTGCCAATTCATATGACGAAAAGTCCTGTTGCCAAAAATGTAAATACATTACATTCCTTTCTTCCAAATGTGAGAAAAGATAGTATTATTTATGTATGTATAAAATGTATCAGTAACACAGTCTGTTTTCGATCTCTCTGAAAATACTTGTAAACAACATTACTGTTATTGGTTTCCTGCGATGCTTCGTTTTGATTTTCTAACGAGTTTTCAGTGGTTGCTTCTGGTGCGTCTTCGTCCCTTTTACCGCAGTGCCCATAGGCGATACGTCTGTAGATGATTTATCATATTTCTCGTCTCCAGTTTTCGTAGATTTGACTTCTTTAGTATTAAGATAAATAAATACCTTTGTGCTGAATAGTAAAGTCAGACCAAACAACGTAAGTAGAAGCACAAATTTATAAATTACAGCAGACACGTGTTTCGGCGTTACAGGGAACGCCTTTTTCAATGCAAAAATAATGAGCTTATGGATGAAAAGACATCCGACAAAAGCCAAGAGCAGATAAGCATGCAGCTTAAAAGATAAAAACAGCGGATTAGCCAAACACCAATGACAAAGTTATAAACCTTTCAGGAACCAATAGGAATGCAAGCAAAGGTCAGGAGCTCCTGACCTTTGCAGTTGAGTTTACATCGAAATTAACAATGATTTCCTCCAAAAAAGGACAAAAAGCCCCTTTAGAAACACCCGAATGCAACCAAAAAGAGAGGTGAACAACTAGATCCCGCTAGGAGTTTATATACCAAATTTTTAACTTTCTAGGACATACCGTTCTTGAGTTATGCGACATACATACGCACATCCGCATAAACGCACATACGTACATACAGACGTCACGAGAAAACTCGTTGTAATTAACTCGAAAATCGTTAAAATGGATATTTCGCGTGTATATACATTCTAAAGCACTTATCCACATGTGGTCGAGTCGAAAAAAAAAAAAACTCACCATTCATTTGGGGGTGAGTAAAATGGAAATGATTTTTGAGTGAAATTTTTTTTCGCGAATACAATACTTCCTTTTTACTTCCTTTTAGAAAAATGGAAGTATTGTATTCGCGAAAAAATTTTCACTCAAAAATCGGCCTTAATTTCCATTTTGCTCGCCCCCGAATGATTGATTTTTTTTTTCAACACGTGGATACATGCCTAAGAACGTATAGACACCTGAAGAATTAAATTTTGACGATCCCCGAGTTAATTACAACGAGTTTTCTCGTGACGTTCGTATGTACGCATGTATGTGCTTATATGCGTATGTGTGTATGTATCTCGCATAATTCAAGAACGGTTTGTCCTAGAAAGTTGAAATTTGGCACATAGACTCCAAGTGGGGCCTAGTTGTGCACCTTCTCTTCTGGTTGCATTCGGATGTTCCAAAGGGGGTCTTTTACTCTTTTGGGGTAAAATCATCGTTAATTTCAATGTAAACTCAAGCGGTGCTATAATTTGGCAAACACTTGGCAATAGATCGCCAAGCTTTTGATCGCCAAGTTTTGTCGCCAACTTCGCGATAAATTAGGTGGTGTTTTTTTTTTTAAATCTGGGTTCAATTTAGCCATATTTAGAGAGTTAACCATTGAATCACATTAAAACTGCCAATATTGGGAAAATTTATCTGTATAAAACGTTTTCTTTGCTTCGGTTCGCAGCAGACTTGGAATGAAAGTATTTAAAGTGTTTTTTTGCTCACTCCGAGGCTCTATTGTCTTTAAATTGGAGTAAAAGGAAGCATGTGATGCACACATCAGCTCGTTTGTAAAAGGAAGTAAAAGAGGATTCATGAATAATATATCTTGAGTTGACAACTTCCTATTAGTGGTCTGTTGCCATTGAGTAGTGACTGCTTTTACAAACCAGTTTTCTACAGGTTTTACTGAATTCTCTGCCACACCATTACTTTGAGGGTTATATGGTGGTACGAGAATATTCTCTATACCATTATTTGCTGTAAACTGCCTGAATTCTTCACGATCAAATGGTGGTCCATTTTCCGAAGCAAATTGATATGGTAATCCAAAAGAGGCAAAATTCATCTTCGATAATGATTTTTAAATGTAAAAAAATATTTTGTAGGCTGCTTACGTCAAATAAAAAAGAACATACTTTCTGCAGTCTCTTATCAGCACGAAAATTCTTTTTGAAAGGTATGTTCGTCAAATTTTTTTACAATTATAAATAACGGAACACATTTTTTTTAACACACTTATAATAACATTTATCAAATTACATTATAAATGATTATTATTACAATATCTTCGAGATCTGATGAGTAGAAAAGCTTCATCCTACTTCAAAAGTAAAAGTATTTCATTCCTATCTAAGGAAACTTACATCATTCGAAGGCAGAAATGTTTTTTTATTTTATTTTTTCTTGATCATTTGATCTCCAAGTCAAAAATCAATAGTTTTCATTGATACCATTTAATGGGATCTCAAAGAAAAAAGTTTGGAAAGTTGACTACTAATTAAGGCTATCAATTTTAACAAAGTATGTTTTCGGACCATCTTCATTTTTTCAAATAAGCTTTTAAAAATCCTATTAACTTTAATTTTATGTGGTTACTTATTTCTCAAAATTTTTGTCACAATGCCAGTACAGTGTCATTTTACCATAAAATGGACGTGAAAAATACAATACAGATCTAAAAAAATAGTATAAAATTCACTACGACTATGGTTTCGTAAGCATCTGCTTTTTCTCATCGAAGAAGAAAAACGACTATTATATACTGAGTATATCCATATCTTATGTCATAAAATTTCAAATTATTAATTGTTAAACTATGGGAATAACTTGGTAGCTATTTATTATAAAAAAATGCTTTCTTTACTTCTTAAAACTTATGAAAACATTTAAATTTTGCTGATGTTCACTCTGAAAAAAAAAAAGGTTGCAGAATTTCTCGGGACTAGAGAGAAAATCCCCTCCGTCTTCCAGAAACTATTTATCTACTTGAACGTTTTGTTATGTACTAATGTACTATGTGGTGACTTTGACATCGACATATTTTTTTTTTCCTACTAAAGAAACTTTTGAAATATAGACCCACAGTGGCACGTAGTGTTAAATATGCCCTTTTTTGCTGCAAATAAAAGTTTAATGCAAATCGAGGGGCACGTATCTGGTTATCGCGACCAGTAATTTATTTTGAAACTGATGCCATCTTTATTGAACACATCTCAAAGAATCCAGAAATCCGCCCATAGACCTATGATGAACGTACGTTAGTCGAGTCTTAGATTAGATATCTTCAACACGTGGCCTCCGTCGAAAAACAAAAAATAAGTGAGTTTTTGCTGTTATATTGCATACGGTAGATTGCAAAAAGAAAAAAAAATCCGAGGATCCCTTTTCATCCTAAAGAAATTACGTAATATAACACAGATTTATTGACGCTGCTCGCTGGTTTAAAACTATACTTGCGATCATATATGAATTTTCTACTTCGGAGAGAAATATAATATTTAAACTATCAATCGTGGTTAAACTGTAGTCCAAAACAAATTGTATGGTTCTCATCTTTGGTAGCAAAAATTTGTTTTTTGCATCGTTTTTTTCTCTCATTGTCAGTATTTGTTATTATAAAACTTGCCTCGACAATTTCAACCATCCTTGTTCACGTAGAAATTAATTATAAAAAAACATCAATCTTTTCAAATCTACTTGGAATATTTAAGTGCAAAATCAGTGACTTTTGATACAACTTAAATTTTTTTGTTACTTAGGCTCAAATCCGGGGTCTGGTTGATCGAACAAAAAGAGCATTTATTAGAAAAAGATCAACTTAAATCTAGGACGCAGTCTACAAAGACTGCAAAACAGAAAAACACAAAATATGGATTCATCATGCATTACATTTGGAAGTTTCAACATCAAAAATGTCGGCTCGTGACGCTATATTGTTTGCCAAGTGTGGTCATCAACAAGTTTTGATTTTTTCAAGGACCCGAAAAACCCGTTTTAAATTTGCGGGGAAAAGAGAGAGGGAGAGAGAGAGAGAGAGAAAGAAAAAAAACTGCATTGGACATGTGACAAGTGGCCAAAATAATATTTAATGATGAAGCTCGTTATACGACACCACGTGTTAGGACAACACCACCAGCAGTATATGTGCTGGCTTTCCAATCACTAACATGATACTTGCTTCCAGGTTCTCATAGTTGAAAACGGTGCTTTAAGTATTATGATATGTGGTTCTTTCATTCATTCTCAGTCATCTCCTCGTTGAAAATAAATGGTATCATGGATTATAAGCAGTATTTGAGTACATTGTAAATCCACATTATTCCCTTTGTAAGCTGATTTCTTCCTCTTGGATGAACATTCTGGCTGGACAACAACCTGACTAAAATCTGAAAATTATTTTCATACGTAATGACTTGATCTTGAGATGTCATTATGACTTGAGTAATGTGTCTTTATTTCAAAATTATAGACATAGTGCCATGCATCTGTTGCAAATTAAAAGATTGCTTTTTATTTAATTTTTAAGAAATATACTGATTTGACAGTATTCAAGAATATTTTGAAAAATATTTACTTCGAAACAAAACAATTTTCTTAACAAAAGTTGCAATTTCTATGGACTACAAAGAATAAAATTACACTGAAGAACGCTTAGATGCATCAAAGAACAAATACTAATTATGATGCTAACCCAATCGAGCTTTAACCAATAGTACTTAAAATATATACTGAATTTTTGATTTTATTCTAAAACTTTCTTCGTCACAAACTTAGCTAAGTACAAATAAATAAATATTAATAATAAGTTAATGATTATACATTAATTTTTACGTTTTTAAAAGTAATTTTATGATTTCAACAGATATACTATGAAGAAAAGGTTTATCTTTCTCTCCAGGAAATTATATAGTTGATAAGCTCTGTATAGAAGCATAAAACTAGAAATAAAACTTTTAGAACGTCGCTTACAATACACTCGATAGTCTATAAATGGATTTTGATAGCCATGAGCCTCAGGGCACTTGACATCTCATAGACGGGGCAGTGTATAGTTGATTTCTTCCTACAAGCTTAAAGAAAACGAAAATTGAGTTGTCTGCCCTTAGGTAGTTGTCAGGCGTAGGTGCGAGGGAATGCATTTAAAAACGAACTATATTGAGAAAAAATGCTGAAACGAGGAAGTACGCTTCCAATTTCATGCGAATAGGGGATCAAATATCAATCCGGTATCGGTCCGAAGAGATTGACAGGATTTGTTCGGAGGAATTCTGTGGAGATTAAGTATGGATTGCTCTCTTTCAGGAAGTTCGTTAAGTCTTTTAAAACGTTAAGATCGACTTATTTATGGAATATATTGCACTAGAACGGATTGAAAAAGGTTTCTTCAAAATAATAGGAAACTAGTTTAACACCTCGGCAATTCCGTTGATATTTACAGAAAGAAAAGTTTGAAGTTAATGCTTAGAAAAGATTCGATTTTTTTTTTTTTTTTGCTTTCATTTTTGAAGATGGACGAAAAGGGATTTTCGTAACCACTGGAGGAAATTCTGTTGCAGCATTAGTGATCTTGCAAAATTTAGAACGATTTTTTGTAAAGTATAGTTTAAAGATATTATTTCAAGACATTAATTGTTTTGAAGGTTACATTTTAATTACTATTTGAATCATCAGCTGAAGCTTTGCATAGAACAGACGGAGTAGTTGGCAAAAACTTTGAGATGATGTGTTTTTACAATACTTTGTAGTTCACTTTTTGAAAATATTTAAGAAAATTCATGGAATTTTTATCTTTTTGTAAATCAGCTTATTATTATAGTAGTGCTTGCGCCAAATCAATATCAGTTCCCGTGGCAGACAGACACCACACAAAAGACGGCATTTGACTCGATTTTAACGACCCTTTACAAAGATATCCGCGATGGCAATTATTATGATGACGTGCAGTACGATTTCTACTACTAGAATTATAGAATGGTTCTACCAGCGGATAGTTAAAGAAAGTTGTTAGATATTTTTTTCACATTCAACGAAAGGAGTTAAAATTCCTATTTTACGCCTATAGTCATCAAGTAGAAGAAAAAAATTGAAGAGATATGTACCATTTTGAACATTAACTTTTAGAAATGTTCAACATTTTTAATTTAAAAAGTAAATTAAAAAAAACAATCAATAAGTCTAGTTGCTTCTTTACTTCCATTTTCCGCGGTTCTAAAATTTAAGTAAAAATATGAATCGTGAATTTACACTTGGTAAAGGTTCTGAGAAGTATTTTCAATTTTCAATACCTGAAATACGCTTGTAACTATGATATTAATCTATATGTAACTAAGATAACAATAAATAAGTTTTGAGCTTCATGGTAGAGGTGCGGGTCCGAGGACATACGCTACTGTAAACAAGGTGTAATGCTTCAGCAGTGGTTTCAAATCTGCGAGGCACGCTTCTTTAGGGTGGCATTGAATTATTGTAAAGGGGGGAAGGGGCACGCAGCTGTTTTGAAAATTTTTAGAGAAAAAGGTGAATTGAGTCGGAAAATAAAAAATAAGCTGAACGTCATCGCTAAGAAATTCGGGCTTAAGCGAGTGTATTTAGAACAGCGATATTTTATGACCACCCATCGCATTAATTTCCATAAATATTTCACTAATGTTGTATTTTAAACATCTGCTTTTCTTCAAATTTGTTTTAGTTCCTGAAATTTGTAAATGTATTAGTAGTTATATTACAGAATATAAAAATGATGTTTTGTTGCATAAAAACTACTTTATATGAATGTTACATGTTTTATTTTTCCAATCCATTAAATAAATCATTACAACAGGATTTCATGTATGAAATCAAAGTAATACGAAAATTGAGAGAGGACAGAATAATTTTTGTGGGAGGAAATGGCGTCACAAGTACAACAAGTTTGTAAACCACTGGTTTGCAGTATTCAATAAACGTGTTTCCCACAACTTATTTTAATCTAAATCTAAATCATAAATGCAATTCAGAAAACAATACAAGGTAAATAACAGCAGTTGTTAAAAAAATAGCATACCTTAAACCGGGGCTACTTGAGCCTTCAGGGGCTACTTGAACCCATGAGATAAAAGTGTTTAAAGTCTGTCCTGGTTCTATAAAACTCAATGTATAGACTTAAAAAACCTTCTCCATGACAGATAGCAGTACTAGGCAGAGGCTGGTGAATGAAACAAAGTTTCTGTTATTTCCGCTTTTTTCTGATTGAGGTTATGATTGCAAGTTGTCTAAACAGTATTTTTTGGTCTTCCATATATAAGTTCATGGAATCATCTGATATCATCAAGGTAAAGACAGTTTTATGTTTGCATTCTATTTCTTAATAAAATAACAGTGTTTTAAGGTTATAGCTATACAGCGTGTTCCGTTTTAACCTGCAAGACCTTTATTTTCGCAATCGTTAGTCCTAGATGCATACTTCCAATTGCAAAAGTATTTAAAATCAGATGCGGAGTTAAGATACTGAAAGCTTGAAGCAAAAATAAAAATGAGTCAAAAAATGCAAAATTTGAATATTTATACGGGTCCTAGTTCTCCTAACTTACATTTCGAGAAATAATCTACATTGAAAACTATCACTGACACAAAAAAACTTGACATTTGGGCGACCAAAACTCAAGAAGATATTCCATTTCAAAGTTTTAAGGGACAATACAGAAGATGAGATTGGAACTTATCATCCTTTCAGAAGAATGACAGGTTGGCAAAGTAAAAAAAAACAAGGTATTTATATTTTTCATTGCTATTCAAAAAATCATGCAAATGTTATGCCGTGATGCGCAAAACAACCTGCAAAACTTCGAACAATTTGAAAAACTTTAAACACATGCAACTTGACTCTGCACGCATGTAACTTTAAACAATTATTAACTGCTATATTTTCTCCCAAAAGATGTTATTGACGGCGAGTGTAAAGTGGTGTAAGTCACAAAACGATGCGTTTTATATCTCGGTGAATATTGGTCGTACCAATGTCAAACTTTTTGTGTTGGAGTTGTTTTTCAATGGAGATTATTTCCCTAAATATAAGTTAGAGGACCTTAGACCCGTGTAAAAAGTTAAATTTTGCCTTTTTTTCAACTCATTTTATTATCACTTCAAATTTTCAAAATCAGATGCAGAGTAATCTGCATCTGATTTTGAATAATTTTGCAATTGGAAGTATGCATCTTGGACTAACGGTTACGAAAATGCAGGTCTTGCAGGTTAAAACGGAAAACCTTGTATAATTAATACATTAACTAATATAAATTAGTAAAAGTGCATTGGTTACCTTAAAATGGGGCTACTTGAACCCAGCGTTCAAGCAGCCTTGGACCACATTTCATCACTAAATTACATTAAGTAAGGTTTTTAATTCTTTAAAATAAAGAGATTAGTTACTATTTATACCCGTTTATTTGCAGATCTGGGGATAGAAAGGGTCTGAAAGTAAAAGAGATTTTCTTGAAGTAGAAAATATGCGGATTGTTGAGAGAAAAAAAAATTACAATTATGTTCAGATTCAATTAATTCCGGAGAAATGTCTTAGAGAGTGGCATCAGCCCATTTTGACTTAAGTGTATCAACTCTAAAAAGGAAATTAAAAGATCGTTCACAAAACAAGTCTGGGCATCCTGTAGAGTTTAGTAACGAGGAAGAGCAGGTATTAAATAATATCAGATAAAATAAAACCACTCAAGCCATTAAAGAGAGGAGTTTTCATTATTTCCAATGTTTAAATAATAAGCATTGCAATTGGTTTTAGCTGTAGTTAGATAGTTTGATTATATTTCTCTTTGAGAAATTATGTTTACCTAAAAATATGTTTTAATGTGTACGTTGATTTTATATTAATTTTTATTAATAATTTGAAATTTATATAAATTTGCAATTTATATAAATTTTTCTAATGGATTTGCTGAGTTGTACCAAGTAGCCTCGGCGCAGGGCTACTTGAACCCAATTTTTAAAAATAGAAAAAAAAATATATAAGGAGTTAAAATTCGTGTTTAAAAATTGCTTAAGGAAGTAGTTTGAAAAGCGATAAAAACAAGGTTACCAGTTCACATTATGGGTTTAAACAAAAATCAGTGTAAAACCTGAAAAAAAAATATGAAATTTCGGGTCTAAGTTGCCCCTGTTTTCGGTATATTGAATAATTTTTTATTAAAAATTGGCTGAACCATAATTATTTCTTTAAACTAACAATCTAAATAGTCTAAAAATTAAGAAGCAACTCCAAAAAGGCATTAGTAATAATTAATACATTCTTGCTTTTTCTGTTTTCAATATTTATTGAAATCACATATTGGTTGAAAAATATGAGATGTAGCAAGTAAACAGCAATCAAAAGAAGCTGCATTTGTTTTAAAAACTGGCTGGACCATCATAAATTCTTAAACTTTGCATAGTCTAAAAAGTAAGAAGCAACTCCTAACAAGCATTAGTAATAATATATATATTCCTGCTTTCTTGTGTTCAATATTTATTGAAATCGCATATTGGTTAAAAAATATGAGATGGAGCAAGAGTAAACAGCAATAAAGAAGCTGCATTTATTTTATTACTCAAGAATTCCATTACAGTAACGTTCTTTAATGTAGTACGATTCAACCATCATTGAGTAAATGTCTAACAAAATCATTTTTCATTATATTTCAATTATCAATCTTGCCTCCTTGTTTAAAGCACTCGTACATTTATTGGATCTGATAGCCTTTTGAGATTGTTTACCGTATTTTTCCTGTATTCGAAACATGTTTAAGGGAGCAGATCTTTGTAAATTCTACAAGTTTTGGCATTGGATCATTGGATCATATATTTAAAAAATTCTCCTTGTTCTACTGATTAATAGTTAACATACCGATAATGCAGGCATTTTAATTTTTTGTACGATGCTTCGGAACTGAATTTGAGCGGTATGTTTTTATATTTATAGAAAACGTACAGACATGAACCATTTCTTTGATAAGAACTGAAAATAATATAAATTTGAGACTCAAAAAACGCACCTTGTTTATACACCATGAAATTTTGTACACCCTTGTCACTTCTTTTGCTTAAATGTTTGCAAAGATTAGAAATCATAAGCGGAAATATTTCCCTTTTTCAATCTTAAAGTTTTTTTTTTTTGACATTGCATCTTTATCTAGTGCTCTGGAAAATGAAATTCAAACGTATCGCTTAAATGAAACATTAAATGAGCTTATATGAATCAATAAGACGCATTTTCAGCTGAGAAATGTCTCTCGAATTTCAAAGACAAATGTTTTCTTTTCAAAGTAAAAGAAGTAAGTTTCAAGTAAACACCTGCCTTGAGTTCTTCCTTTTATTGATTCCACTTCAACACTCATTTTAAAGATCTAAAGTTTCCACACGATAATCTGTTTACGTGTATTTTCTCCATTTACTGCAAGGAATTTATTTTGATAGCATTATCTATACATATAATAAAATAAGATGTTTGTGTGTGTGTGTGTGGCGCGCATCCCGGAAAAACGGTAAGGCCTAGAAAGATGAAATTTGGTATACAGGTGTAGTTTTTGCTGAAGTTGTGCACCTCGGGCTTCGATTTTTGATATTTTAATTAGAAAAAAAGTTATTCAATGTTTTATGTGATTTTTAGCACATTTTAGTATTTTTAACCTCACAGACCCCGAACCAATCGCGCCAGACAAATATTTTTTGTACTTTAGGGTCGGAAATTTAATTTTAAATATGATGAACAAAAAAATTTTTAAAATAGAGCAATTTTTGTATTTTTTATAAATTTTTGAAAAAAACCTGTATTTTGCATTTTTTTCTGGGTTTTATATTTTTCTAATATCATCCTGCGAGAAGTATCAAAGACTCATTTCTAAAATTTAAGTTGGTAATAGTAAAAACATTTCGCTCTCTTCAGAAGAAAAAAGTTCTTAAAAATATGCAATAGTTTTTTTTTTTTTTTTTTTTGCAATTTTTTTTAATACTGAACACATCATGTCTTTCCACGCATCGGTCGAAAAAAGCATTCTTCAATCTTCTATGGCTCTGACGTCACTACTTGGATTTCGATTCGATATTTACGACGGAATCTTAATCGCAAACAATGTTAATCTTTTTTTTTTTTACTATATAGCTTACTTCTAATTTAATGACGTGATGACCACGTGTTTTTCCGGCAGCGCTTGCTTTTTTCTTTCTTTTTTTGTTTTATTTAGGGATTGCATTTATTTCTTTTTTCATTCTCCCCCCCCCCCAACTGGACGTTTTGTTGTATCTATATTACGTTACATTTCATAGTTGTGCGCATTTAAGTCACTAAAAACAGCGAGATTATTTTTTTCTTTGTCACTTACTTTACTTTGTTACTTTTGGCACACTACGGGGAATTTTGGAGATAACCTTTTTTTTTTTGCTCTACTTAAATAAAAAAAAGCGGTTTTATGCGTGATCTTTGTTTTTATTAGGAAACTAGCCGCCTGCGGCGACCAGCTGGTTCGCCTTCTTACGCCATTCACCTTTCTATGCAAGCAGCCACCAACGGCGGCTGTTTGGCTAACTTGTCATTTACCATTTTAATTTAAGTTTGCCGCCTTTGGCGACCATTTAAATAAATTTGGCAGCAGTATTAATCAATCGATCTCTATCTTTTTTTGTGCCATTCACATTTTTACGCCAAGATTGACGCCTTCTCTCGGCGGCTATCTACCTTCACGATCTATCTCTAAAATTTCTTATCCATCTCTATTTATTTTTACCTCCCAGCTCATTTCCTAATAAAAACAAAGATCACGCAAAAAACCGCTTTTTTTATTTAAGTAGAGCAAAAAAAAAAGGTTATCTCCAAAATTCCCCGTAGTGTGCCAAAAGTAACAAAGTAAAGTAAGTGACAAATAAAAAAAAAATCTCGCTGTTTTTAGTGACTTAAATGCGCACAACTATGAAATGTAACGTAATATAGATACAACAAAACGTCCAGTTGGGGGGGGGGAGAATGAAAAAAGAAATAAATGCAATCCCTAAATAAAACAAAAAAAGAAAGAAAAAAGCAAGCGCTGCCGGAAAAACACGTGGTCATCACGTCATTAAATTAGAAGTAAGCTATATAGTAAAAAAAAAAAAAGATTAACATTGTTTGCGATTAAGATTCCGTCGTAAATATCGAATCGAAATCCAAGTAGTGACGTCAGAGCCATAGAAGATTGAAGAATGCTTTTTCCGACCGATGCGTGGAAAGACATGATGTGTTCAGTATTAAAAAAAATTGCAAAAAAAAAAAAAAAACTATTGCATATTTTTAAGAACTTTTTTCTTCTGAAGAGAGCGAAATGTTTTTACTAATACCAACTTAAATTTTAGAAATGAGGCTTTGATACTTCTCGCAGGATGATATTAGAAAAATATAAAACCCAGAAAAAAATGCAAAATACAGTTTTTTTTCAAAAATTTATAAAAAATACAAAAATTGCTCTATTTTAAAAATTTTTTTGTTCATCATATTTAAAATTAAATTTCCGACCCTAAAGTACAAAAAATATTTGTCTGGCGCGATTGGTTCGGGGTCTGTGAGGTTAAAAATAATTAAAAGTGCTAAAAATCACATAAAACATTGAATAACTTTTTTTCTAATTAAAATATCAAAAATCGAAGCCCGAGGTGCACAACTTCAGCAAAAACTACACCTGTATACCAAATTTCATCTTTCTAGGCCTTACCGTTTTTCCGGGATGCGCGCCACACACACACACACAAACATCTTATTTTATTATATGTATAGATAGATGAGCTGGGAGGTAAAAATAAATAGAGATGGATAAGAAATTTTAGAGATAGATCGTGAAGGTAGATAGCCGCCGAGAGAAGGCGTCAATCTTGGCGTAAAAATGTGAATGGCACAAAAAAAGATAGAGATCGATTGATTAATACTGCTGCCAAATTTATTTAAATGGTCGCCAAAGGCGGCAAACTTAAATTAAAATGGTAAATGACAAGTTAGCCAAACAGCCGCCGTTGGTGGCTGCTTGCATAGAAAGGTGAATGGCGTAAGAAGGCGAACCAGCTGGTCGCCGCAGGCGGCTAGTACATACATAAAACAAACTATTTTTGCTTAAGTTTCTGCAGGTTTAAGTTTACTGAATACTTGCCATTTAAGCTCTGAGCAGAAAAGAAAAGATCGTTTCAAAAATAGATCTTTTTAACTGAAAAATATTGTTAACGCAATATTTAGGTAAAAAAATAAATAAATAAATAAAAATAAAAAATAAATACATAAATAAATCATACACTAAATGTAATTAAATTTTAACACGAAAGAATCTTAGAAATGTATCTATCTCCGCAAAAAGTCAAAGAAAACTATTCCACATAAAACGAATATTTTTGAAAAATGATGTTTTAATTGTTTTTCTAGTTTTTTACATAGTAAATATGAAAAGAACGTTTATATTTCATGGAAATAAGCTGAATGAAAAACATTTCCTTACTTAATTCATAATATTGTTCATTGCTGTCAAAGTTTTCTTCTTTTAGTTACAAAAATTTCAGTATGAAATGTTCTACATTTTTTTTTAAACAGGTTTACAAAAAAAGTGCATGCACTTCAGTGAAATTAGGAAAGCAAAATTTTGCATGCATAATTAATCCATAATATTTTTTGCTGCTGCCAAAAGTCCGACTTTATGTTGCTAACAATAAGAAACTATGGAATTTCAACAAAACCATTTAAAATTTCGTAAAAACTAAGACAATAAAATATCATTTATTAATAATTTAAAAAAACAATCAACTAAAATAAAGTCATATGCTTTCTGTATTTAATAAGCTTACAAAAACTGAGAAAAATTCAAAAGAGCGTATATAATTCGAGGAAATTTATGACAATGAAAAGAAATTTATCTACATATTTATTAAATATCATGACTTAAAAAGTCAACCAATGTTATATAAAAGAAATAACCTCTTTCTCTTTAAATGAATTTTAAATACATCGTCTTTAAAGGTATTATCATATTTTTAAATCTTATGCCATCAAAGCTGTCAAAAGAAGCTGTTATTCTTCGTTTGATTAATTATGGAAAGTCGAGTTGAGTCGATTAAAATAAGGATGTTTGAGTGAAATAGTTTTAATGTTAATTTGTTACTTTGTTATGAATTTTTTCCATTTATCATACCAGTTTATTAAGCCTTAAAATTAGTATCCTAATTATTTACCTTTGAAACTTTTAATTGTTTCAATCGATTTAAATGAGCTTTATAAAATGAGCTTTGAACGAGTGAAAAAATGGTTTAATTATGCAGTCTGTTAATTAAATGCGCATATGATATTTTTTTGTGATAAGTTGGTCTCTATTTTAAAAGCTTAATGTTAAAGTTAAAATGAGCTTATGGTATAAGTTTGAGAATTAAATTTCAATTCAATAACAATTTTCGTTTTTCTGTTTCTACGGATCATTTGTATTTTTAGGTGTTTTTCTTTTTACTTTTGAAGATCATAACCTCTAAACAGATTCTTGTCGCACATCATTTTATTCGCAACTTTTTCCGCACATGAGGCAGGATTTAAAAAATATGCTGCAACTTTTGTCATCACATATTTTAATAATGTCATATTTTTCGTTTTTGAGTTTACGTCTAAACTTTCGTCAGTTTCATGGACTGTAATTACATTCGTTATTATATCGTCGTTTGGTATTTTAGTAATACTTTCACAGTTTGTAATTACAGCCCATTTATATTGTCCTTTCTAATTTAAGTTTTGCTTATAAATGGCCCAAGTCCTTCCCTTCTGCAGTTTTCAATTTCAGACAAACGCAGTATTCAAACAAATAAGATACGATACATAAACTTATGTTATTGAAGGAATATCTTTGATAAATTATGAATATAAAATATGTTATTTACAATAGAAAGAAATCCAAATGCTAGAAATATTGTTAATGAAGCATAACATTTTGCAAAATACAGATATCCGTACTTCGAAGTTCTTTGTGACTCTAAACAAGTGAATGGGCTCATTGCAAATTTTGTGATTTATTACTGTTGATTTTATACTCTTAATTTCCAGAAAAACAAATATTTTCTTTATTTGATTTGAAAGAAATAAAGTCCAAATTTTTTAAGCAGGGCGTTGTAAAAGTTGCTTTTACCAGCATATTGTGACGTCTTCGCAATCATCAGTATTATTTGGCATTGAACGTACAGAGCAAAAAAAAAAAAAAAAAAAAACGAAGAATGCCACTTCTGAAATTTCTCGGGCAAGTAAACAGGTAAACTTAACCGAAAACTAAAATCATTTACTGTAAAAAAAAGTAAATTAAAGTAAATACGAAAAATAAAGATACTCAGAAGGGCAACATAAATTGCAAAATTGCAATGTATCACTGGCAATCGTATTTGCCCGTGGTGTCCGAAACGAAAAAAAAAAAAATCTATTCTTGCCCGTTTGTAGCGAAGTCAAAGAGATCAAATTAACATATTGTTGCAACCATAATTTTGTTACCAAAAGTTAAATAATACACAGTGTAAAGAGAAAGTCAACTGAAATATTATGTTAAAATAACAAATTTGCTACATACAGCTGCGTTATAAACGGACGTGGCTGCAAGGTAAAACTGCCAGTAGTTGACACTGCGCTGGTATTTGACACTTATGAAAAAAAAAAAAGAACCGTGAATCAACAAGGAAAACAGAGGTGCCAAAAATGAAAAGTGATCAGTATGTGCAGCAAATATTTCAAGTGAGGACAATGCGAACTCGGTGCGTTTCGCCAAGTATAGCACCGAGGTCACCACAAGAATGCGTGTTTTTCAATCGTTTAGTGTAATTTCCCTGAATAGTTTGCTGAAAATAAGCGGGAAGGTAAGCATTGTAAACTTAAATGCCATTTTACAATTTTGATTTAAAACGCATTTAGTTTTATTTTTTTCTTTTCTGCGAAAGTCTACTGTAACGGCACCAGTAGCAGACATGCTTAAGACATTGCTCTCAGGTTAACTCTGAGGTCTCAAGTTAATTTTCTGAGCGTTTTTATGAACTTAGATTTTTTAAACTATTTTTCGCCATGCAATTACATCTCGTCTAACATTTGGCTACTTCTGGATCGTCTGAATTAGTTAATTATATTCTTATTTGCTCAATTTCGAGAAAAGGTCCGACTCGCCCAGTAACAGACACCGAGAAATCTGATGATACACAGTAACAGATAGGATAAGGAAAGGAGGAGTGATGGACAAAATTCCCTTTTTCTCTTCAAAATGTTCAAAAGATCTGTATTAAATTCATATGAGAATGAAACCCCATCTGACCTCGTGGTGACTGTTCATAACCACCCATCACTGCTTTGTAAATACCAACTCGCTCATAAAATTCACTTTGGTAACACTAGATGGTTGCACCGTATTCATGGGTCACAGCAACATCAGTTTTACCCGCTTAAAATTCTTATTATTTAAACCCAGACTTATGACAGTCTGTAACTGGACCCTTGTCTGTTACTGGTGCCGTTACCCTATGTGTGTATAAATTTATTTAAAACTAGCCGCCTGCGGCGACCAGCTGGTCCGCCTTTTTATGCCATTCGCCTTTTTACGCCAGGGGTGCCGCCTTCGGCGGCTGCTTAAACAATTTAGCGACGACATTAATCAATGTTTGTCTCTATAAATCAGTATTATCATTCGTTTTTTTACGCCAATGTTGCCGCCTTCAGCGGCTGCTTAAATAAATTTCGGGGCGGTGTCAATCAATCTATATCTATCTATATCATTAATAATTTGAAAAAAATATTTTCTAGATCTGTCTCCAGTTTCGTCGTTTGGAATATTTTTAAAGGAGGGGGAGGGGAGACACAAACGACGTACTCTTCATGCAAATTTTGTCGAAAAGTAACAAAAAGCACTTCCACTTTTATGTGAAAGCATTGTTTTTTCAAAGTCATGGTGTATGTGGGGGGAGGGAGGGGGGCATTGACACCCAATGTGCAAGCGCCACCTACGGCGGCTGTTTGGCTAACTTGTCATTTACCTTTTTACTTCAAGTTTGCCGCCTTCGGCGGTTGTTTAAATAAATTTGGCAGCAGTATTAATCAATCCATCTCTATCTTTTTTTTTTGTGCCATTCACATTTTTACGCCAAGATTGGCGCCTTCGGCGGCTATCTACCTTTACAATCTATCTCTACATTTTCTTATCCATCTCTATTTATTTTGACCTCCTCGCCCATTTCCTAATAAAAACAAAGAACACTCAAAAAACCGCTTTTTTTATTTAAGTAGAGCAAAAAAAAAAAAAAAAAAGCTCAATTTCCCCGTAGTGTGCAAAAAGTAGCGTTTTGACAAAGATAAAAAAAAAGCTCGCTGTTTTTATTGAATTAATGCGCACAACTATGAAATGTAACGTAATATAGATACAGCGAAAGGTCCAGCTTGGGGGGGGGGATGGAAAAAGAAATAAATGCAATCCCTTAATAAAACAAAAAAAAGGAAAGAAAAAAGCAAGTGCTGCCGAAAAAACACGTGGTCATCACGTCAGAAAATGTAGAAGTAAGCTATATAGTAAAAAAAAAGATTAACATTGCTTGCGATTAAGATTCCATCGTAAATATCGAATCGAAACCCAAGTAGTGACGTCACAGGCATAAAAGATTGAAGAACGCTTTTTTCGACTGATGCGTGAAAGGACATGATGTGTTCAGCATTAAAAAAATTGTAAAAAAAACTATTGCGTATTTTTAAGAACTTTTTTTCTTCTGAAGAGGGCGAAATGTTTTTACTATTACCAACTTAAATTTCAGAAATGAGGCTTTGATACTTCTCGCAGGATGATATTGGAAAAAAATAAAACCCAGAAAAACATGCAAATTAAAGGTTTTTTCAAAAATTCATAAAAAATACAAAAATTGCTCTATCTTCAAAATTTTTTTGTTCATCATATTTAAAATTAAATTTCCGACACTATAGTACCAAAAATATTTGTCTGGCGCGATTGGTTCGGGGTCTGTGAGGTTAAAAGTACTAAAAAGTGCTAAAAATCACATAAAACATTAAATAACTTTTTTTCTAATTAAAATATCAAAAATCGAAGCCCGAGGTGCACAACTTCAGCAAAAACTACACCTGTATACCAAATTTCATCTTTCTAGGCCTTACCGTTTTCCCGGGATGCGCGCCACACACACACACACAAACATCTTATTTTATTATATGTATAGATAGCAAAAAATAAAAAACATGGCTCTGCTGAGCACTGTGTCAATTATTGAAACTTTAAATGGCATAATATTGAGCAACTGACATGGGGTGTTCACTTCAGACTAGCAATATAATTTAATAATACTGCTTTACTTAAGCTGTTTACATAGCAAAACCTTTTATTATACCCTCTAAATCATTCTTGAACCATCATATTCAATAGTTCACAGGGGGTGCCAAAAAAGCTACAAGGCTTCAAGTATGCTGATTTTTTCCTTGTTGTGTATGTTTTAGATTGCTTTATCAAACGGAAATTTTAGAAAGTATCGAAAAGAACACATACGAAGGGAAAATTGCACTTTATTGTCAGAGAATAGCAGTGTCAAGAAAAGAAGAAAGAAGTTGTTGAAGAAGTTGGTGGTGGAAGTCAGTGTTTAGAAAGAAGTGGCATAAAAAGAGAGAATTAGAAAAGAGAAAAGTGGAATGTGCTGGCAAGAGACAAAGGAGATAAGAAAAAAAAAAAAAAAAAAACGAAAAAGTAGACAAGAAACGTTCAGCAGCACACGAATCTAACTGTGAAGTGGGTGCTTTGTTACGAATACAGTTCTGACTCAAACACGGGTGTTCGACCCATTCCATTCGACAGCAAAGGCGAATCTGAAGATGAAAGAAAAGAACAAAACATACTCGAGAAAACTGAGAATTATTTTATTTTGAAAGTGAATGGATTTAAACAAAGTGCGATAAATTATGAATTTTTATACAGGCATCTCAAACGATGTTCAGTCGTTGCATACTTCTCGTTCGTATTAGCTTTCCGACAAGAACAGCCTTTATTAGCTCAATTCACGTGTTTGCTTCATAGTAGTTGCTTTTGTATTTTTTCCAGCGTTAGAAGAAAAGGAAATGGTTATTTGTACAGTTTTTATTATGTACGAATTAGTTGTGTTAGTAATATTGGTGAAAAGGAAGCTATTCAGCAAAATACGAAATTAATGGTAATAATCGATAGCGTTTTTGATTTCTTGTAGCGAACATTACTCTCTAATACAAACAGATCTTTTCAGCTGTTGAGATAACCCTGAAGATAAAAAAGGATAAAAAGCTTAAGTGTATGTATATAGGCTAAAATTCTTCAAAAAAAAAAAAAAAAGAGAAAGTTCATGGACAAAATATCTTCAACCGAATCTTTTAGAAAGAAGATTTACATTCCTTCTACAAAAAGATTTTTTTACACTAGGTTTGTCACATCCGAGATACTGAGAAACGACATATTTTACAGAAAAAGTAAAGCTTTAGATACTGAATAGAAGCATTTTAAGAATTTACTTAAGCGATTTAGGTACAAGCAGAGTGGAAACACATCTTCAGCAAAATCGTCAATCTGTTAGATATTTTGTCGTATACAAAATACGAGAAGCTTATAGTCAATCCATACGACATAAGACAATAATGTAGAAAAAAAGGTTTTATTGCCAGAAGCAAATAAGTTGAACAATTCTTATATTGTTGAACGTTTGATCGATGCATTTTGTATATTGCGAATTTAGTTCAAGGGGAATAGAAAACAGCATGTTGTGTGCTTTATTGTAGTTAGAAATAGTTCTAATTCTGCTGTACTTAATGCACGACAAGAAAGTTACCTTCTAAATGTATTGCTGCTTGATTGTTCATAACGTTTGTACATCAAAAACATACATTGGATACCTCGGATTTCCATTTCCTCAGAACCAGATCAGAAGTTAATCTGTATCAAAAAATAGATCAAAACCAATGACTATAACCTAAACTACATCAATTGTGTGATGTTTTACACATTGAGCGCTAGAAAACCCAACTGTTAAATGTTTTAAGTACAGTTAAAATTTAAAGCAATCCTCAGAAAATATTTCTTAGTAAAACTTTCCTTTGATATTTTTAGTATTCAAACATAATCATCGTTGAATTATTTGCTACATACTTTTAAACTCCATCCAAAATGCTTTGTTTTTAGGAAAAAAATAGGGAAGCACATCTGTTATACTTTCAGCAATTGTTGCTCGCATATCACGTTTTTGTAGAATTGAATAGTAGTCTTTATTCTTAAACCAGGCCTTTTATAAAAATTCTATTCTTTGAAACTTCTTCTGAAAATTCTTCTTGGGATGGAAATGTTAGACCGTTCAACTCTTCAGAACTTTTTTCTTTCAAACTTTTTAAACATTTCATGGAAGAAATTTTGTTCTTACATCACGACTTTTCACATCGCTGCACGTCGGTTTTTTTTAACATAATGATCTTTTGTATGGAATTCAATACGAGTATAGAGCAACAAAAGGATTTATCATTTTGAGTTTCCTTCTCTTTTGTCTGCAACTTCAGCTCAAATTTATTGAATGGAGTAAGTATCATTGCCAAATTATGAGTTTTACGCTAAACGCATACTGAAAACTTTAATATACAATTTAAGGGGAATGAACACTTACAGTAGATACGAATTGAAACATCAATGAAAGTGAGAGTTTTTTTATGATTGATTTCTTGATCTGGAAATTAATCATTGATTTTGAAAATTTATGATTATTGTGAAGTACATGCACAAGTGATTAAGTTTAATATATAATTATGTTTAATTGTGTTAATCTCGAAATCCAACATCATTTAACTGAGTCGAACGTGACCCTTTAGGATCACGTAATGCTCAAGTGTATAAATAGAAATATATCTCCGTCTGCCGTAGACTGAAACTGTTCGAAAGGCAATAAGACTATAGTTGAAAGTCAAAAAATAATTGTGTGCGTTTGACGATTGTGTACAAATACATAAAAGATTTATCTTCATGCTTCATAATTTATGTTTTTATTTTGAAGAGCGAAAAATGAATTCCTCTCTCAGAAAGAAAAACTGCAAAATATAGTTTAATAAAATTTAAAAAAAAAAAAAAAACCTCTATAAAAAGACAAATATTTCGTAAATATTAAAGTTCATCTACTGCAAGAAACGCAAAATTTTTATTATTAAAAAATTATCTTTGGGGTTTTATAGAATATTTTGCCGTTGTTTGCCATTAAAACTCATGGGTAAAGTTAAGAAACTCAAAAATATAAAAAATGCGAAGTAATAAGGGGAAAAAATGAATTCAAAGTAACATATGTTTCAAAGAATAAGTTTCTTAAGGAAACAGTGTTTTTTCTCAAAAAGGCATTTTTCTAGCTCTGTATTAGAAACTTTTTGTATAATACATGCATGAGGTTTGAAATACTCCCAATGTTCAACGTTATGTTGTCTTTCAGTAGACTAGATGTAAAAAAACTAATTTGATTTAATGCTAAGAGAAGCTATAGGGTATTTTGAGAGGAATATTTATTTTAATACTGTCGAAATAGATAATGAGATTAAAATATGTTGCTCTCAAAAATATTTGCACTCGTATTATTGAAAGAAAATACAATTCACGTGTAGAATTTTCGGAAGAGTTGATTGTTCCTGCCACGCAGATAATGTTTTCTTGAAAGCGTATGTATCTTTTGGATGAATACATCTGTGAAATTTGGAAAATAGTAACTTTTCTAATGCTGTTTTATGCGAAGAAAAGTTTCTGAATATACATAAGAAAACGTTGGACTTGCACAACTCTGAGAGCGAATTGATTAAATAGTTATAAAGCGAAGAAAGTGCTTTATGTTTCTTAAAGACATTTATTGAGTTTAAGATGCAAATATTTATTTCTGATTAGTTAGTTGAATGTTTTCTAAATGCAATGTTCAAGTTTTAATGAAATGGTTAAAACTGAGAAAGGTTCGAGAGGGATTATTCTGATTTAATTTGAAAGAAGGTATATCAGTTGCTTTTCAAGTGTCCTGAACATTGATAGATAATCTTCGAGACTCCCCTAACTTTTTCTACAAATATCTTACCTTAAATCATCACAGGACAGACTTAGTTTACTTGCATGGCCAATTTAATGGCAGGAAAATTCAAGAGCATTAGATTACAAATTTTTCGCTAGCTAAATTGATATACATTAAGTGAAGCATAATTTTATCGCAAACATTTGATAGAACTAAGATACAGCTTCTGATTTGGCCAGTATTTGTATGACGTATTCGCATATTATGAAAAAAAATCGACGTTTTTGCTCATGAATAAAACCCGCCAAAAGTTCTACAACTTATCGTCAATTATCTTTAAATGGTGCTGAAATAGTCAACAGTAGTTTCTTAGGGATAGTTACCACAGGGGTGTCCCCCTAAGAGCAAGGGCGCACCCCCTAAATATCGCGAAACCCCTCCAAAAAAAGAGCCCCCCAAACGAAAAATACCCCTCAACCCCCCCCCAAACCTAAAAACTTCGCCATGACGCCCGTAGGTGCGCACCCCTGGTTACCAGCAGGTTGTATAACATCCCCAAATTCTCCTCAGCAGCTCCGATTACGGATCAAAAGAATGTGACCAACAACAGCAGTAGTCACGTAATAGTCACCAGTAGAAAAATATCATTGTAGAATTGTTCCTGAAAAACAAATCACATGTAGAGAATAGACAGTTATAGAGGTGCCTCAATTATAACTTTATTCCAGATTTAGTGTATGGTAAAAGAACATTTCCTTCTTGATTAATTCTGATTCAGTATCACACATACGCACCTTTCTGGTTCACGAGTGCATTAAATGTCAATATATATATAATATATATATATATAATATTTAATTAGGCCTTTATAAACGTCATTTTAGGTGAAAGCATAATTTCTAATATGCTAAAAATATTCTTTTTTGAATTCATGTAAAACTTCAAAATAAGAATGATTTACACCAAAACAAACCATTTTCTGTTCAGATTGTGTAATACATGACATTATTCTGAACAAATAAATTAATAAATATAGGGAAAAAATTCAAAGCTCAGTTGAACATAAATTATATGTTTAAAGAACTCCCTTTACTCTCATATAAAATTTAGAGCAAGAACCATTGCACATACGAAAATAAGAATATTTTTTTTTACCGAGACCTCATTTGTTATTTAAATTATGTATCAGAAAAACCTATCTAACGAGATTTTCTTCAGAAAGGCAAAAGGATTATATTTATGAGACTCAATTTGAACTTTTATTCCTTCAAGATAAACACATGACTAGAATTTCTCATTATTCAAATTCCTTTCTATACGAATAGAAAATTTTAAAAATAATTACATCTCTTTCTAAAATACATGCGCTTTGGAAACTGCCTTAATTGGTTCTGAAAATGGCGTATAACGTATTAGAAATCCCTAAACGTCCAGTAGATCAGTAAATCCTTAAATATTCTTTAGGTTTTTTTTTCTTTTGCAGTAATCTTTCTTTTTAAAGGAGAATAATTTTATAATCGGTACTTTAAATTAAATGATTGGAAAAGATAAATTGGGTAAAGCGTAGTACAAGAAAAATGATAAGACAAAATAAGCCATTTCATCTTAATCAAAAATCAATTTCAACGTTCAGAAAAGAAGAAAGACCAGTTTTTGAATTTTAAACTAATACCGAAGATTATTTAGAGGAAAAAAGAAGCTACTTAAAACTGTCTAAGTTTTGTGTACATATGAATGTTTTCAGATTTTTTTAACTTTTAAACTACACTTTTAACTTAAATAAAGTATTCATAAACTTTTTTTAGCTTAAATTTTTACGTAGCGAAAATTATACTTTATGGATTAAATTAGCAAAAGAAACTAACAACTTACTTGTTGAAAAAAAGTTTTAAGTAACATTCATTATTTAATACGTTTTTAATTACCTGTGAATAGTTTCGAAATTTAATTTTCGAGTAAATTCTTAGGTTATGTAGTAAAATAGCTAAATGGCTGGTTTAATAACTATAAGTATGAAAGACGCTTTTTTTAATAAATAAAAAATATCCTGAGAAGTGTTTTAGGCTGGCAAGAGGCAACTTTTACTGCTCAAAGTAAATTAAAAAAAATAAACTCATATATTATCATCTAAACTGTTTTTCTGTCACTATGCGAGATCTTCCTTATTTATTAATTACATTAAGTGATTTACCCTTCAATTTAAAGCTTATCGAGCCGGCAAATGATGAAAAATAGACCCATGGTTTAACATTGGTTCTTCTTGTTTTTTTTATTTTTTTACTCGACATTACTTCTATTTATAACATCCAAAGCTAAACACAAATTTGCTCGGTTGGATGGAGCGTTATGTTGATAATGAAAAGAGCTGTAGTTCGAATCCGGAGAGAAAAAAATCTTTCTTTTCATCAGTAGAATTCTTAGCCAAGTTTCCATACATGTTAAGCTCATTACAGGATTCTGAGCTACAGTTAAAATCAGTGAACATAACATTGGTTTTTACACGTCAAACTGCAGTTTAACTTTTTGAAAATCGTTTAACTTTTTCAAAATCTTTTAACTGAATAGAAATGCAAACTTCAATTTATTTTGTTGCTTTACTACGCATTGCTCTGCAACTTTCTTATCACTTCATCGTCTTTTTTTTTTGTCAAAAAATCTCTGTTATTTTCTGTTTTTTATTACACATTACTTCATTGAACAGCATCCGAAAATGAAGATATATTGGCTCGGTTGGATAGAGCGTCGTGCTAATAAGAAGATGGGCATGATTTCGAAACTGAGGGTCTGAAAACTAGAATTATAATGTTTATCCTTTTTCTCCTGGTCATCGCCGCATCGATCGACGCCTCGCCACTGGTTGTATAAATAAAGCTCAGCGCATGCACGTCGAAGGTTATCAGGTGGAAAGCTTTACGTGTTATTTTTATACTCCATCTGTAAAATGTTCCTTAAGAAGCACAGCTTCTAAAATTTCCTTTTTTATCATTTAAAAATTATTTAGGGTAACTATTCCCCCTAAGCCTTCTTTCTTGATTTGAATACCGGTATGTTTCTTTAATGGGTAATATAGCCAGTTGAAACCTTGGATACATTGAAGAAGAGATTTGGTGTACAATACAGTAAAACCTGTAAAATTGACACCCTTGTAATTTGATCACCTGTCTAAGTTAATCGCTATTTTCTGGCACAGAATTAGATCTTACCATATAATTCAACCTCTATGAGTTGACCACTTGTTTAAGTTCACCACTAAAGTAGTGCACCGCAAGTGGTCAACTTACACAGGTTTCACTGTATCTGGAAACTGCTTCACAGCCCCAAAGATGAGAACCTGACCCACCCGTATCGCAATCCAAACCACGCAGGGATCCTGGATCTACATTTTTTCACCAATTTACATTTTAGTACTAGGGCTAATAGTCGTAAAGACAATGTTTATTGACTGAAAAAGAGAGAAGGAATAACGGCAGGTAATTACAGCTACCCTAAAAAGTTCTCTTTATGAGGAAGATCTGAATTTCTTTTTTAAAAATGGACGGAATTGAAAACACAAAAACGTTAGATAAAATCAAGGTCTGATTCAGCTGATGAGTCTTTAAAAAGACCTACAGGGAAAAAAAGTCAAAGATAGCTAGCTACCTTTACACAAGACAGCAAGTCGTCAACCAAAAAGAAGAAACACATTATGCATTTCTTGCAGTAAACGTTTTTCAAATTCCAAATCGAGGGAAGACTGAGAAAAATGTTGTGTAAGTGATGTCTGGCGTGATGACGAGTAATGACGACTCGAATATTTTAAAGAAAATGTGTGAGGCTATCTTTCTGTTGAAAAACTTAGTACCCTGATACCCTGTTTCACACGTGTCTTGATAAAATGCAGTTTTTGACATAAACCGAGAAAAGAATTACTGTCTTTGGTTCAATTCATTTAGAAATTGGTTTCTTGCACTCAATTTCAAGAGGAATGATAAGGCGGTATTTAAATAAAAAATTAGAAACCAAATTAATTTTAATTTATGAGACATTGTAGAACATTTCATATGTAACCCGATTTTGTCCAACATTTTGTTATTTAGTACTTTTTGAAAATCAGCTGAAAATATATTTTTGAGAAACAGAAAATCAAAGCTTCAGTTTGATGCAAATTGAAATTTTGTTTAAACTGTGCATTAAAGAAGTCTTGTTAACCAAAATACTCTGGTAGACAGTTGCTACACTGTAAAAACGATTCAGAAACGTTTCTGGAAAATAATGGACAGCTGACATGCCCAATTTCTTCCAGTAACATATCTTACAAAAACCAGTAACCTTCCTTAAATTATCCCGGAAGCTTCCTGAAATATTCAGAAATCTTCCCATTAAAAGCCAGTTGTGTCTCCGGAATTTTAACGTACGCTTATGTAGGTATAATGTAAATGGCACCTACCTGAGTATCCAGGAAAGCTCCAAATGCAGTATTACAAAGCTAAGCCAGAATTGCAAGTAAATATCAAGCAGATTGCTCGCCTGCAATTCTTGCAAAGCTACGTAGTCCATAGACTGATTGCAGATCTTTCGGCGTATTATCAGTCTGGACTGGGCGCAATCGAGCTGAAGCCAATACACTTTATAAATACGCTCAGTTAATCTTTAAACTGGGAGCTAAAAATATTTTTCACAACAGTGAAAAGTCTGCATTCGTGTGACTTGTAGCAATCCATTTAACTTTTTGACAACGATACTTGATTTCTCCAGGAAGTGGATGAAAACCATTGCAATCCCGATACGTTACACGGAAATACTCAGTACATTTTTGGAATTTTTTTACAGTGTAAGGACGGATTCCAATGGTCTATGTAGCGCGTAAAAGAGTTAGTGTAATTTGATGCCAAATTAAATAAACTAATGCTAGAACTCTGGAACATTGCAATGACGATAATTTGTTGTGCTCTGAAATCCAGAAGGCATTTAAATGTGTTCAAAAGACGAAACAGTCATTTTAGGCTGAATTCTTAAAAGTTAATAAATGTAATTCCCGCCCCTAGGCGTTCCGGCGTAAGATGTCAATATGGGATATGGCTACCATGGAGTAAGATGCAAGCTTCCACACGTCATGTGATGCTTTACACAACATTATCCAGCAGCTGTTGGGGTAATTTATCCCCTTCTTCTGTCAGTCACGGATAAGGATATCCTTGCTTATCGGAGGGCGTTGTCGACCAGCAAGACTGCTCCCCAAAGCATCCCAAACATTTTCAATATGATTCAGATCTATAGAACGTGCTGGCCATTCAATGGGTTGAATATTTTGAGTCAGCTAGACACTCCTGGACAGATTATTAATGACATGTTACGTTAAAATCTATAAGAACGAATTTATCCCCCACAGCACCACCGAACACATAAACATGAGCCAGTAGAACAACATTAATGTATCACTAGTCGTCATAGTTTTGTTTGGAAGCACACGAGCGACGTACGGCCATTGATCATAATCCTACCCATACCATGACACAACTTGTAGGATACTAATCTTTTCTTTTATGTTTGCCGGCTTGTATGTTGTACCACTCTCATGCCAAATTAGTTCTCGTCCACAATTAAAAGACAAACTGAACCGAATTTCATCTGAGAATAGAACACAAGCCCAGTTGACTTCTCTCCAATTGCGATGCTGACGACATCATAAAAAACGAGCAAAACACTGCCTTGTACACAATGGAAAGTACTAAACAAGCTAACGGGCGTACAGTCTTACTGCATTAAAACGTCTGGCTACAGTTTTTCGAGATATTTGCTTGCTAGTTGCAGCAGGGAACTGCTTTGTTACCTGAGTAGCTGTGATGCGCTGATTCCTTTTCGTTGCTAGCACTAAGTACCAATTTTCTGCGGATGTCGTATTGCACACACGACCTTCCTCGTGACATTTGTTGCACATTCCATTTGTTTGAATTAATTTCTAAACTCTCGAAACAACCCTGTGGCTGGCATCAAACTCCCTGGCAACATCTAAATTTTTCTACCCTTCTGCGATGTTACCAACCACACGGCCACCCGTAAAATCATCTAAGGGATATTGGAAAGACATACCGAAAAATGCAAGTTCGTCAATTGATTCTTTCCCATCAAACTTTGATTTTGAACAACAATGGTCATCATGCGTGCGATCCTTTATATCGCTTATCACCGCTATCACGTGACCAGCAACGTCATGAGTCTAAAATTTGCATAGTCACAACACGTCTTACTGTATCCCGAACTTATGCTAATTTCCATTTTTTCTTGCCTTCCATTTTGTGGTTGCTAACGCTGCTATTGCCACCCGTCCTTAGCAATTGTCCACCAGTGTATATGATTTTCAGTAGATAATGGCTATTTTTTTTTTTTTTAAATGCTGTTTGCTTTAAAGTGTTTTGCTTCCACAGCGCTTTGAGCTGGAGAATGGTAAAATCAAATATACTTAGTTTCAAAAATATTCAAGTCTAATAAGTTTCCATTCATTTTCTACAAAGTGGAAAAAATTTAATTGCTGCGATTTTTATCTTTACTATAGGTAGGAAACATACTTACAAGTTTATTCTTCTGTACTTTGTAGAGTTTAATTATAGCAGCAAACTCTTATAGTAGCAAAAAAGTATGTTTTCAACAGTTCAATAAAAATTGAAGTAAATCTTTTTCCTATCCCGTGTTTCGAAATACTGTACAAGCAATAGAATAAATTGGCTTATGAATTGCTTTCAAAAACAAAAGCTCGTTTTACTAATTATACATGTCTTCATCTTTTTCAAAAGAAAATCTGGATGAATAAGAGTAATTTGTTACATCACTGAAACTCAAGTAATCTCATGTATGTATTTCATGCAAAAATATTCTTAGAGTAGAGGGAAAAAATGTGGAAAGGTTTACAATGTTCAAAAGTATTAGTGTCACAAACAGAACTCTCGGTAGTTTAAATCTTTGTTTTAAAATATTGTTCTCCTTTTTCGTAAAAATATTTGAAACATATTCGCGAATAAAACCGTGTATTAAAGATAAAAATTTTTATTTTAAAATTTCATAGGATTTTGTCAACGTTAGCTTAGCTAATTTTGCGTAAACATATTTTTAAAAAGTATACGAGAAAACACGCAAATTAACTAAAAATACGATAACTTGTTACCTCTTTTAGAGTTTCGACGCTTATTTTTATGCAAAGTGAGCTCATTAAAAGCTGTTTCTTTAAACATGTATAAAAAAGAACGCTCAATTTTCTTAGAAAATCGTACTTAGATGCTTTAATTAGTAATATATTTAAAAAAAAATGTGTTTATCATTTTGAAAACTCACAGTGAAAATAATATTTAAAAATGATGTTTGACATTAGAATAGCAACAAGCAGCAACAATTATGTAAATTAATAAATACTTTGACTTCTCAGAAGTTTTATTTGTTTTAAAAATATTTATTGCAAAACGTATTTTAAGCTACTGTCTACTTTTTTTTTTTTTTTTGCTTTTATTTCCTTAACGTAGAAAACTTCATTTGAACGCTGAGCGTTTTCAACTTAGAGTTAATTTTGAATCAGGCCTACAATGTTTCCTATATGTAGAGTAAAACCCTCATATGTCATTTTTTTTGCAGTTTTACTCGAATGGTTGAAAGTAGGGTAAAGTGGGGCAAAACCGTACAGGCGGTTCAAACCAACGCCTTCCAATTTTGTTTAATACGTGTGACTATGAGGTGAAAACAGTAGGCAGGGTGAGCTTGGGAAAATTTGTCAGTTTGTAATTAACTCATTGTAAACACAATCAAAATAGATTTTTTACTTTCTTTTACAAAAAAGGAAGTATTGTATTCGCGAAAAAATTTTCACCCAAAAATTGGCCTTAGTTTCCATTTTGTTCACCCCAAAATGAATTTTGAGTTTTTTTTTCAACTTGACCACACGTGGATATGTGCCTAGGAACGTACAGACACCAGAAATATCCATTTTGACGATTCCCGAGTTAATTACAACGAGCTTTCTCGTGACGTCTGTATGTACGTATGTATGTGCGTATGTGTGTATATGTGTATTTATGTCACATAACTCAAGAACGGAATGTCCTAGAAAGTTTAAATTTGGTACATAGACTCCTAGTGGGGTCTAGTTGTGCACCTTCCTTTTTGGTTGCATTCGTATGCTTCAAACGGGGTCTTTTGCCCCTTTTTGGGGGGAAATCAGTGTTAATTTCGATGTAAACTCACGTGGTTTTATAATTTGGCGGACACTTGGCGATATATCGCCAGTCTTTTGGTCGCCAAGTTTTGTCGCCAACCTGAGGACAAATTTGGCATTTTTTTTTTTTTTAAATCTGGTTTCAATTTGGCCACTGTTTGTGATATTTAGAGAGTAAACTATTGAATCATATTAAAACTGCCAGTAATGAGAAAATGACATTAAATTGGAGTGAAAGGAAGTCATGTGATGTACACATCAGCTCGTTTGAATCAAACTTTATAATAATATTATACCACACACAAACAACTTCTCCATCATGCTTAACTGATCCAACTAAGTTATTAGGATTAAATTTTAATTTTTTTTATCCTTACAATAAAAAAATATCTTAACCAAAGATGCTAAACTTCCATTAATCTGAAAATAAGAACGTTTCGGGCATTTTTGTCATCCATTTTGCTACGGAAAGCCGAAGTTATCTGTTTTTCGCATTGACAAAACATTTTCTGCGAGAAGAGATCCCATTTAATCCAGCTCATCAGCGAACTTAATGAACAATTTCGGATGAAATTTAAACGCAACGGATACTTTTACAGCACTCAAACGTGATTTTTTAAAAATAAATTTTCTAATTGTAAACCTCTAATCACGTGTTGTAAACTTTGCCGGTTGACTCTTTCTTACCTTGTTGATACAGTTTCTACTTTAAAACATTTTACCACGCACTGCAGTCTAGAATGGTATAAATGAACTGATTTAGTGATATTTCAAACCAATTTACCCCCCCCCCCCTGTGCTGCGATGAAAAAACAAACAAACAAACAAAAAAAGCAAGTGTCAAAACAATGCAAAATAAAAAATAAAAAATAGCATATTTTAATCATGAATGTTGCCGAAAATATTTCAATCTACAATGACTTTTGCGACGCGTTATTTCTCCGTCTCTTCCTTTTTTACTCATTTCTATAAAAAAAAAACAGTCAATATTTAGAAGAAAAAACTAGTAAGTTTCATGTAGAATGATGTAAAAAAAATAAAACATAGAAATGATGTAATTCATTCATTTCACATAGAAATGATGTAAAAAAAATGTTGAACTTCATATTCGAATTCAGTTCTGTGTCATTTTTGTTTTACGACACTTTTAAAGTTTACGAACACTTTTAGGAGTCACTATATATATATATATATATATATATATATATATATATATATATATATATATGTTTATAATAGCAATACTGCTTGCTATTTTCATTTTTTCTATGCATAAAATCGTGGCTTTAAGAAAACACGTGCTTTAAAACTTTTATTGCAATTTCAGCAAGAATCTGAATTATTTTTTTTTCCCTGTCTAAAAATGTTTTTCTTCCCTTTTTCTAATGTTTCTATTTTAAATGCCTTTACTTAATGAAAGAAATTTCCTTTTTAACATGTAAAACATTCCATTCACTAGAAAAAAATGCTTGACTTTTACTTTCATGTGTCTTTTTCTCCTTTTTAAAGTTTAGTTTTTAGTGAATGTTTTTCTTTTATGATCTTAAAATAACTTCTGTTCTCTTTTCTCCTAGTTTTACTTTGTAGTACCTTTTGCAAGAAGTTTTAAAAGTTTTTTTTAACCTCACTTCCAGGTTTCCAGTTATGTAAATACAATATTAAAGACATAAATTTTTTTCAAGACGTGCAAGGCTGTGCATTTTTTTACTATGATGAAGGATACACGCTCGGAATAAAAGACCATAATCTTTGTGTATAATATCATTTTAAGTTCAAAACAAACAATTATTATAAAAATAATAATCTCTAAAAATACACGTGATTTAATGCACAAATAAAGTAGTCCTAATTTGTTTGCCAGTAATTAAGTTTGATCATGTCGGTCAGGTGCATGATGCATTGTTCTTTTTTACATTCTAACGAAGAAAAACACTGGCCACGCCGTCTCTTTTTAATGCGATTTTTCATTAATATGACGTTGTGTATTGTTTATGTTTTAGGGGGGGGGGGGTTCTACTTGAAAATCAAAATTTTAAAACTTTTCAATATATATCTATATATATAAAAATCTCGTGTCACGATGTTTGTTCGGGGTAAACTCCGAAACTACTGAACCGATTTTTATCAAATTTCATACGTATCTGTAATTTGGTCCAACTTAAAAGATAGGATGGTTTTTATAATTTTTTATTGCAAATAAAATTTTTATTATGCATTAATAGTGTGTATTGATTGTTTGGTTCTGTAAATTCTTACTAGATGGCGCTGTAAGTTAATTCATCCTCAGAACTTTTATTCTTAAGTTAATTAAAAATTAAAGACGATACTATGTTACGGATATTGATGGTTATCAACAATATCGCCGTAGAAAGGAGGAGTATAGAAGTCACACTTTTCAATCTAAATATTTAATTCTACAAATCAAGTTGAAATTAATAAGCAGCGTGTAGTTCCATACTCACCACTGCTTTTAAAAACGTATGAAACTCATATAAATCTCAGATTTTTCAGCCAAGTGATCCATTAAATACGTCGTCAAATACGTTATTAAAGGTTGTTATTAGGTAGCATTTAAAGTAAGAGATATGGACAAAATTGCTGAAGAAACGCGATGAGTGGACATAAAAACTGCAACGAAGCTATCTGGCTTCCCGTATACGAAAGAGACCCTTCTGTACAACATCCTGCAGTACATCTTGAAAACGGTCAACGAGTAAATTTTCCGAAGATATTTTCTACGGAGAGCACTTGAACCACCAAAAATGACCCTGATTTTTTTTTTTTTTTTTTTACTTTGTCAAAAACATAATGTGTTTGGCCCAATTCTCAGAAATAAAATTATTTACCAATGTTCCACGCTATTTTACATGCTTTGTAAACAAATCCGAAATGTCACTGATTATTTCCTTGGAACATGTTGGGATTTCACAGGTCCTCAACAATTTTATTTGGAAATCAAGTATCTGCTTCAAAAAGGTTTCTGAATTACTACAAACGTCATAAATGCAGACTTCTCACTGTTGAGAAAAATATTTTTAGTTTCCAGTTTAAAGATTAACTGAGCGTATTTCTTAAGTGTATCGGCTTCAGTTCGATTATGGTGAGTCTACATTGTCTAAACTCCCAATGAGAGTGAATAAGTCTCTGGATTCCGTAGCCGAGCAGGAAACGCAGACGAATTAGACCATGATACTTACTTGCAAGTCTGTCTCACCTTTCGCCATGCTTGCAGCATAAGTGTTGGAGCTTTCTATTAAACTTACCTAATCTTTTTCTGTAGGTCCAGCGACACGACTGGCTTTTAGCCTGGGATAGTATTGAATTCTTCAAAGATTCAAGGATAATTTGAGGAAGGTTAATGAATTTTAGTGATGAACTGACTTCATTACCGTCGTCGTGGTCAGATTGACATAACTCCCAATGGGAGGAAGGAAGTCTCTGGATTCCGTAACTTTCCAAGTGTAACAAGCTTTTGGTACTTTCTTGGTGAGTCGAAAAATGTGCCAAGATATTAGTTTTAATTTTACTTCGGTTCTCTCTAAAGGTTTCAGAGAAATGATTGTCTCGAATCGGAGAGGTTTCGGAATTCTTCAGAAAGATTTCAGGATAATTTTATGAAGGTTTCTGACTTTTAGTGGGATACGCTCCTATTTTTTTCTAAGATATGTTCCAGGCAGAAATTGGGCGTATTCGCTGTCCATTATTTTTCAGGACGTTTCTTAATTGTTTTTTACTGTGTTGAATGAAATCAAAAAAATCTTAGAAGCCTCGCAAACAAAGAACACAACATTCATCAACCTCAGGCATAATTAAAAATTAAAGCCAAGACATTGGGACCAAAACTCTATCCAAAACAAAACTGTGCATCCAAAACAAAGTGAATGTTGTTTTGCATTAGTTTTCGTTAAACATTCCCTAAAAGACGGGAATATTTCGGACCGTTAATTGTCGAATGTTTAATACATATCACGATGCATTTCGCGAATTGTAATTATTGGTAGCACACAATCATTAGGAGTTGCATTTTCTAATGCAGGCTTCAATTTCCGATTTGTTTAGCTTTTGAAAAGACATAAATAGATCTCAAGACCAAACAATGTCTATTTTCGGTTTGGACTTGAAACATACATGTTTCTCTCATGGGCAACTACAGGGTATCCTGAAAAAGACTGACTGTTTTCAATAATTCATAACAATAAAATGGTTAATGATAAAAAAAATAATTTTTGCAGAAAATTCATGTGGTGGGCTGTAAGTTTCGTCCCTTAAGTTCCAAAATTTACTTCAAGAAGTGTCCGAAATAAATTTTATGTGTATCTACGCGAGAATATCGTGCCCACCTTAATGATGGCACAGCAGATGTAAGACCTTAAATCAAAGATAGACAGAAAATTACACCATAGTTTTTTGCAAAATGTTTTAAATAAATAAAATTTCGCAAAATACAATATTTTAAAAAATCTCTGCCCCGGCTGCAACCACGTGTCGCAATTGGAGGAAAAATTGGTGAATTCCAACAATTATTTTTTGACTTAGAGGTTTACTATCTGCAGCGCCATCTATTGATAAACTTTTGAACTAAATTTTGGAGCTAAGGGGACAACACTTACGGCCCACCACATAACTTTTAAACCACTGAAAAAATTATTTTATTATAATTAACCATTTTCCTGTCATAAATTTTTGAAAACAGTCAGCCTTTTTCAGGACACCCTGTATCTATCGCCTACTCACGAGTGGGAAATTTGTCATTCCTATTTGTGTTAGCAAAGGACAGGTAAAGCGAGAATATCGTGCCCAACTTAAAGCTTAGATAATTTTCAGTAAACTTTTATACGTTTTTAATTTAGTTAATGTATTTTGTAAAAAAGTTATTGAATACAAACTATAGATAAATTTAGAGGAATAAAATTTAGTGTACATTCTAAAAGAGTATGTTGGTTTATTTTTAATTTCTACGTTCAGATATATTATAATTAGTTTCGATATTGACTATCACTTTCAAGTTATTTTGCTTTTATTTTTGGCCGAAGTCATACTTGCAAAATTTACTAAGCGTAATTATAGCGCTTTAACCATTGAAAATTTAGTTAGTACTTTATAAATTCAATAATTACTTAATTCAGCCTAACAGGTACATTATCAATCTCATTTGTTTTAAAATTGGCTTGACTATTTTAAGCTTTACTAAAAATATTAATTAGATTCTATCACAATATTGAGTAAAAAAAATATTTTAATCCAACTACTTCGCCACAGCAACGCGTGGCTGGGTCAGCTAGTCTATATATATAAAAATCTCGTGTCACGATGTTTGTTCGGGGTAAACTCCGAAACTACTGAACCGATTTTTATCAAATTTCATACGTATCTGTAATTTGGTCCAACTTAAAAGATAGGATGGTTTTTATAATTTTTTATTGCAAATAAAATTTTTATTATGCATTAATAGTGTGTATTGATTGTTTGGTTCTGTAAATTCTTACTAGATGGCGCTGTAAGATAATTCATCCTCAGAACTTTTATTCTTAAGTTAATTAAAAATTAAAGATGATACTATGTTACGGATATTGATGGTTATCAACAATATCGCCGTAGAAAGGAGGAGTATAGAAGTCACACTTTTCAATCTAAATATTTAATTCTACAAATCAAGTTGAAATTAATAAGCAGCGTGTAGTTCCATACTCACCACTGCTTTTAAAAACGTATGAAACTCATATAAATCTCAGATTTTTCAGCCAAGTGATCCATTAAATACGTCGTCAAATACGTTATTAAAGGTTGTTATTAGGTAGCATTTAAAGTAAGAGATATGGACAAAATTGCTGAAGAAACGCGATGAGTGGACATAAAAACTGCAACGAAGCTATCTGGCTTCCCGTATACGAAAGAGACCCTTCTGTACAACATCTTGCAGTACATCTTGAAAACGGTCAACGAGTAAATTTTCCGAAGATATTTTCTACGGAGAGCACTTGAACCACCAAAAATGACCCTGATTTTTTTTTTTTACTTTGTCAAAAACATAATGTGTTTGGCCCAATTCTCAGAAATAAAATTATTTACCAATGTTCCACGCTATTTTACATGCTTTGTAAACAAATCCGAAATGTCACTGATTATTTCCTTGGAACATGTTGGGATTTCACAGGTCCTCAACAATTTTATTTGGAAATCAAGTATCTGCTTCAAAAAGGTTTCTGAATTACTACAAACGTCATAAATGCAGACTTCTCACTGTTGAGAAAAATATTTTTAGTTTCCAGTTTAAAGATTAACTGAGCGTATTTCTTAAGTGTATCGGCTTCAGTTCGATTATGGTGAGTCTACATTGTCTAAACTCCCAATGAGAGTGAATAAGTCTCTGGATTCCGTAGCCGAGCAGGAAACGCAGACGAATTAGACCATGATACTTACTTGCAAGTCTGTCTCACCTTTCGCCATGCTTGCAGCATAAGTGTTGGAGCTTTCTATTAAACTTACCTAATCTTTTTCTGAAGGTCCAGCGACACGACTGGCTTTTAGCCTGGGATAGTATTGAATTCTTCAAAGATTCAAGGATAATTTGAGGAAGGTTAATGAATTTTAGTGATGAACTGACTTCATTACCGTCGTCGTGGTCAGATTGACATAACTCCCAATGGGAGGAAGGAAGTCTCTGGATTCCGTAACTTTCCAAGTGTAACAAGCTTTTGGTACTTTCTTGGTGAGTCGAAAAATGTGCCAAGATATTAGTTTTAATTTTACTTCGGTTCTCTCTAAAGGTTTCAGAGAAATGATTGTCTCGAATCGGAGAGGTTTCGGAATTCTTCAGAAAGATTTCAGGATAATTTTATGAAGGTTTCTGACTTTTAGTGGGATACGCTCCTATTTTTTTCTAAGATATGTTCCAGGCAGAAATTGGGCGTATTCGCTGTCCATTATTTTTCAGGACGTTTCTTAATTGTTTTTTACTGTGTTGAATGAAATCAAAAAAATCTTAGAAGCCTCGCAAACAAAGAACACAACATTCATCAACCTCAGGCATAATTAAAAATTAAAGCCAAGACATTGGGACCAAAACTCTATCCAAAACAAAACTGTGCATCCAAAACAAAGTGAATGTTGTTTTGCATTAGTTTTCGTTAAACATTCCCTAAAAGACGGGAATATTTCGGACCGTTAATTGTCGAATGTTTAATACATATCACGATGCATTTCGCGAATTGTAATTATTGGTAGCACACAATCATTAAGAGTTGCATTTTCTAATGCAGGCTTCAATTTCCGATTTGTTTAGCTTTTGAAAAGACATAAATAGATCTCAAGACCAAACAATGTCTATTTTCGGTTTGGACTTGAAACATACATGTTTCTCTCATGGGCAACTACAGGGTATCCTGAAAAAGACTGACTGTTTTCAATAATTCATAACAATAAAATGGTTAATGATAAAAAAAATAATTTTTGCAGAAAATTCATGTGGTGGGCTGTAAGTTTCGTCCCTTAAGTTCCAAAATTTACTTCAAGAAGTGTCCGAAGTAAATTTTATGTGTATCTACGCGAGAATATCGTGCCCACCTTAATGATGGCACAGCAGATGTAAGACCTTAAATCAAAGATAGACAGAAAATTACACCATAGTTTTTTGCAAAATGTTTTAAATAAATAAAATTTCGCAAAATACAATATTTTAAAAAAACTCTGCCCCGGCTGCAACCACGTGTCGCAATTGGAGGAAAAATTGGTGAATTCCAACAATTATTTTTTGACTTAGAGGTTTACTATCTGCAGCGCCATCTATTGATAAACTTTTGAACTAAATTTTGGAGCTAAGGGGACAACACTTACGGCCCACCACATAACTTTTAAACCACTGAAAAAATTATTTTATTATAATTAACCATTTTCCTGTCATAAATTTTTGAAAACAGTCAGCCTTTTTCAGGACACCCTGTATCTATCGCCTACTCACGAGTGGGAAATTTGTCATTCCTATTTGTGTTAGCAAAGGACAGGTAAAGCGAGAATATCGTGCCCAACTTAAAGCTTAGATAATTTTCAGTAAACTTTTATACGTTTTTAATTTAGTTAATGTATTTTGTAAAAAAGTTATTGAATACAAACTATAGATAAATTTAGAGGAATAAAATTTAGTGTACATTCTAAAAGAGTATGTTGGTTTATTTTTAATTTCTACGTTCTGATATATTATAATTAGTTTCGATATTGACTATCACTTTCAAGTTATTTTGCTTTTATTTCTGGCCGAAGTCATACTTGCAAAATTTACTAAGCGTAATTATAGCGCTTTAACCATTGAAAATTTAGTTAGTACTTTATAAATTCAATAATTACTTAATTCAGCCTAACAGGTACATTATCAATCTCATTTGTTTAAAAATTGGCTTGACTATTTTAAGCTTTACTAAAAATATTAATTACATTCTATCACAATATTGAGTAAAAAAAATATTTTAATCCAACTACTTCGCCACAGCAACGCGTGGCTGGGTCAGCTAGTATATATATATATATATATATATATATATATATATATATATATATATATATATATATATATATATATATATATATATATATATATATATATATATATATATATATATATATATATATATATGTGTGTGTGTGTGTGTGTGTGTGTGTGTGTGATGAATTTTCTGCATATATTGAAACCAAATTTTCGAGAATAAAAAAATAATTTTCTCTGAACCTTTTTATCCTTTTAGGGTTCTATCTACATCTTCTGTAGCCAAACGGTGGCTCATCGAAAATTCGTATTACATTATGAGATACCCTCTTGAAGAAGTTCTCCCAACTGTCAGTTTTACCTTGTGGAACATAAGGAGTCTTTCTGAAGGAGATATTCTAAGTAAAATGTGGAATAGTCAGTTTTTGAACCTCTAAGTGAAGTCCATGCAGATCCATAAAAAATCATTGCAAAAGCCAACCTGCCTGTTGATCAATTTTTTGCTCTTGTTGAATTTATTAAGTTTTCCAGTTCCACCGGGTATGCCTAAAAACATTAATTTGCGTTCCTGGCTTTCATGGACTAATCTTGTATTTTTTTCGTTGATATTCTGTGGCGGTGGCAAATTAAAGTACCCTACTGAGTTTCTGCTTCATTAACGAATTTTGACTTTTTTTAAAAAAAATAATATTTTGGTATATATTGTTTGACATTAAAGGACATTCTTAGTATTCCTGCTAACGCTCTCCTTTCAATATGTCCTCACAGAGACCTTTTTTAAAAAAAATTGCCATAAAGCAATAGGATCTAAAAGTTGTCATAAAAGTTAAAATAGTTATTAAGAAATCTCTGAGCTTAGGAGCAGAGTCAGAAAGTTACATGTATCGAATAAAGTTAGTTTCCAAGGTTTGTCTTCCTCTATAAGACCAAGTTCTACACATGCTAATTGATAGGTTGGCAGGACCTTCAACTGTCAAAACACTTTGGAAATATGTTGGACCACGAAATTGTTCTAAATAAATTCTTAAGAGACAAAATTCCGATTTTCTATAGTAGGATGAATGTTGAATACTAAAAGGTGAGTCTTTTTTCCCAACGGGATGAATTTTAGCCTCTTTTACTCGTTTTCTTCGAAAAACTTGCTTTTTTCACATGCCTCTTTTTTTTAGCATGGAATAGATTTTGAAACATGAAGATTCGGCAAATGAGATTTGCAATGTCCAAAGCAAATAGAATGCTATACACTTTCTCCTCCGCAGTCTCAAATACATATAACGATTTTTTTTGTCTCTCACGTGTTTCCATACCTCACCATTCAGCGCGAAGAGAACCTTCAGCTATTCTGTTATTGCACAAGCGGTACAATTGGTGAGTGTCTTTACGTATATAAAAACAAAACAGTACGAAATAAGAAACTGGTAGCGAAGACAAACTATTGGTTTAAAGAAATAGTACTAATACATATGAGGCAGTGAGAAGCAAAGGGATGCAAATGGCAAAATTAAAAATTTGGATATAACCAATACACATGGTAGGTGAACCCCTCCTCTATCTTGGGGCAAGACATAGTATTAGTAACCCTGGTAGGTTCCTGTATACAGCTTGATTTAGAAAAAAAATTCAATGAAAGCCTACCTAGGATCTGAACTTTAAACGCGTTTTACTAAAAACTTCAAACTGTCCACTTGCATCCCTTTGCTTCTCTTATGCATAACTTATACACTGTTAAAAATTCAGGAAAAATTGCAGGTAACTATTAGATAAAACGGAGTGTTTGCAGTACAGAAAGATTTTACCCTTTTTTTTTGTACGGAAAAAAATAAGCGATTGCATCGCCGATCTGTACACCACGGTGCAAGGCATATATTTTTCCATCCCCGTTCACTTCCCGTGCCCACTTGGTATACACCCTTAAGAAACAGGTTTTGAATCACTGCGCAGGTTCGGACCCAACTGCGTGCAATTTGTTATTTTTACTCAGTACAACTAAAAATATTTGTATAACTAGCCTGTAGGATTTTACTGTCAAAGTTACTGGCAACATGGATGGCAGCAACGTTTATCGTAAAATTTCAAGAAAATTTTTAACAGTGTAGTCTATGTCACGCAGTAAGAATGCACCTCTCATGTAGTGAAAGAATTTTTCAAATAGTTGCTGTGGTTCCGGAGATTACTTCGAACATATAAACATACAAAAATCCGCTCTCTCTCTTAAGTGAAATATACAGTGAAACCTCTCTGAGCGGCCACCCCTCTGTTCTGCAAAATTTCGGCCAAATATAAGCAAGTCTAATGCATAGAATAAAGTTTGAGACCGTTCTAAAAGGGAAATATTACATCATTTAATTATTGTTTACATTTTTCGAAGAAAGGATACAATTTGTGATTTAAGTTTTCAATCTTCTCCAACAATTGTTTTCAAAATCGAATTCAAAATGTTGTTTGTTGCAATTCAAATGTTTTTCAGTCCAAAATGACAAATACGTTGCTCCAACTAATTTATTTGTCATTGCATCTGAATTTTTTATGACTTTATTTATTATCCCCAAAATCACTTCAGTTGAAAGTTTAGTTTGCTCAAGATTACAAAACGTATTAGTAAATTGATTGTCAGATGCCGAATTAGTGCCTGAAAGGAATAAAAATGTATTTGCTCAAAAGACGTTAATAATACACACAGCAAACTGATTAGTTAATTTAAACCAATCCCAAACTAATATTAGATTTGATTGAAAAACTCTTATTTTTGCAGACTCGTTAGCCAGAAAATGTTTGTCTCAGTCGCCAGTGTAATTATCAAAGATCTCCATTGCTGTTTCGTACTGGAAAGAATTCGAAATCTTACTCTATTAATTCTCTCCCGGATTTTCCACGTTCATATTGCCGAGAATTTCAATACGTAGTTCGAGATTCATAAAATGATCTCCGACATTGTTGTTTGGAACCCAGATTACACATATATACTGACCAACTAATAAAATAAGCACGAGTGGCATTTTTACACCAAAATTACAAGAATTCGTTAAAGGCCAATAAGAATTATCCTCTTTAAACTAAAAAGCTGCAGGTTAGAAACAGAATGTGAATAGATTTTCCTGAAAAATGGAATGGGCGCATCCACAGGGCGGCCGTTCCGAAGGATTGGGTGGCCGTTGCCAGGAGTGTTTTTAACATTAAGTCTGTGGGCTAAAATACCCGTGCCGCAAAAAAAGTGGCCGTTGAGAGGGGAGGCCGCTTAAGACAGGTTGCCGCTCAGAGAGGTTTCACTGTATTAGTATACATTATTTTGTTCACAGTCCTGGCATGCAGTGAAGTTCACAGTGTGAATACGTGTACCCAGTTTCAATGTTTTCACTATATTCATAAAATTTTATTGCTCGGACGCGCCTAGTACGGGGGCGTTTTTTTTTTCCAACTTCATGACAAGTAATTCTTTGAAAGCAAGTTTTTCTAATGTTGCTGCCAAACATTTAAAAAGTAAAGTTAGATTTTAAGAAAGTTATGAAACCTCAAAGTATTGTCTATTTTTCACGGTCCAAGGTTGACTACCCAGAATTCAAAACTTACAATAAACATGACAAGACAAAAGCTTTCAAACGATGACATTTTTGGAAATAAAACAGGAAAAGCACTAAAAAGTACGCTTGACTAATTAACTTCCGTTTATATTGTTTTAAGACTTAACATGAGTTCTGAAATCAGAATTAAATTAATTATTTTGCTGCAGTTTATCTTAAGTTCTTTTCTTTTCATTTCTGAGAATATTCTTACATTTTTTATTTCTGTGCTTTTTATTCACTTGTTAAATTAAAAAATGTTTTCTTGTTTTTGGTTTTTTATAAAATTGGTTTAATACGTATCTTCCTATTTTATTGGTAGAAGCCTAAATTAAAAGTTTTTAAAAACACGAATTTAATATCGCATTTTCGTTTAAATGCGGCATCAACAAAAATACTAGAAAAGGGATTTCCGGTGAAGCAAAATAGTTGTATTTGTTTTGAATTTAGAAGCTTTCAGATATAAAAAAAAAATTGAAAACATTTCCTGAACTTAACCTGAAAAAGGAACAACGCGTCTCCTTTTTTTCCTACTAAAATTTCCTGCAGGAAATGAAAGAGCACGGCAGTAACGAACTTTTTAAAAGTTAAGTTATTCTTTTTTCGTCTTTTTCTCCAAGGTAATGAAGTTATGTAAGAGAAAATGGTTTCTAAAAGCGATTTAGGCATTAATTAGTACTGTGGTAAATGTTTATTTTTATTTACTTTGCTATCTGTGTACCTAGTAGATGCACTTGCTCCGGTAAGATACCAGGTTATTTAAACAGGCTTGAATATATTTTAATGCTTTTAAAATCAATAAAAATATTGAATTTATTTTGTATCCTGCTTAAATTCTATGACAAAACTAATTTCTAAGACGGATAGATTTAAGAGCATTATAATGCAAAATACATATTACAATGCTACATTATAGTGCAAAACACACATTATAATGCAAAGAAAAAAAAACGGGAAAAATAAATCACATTGCTCTTTTTTATATTCATATTTGCTTCCAAGCTCCAAAGAGTTAGAACTATTACGCAAAGTTTGAGTAAAACTTGTATGGGAAAGTAGGGAAAATTACTCTCAGTGAGCCATATCGCCCATTCAAATATCTATAAACAATGTAATATTAAAAACCAAATTAAGGCAGTGAGAAGTAAAGGGATGTAAGTGGACATTTTCAAATTTTAAGTAAAACGCGTTAAAGCTAACGTCCTAGGTAGGCTTTCACTGAATTTTTTTTCTTAATCATGCCGTACAGCAGCAACTACCAGGGCTACTAGTACTATATCTTGCCCCAAGACATAGGAGAGGTTCACCTATCAGGTGTACTGGTTATCTCCAACTTTTTAATTTTGCCACTTACATCCCTTTGCTTCTCACTGTCTCAATTGATCTCGTCGTCTAGCGAATATAGTTGTAAGTTACCAGTAAGGAAAAAATCATTGTCGAAAGGAAGTTTTTGAGCTTGTAAAGATTCTGAAATTTGGAACTGCTAAAGCGATCGTCGATGTTCCCTGCTATTATTTATGGCGTCGTTAGAATTATTATTTTGATATCACAAATTTAAAAAAAAAAAAAAAAAAAGAAAAAAAAACCCCACAGAAATGGGGGGGGGGGGAGTTTATGCATTTTTAAACCCGAAACCCTCTCTCCTCCTTTAGTCTTTTTGTGGCAACTGAAGAAATACAGCTCAGAATTGGAGCATTTTTGAGTCAATTTAGCTAACAGTTAGTGTTAGGCGAAAGCTAATTTAAAACATTTATATGTCTCAGAAACCTTTCCGTATTTTATTTTTTGACCAAACTTAAGACCGATGCAGCAACTTAAGAGATCGATCAATTGTGATGACGTTTTTCACAATTATTATTAAAGCTATTTTGTTAAAATACACACAAATAATGCAGATTAAAAAAAAAAACGTTTTTGACACAATCTTGTGTACATAAATTAAGCAAAGCAACGCAACTTAATGATAGAAAGTTAAATTTTCCTGTTCAATAAATTTAACTTAAAACTGAGAAAGTTGAAACAATATAAACGATTTTTAAGCTAGTAAACATGTTTTTTTTTTTTTTTTTCATTATTATTTGCACCAGGCATTTATTTCCTGCCATACAGATAATATTCCCTTCTCAAGACAAGAAAAGGACTGAAATAGAAAATATATAACATATATTTTTTACATAATTCTGTTTCATAATGGCAGTAATACAGTTGAGAGTCTGAAAAAGCTGAAGATTTTTCGATGTTATCGATATCATTGATCCCAAAGCTGAAATTTTCGAAAATTGTTCTTTGAAGTTTTTTTGAATGCTATACCGATTATAACGGTTCAGTAAAAGGCATAAAAGCACGGTAAAGTATTTTCGCGTCATAGTTTCCGCCACGTATTTCTCTCTTCAAAAGCTTCCTTTTTGAACATCCCCGAGGGATTAAACGGAAAAACATAAATATACAGGTTTTTTATAAAAACTAAGTATTCTTTAGTTTTATGCTTTAAAGCATGAGTATCGTTATTATGGTCGGGGGAAAGAGGGGGCTCTTTTTTTCCGAATCTTTTTATGTTAACGGATTTCTTTTCCTTTTTTTTTTGGTTAAAAATCATGCTGCAAAAATGTTACGCTATCCCTTATCTTAAAAAATAATTAAGATTATACTATAACTTCAAATTTAATGAAAATAAATACATAAATACAATTTAAAAATATATTTATTAATGTATGTTCCCTGTTGGGACAGCATTAATTTAACCATGGGTCTCTTTGTGACAACTACCTTTAAAAAAATTACTCACAAGAAGCATTTTCTAAACACACACACACACTTAAATATATACATGGAAATATGTTTGTTTACTCAAAAATCTAGATATTGTGACATTCTTTTGTTTGAAATCTATGTAGCTCGAGGTGTTTTAAACATGTTAAAGCGGTCACGTTGCTTAAATTCAACATGAAAAACAAGCTATGAAAATTTAAAAATGATAAAAAACATCATGCAGTGAAAATAGGTTCAGTAGCATTTGATATACGCGTTTCAATATTAGGCACTCAGTTGAAATGGAAGGTCGTCAAAATTAACGATTGATGATCTTGCTATCCATCGACGTTATAATGAATATTCTTGACAAAATTGCACAACCTTTTAAAATAAATGTATTGCATTAATCAGTTAAGTAACTTAACAAATCTGGTAAATTTTTGTCTCTATGTTCAATAGAAGCAGAGATGTGTATTTTCAAATGTGCATAACGTATGGTATAAACATTGGAAGTTTAGACTAAAAGTGCATTTTTGGTTGTTTTTGAAGTTTGTACTTAAAGTGCACTTCAAAAACGGTAATTAAAAATATTATCATCTTATTTTTATGAAACTAGGCAGACTTTGTCTCTGTACTGTTATCTGAAGAATTTACCAAAATGTTAATCATTACAGCAAGTTTAATTAGTAATGGATTTTTCCTAAATTATATGTACGTAGTAAATTTAAAAAAATCTCTAAAAAAAGTCTTTGGTGAGCTCTCAAATTTGTTGGTATATGCCCTAGTCAGTAAGTTAATTTGGTGTTGCTTATATTCTCATAAGTAAAAAAATTATTGCATAGCACTTATGAAGATTTTGAATATTTTCTTGCAAATTTGACGAATAATTAGCAATTTTAATAAAACTTTATGTAAATATGTTGAAAAATACTAGTTGATTACCATTTTTTACTGAAACTACAACACAAAATATAATTACACTTTTTCTTAACATTGTTTTTCTAAAAAGGGGCTCCGAGCGTGTTCGGATACCTTGAGTTTATAGTTCCTGCTTATTGACGGTTAAGCCATCAATAAGAGAATCGTGGCATCTCTGTTAAAATTGAAGCCTTTTGACCACAAAGTTATCGATGAAACAAATCGCTGCAAGATTCATTCTACACTGATGACTAAGGATTATAAATAACATCCATATCAGGATGTCTATAGACATTCTCCTCCGCGCCAGTGAAGAAATTCGCCTTGGGAAGGATCCCTTAAAGGGAAGAAATTTGCGAGTAAACTGAGTAGACGAAGATGGAATATTGCATTATCCTCTTTTGCGAATAAACTTTCTACAGTATATTTGTTTCATTCTCAATCGCACACAATATCTATTTCTATTCATGACTTTTAGTTACTTTCTACGATAATTTCCTCACTAAGTTCTAATAGATCTCCTCTGGGGTTTTCATTCGAATTCACTCAAAAAGAGTGAAATTTGTTGCTTGAAACACTTATTTTTCAATTTTTTATCAGTTATTTTCCAATAGTAATTGAGTTCAAAAGTATTGTAAGAAATGTTTTTGAGCTGATACTTTTTTAACTAGCCCTTTTAAGTTTGCTTTTTCATCGTTTTTGACCAAAAACAGCTTTTCCGTAAATGCATCTTATTCGGTTAATTTTAGAGATATCAAGGCAAACTAAAACCTAGATCTATCAGAATGATCTCTTAAATACTGTTTTTGTACATGATGTTACCTAAGTGGTGAAGAAAAAATTCCAAACTTTAAATTGAAAATTAGTTTAAAAATTATTAAAAGAAAAAGAGACTCACTTTTTATTTTTTTACTTTCTATAGATATAATAAATGACTATTTGCTGTAGAAGTTTCAAGCTTGAAAATGTATACCCTCTTTTTAATACAAATTTTCAAAAATGGTCGAAATAGTATTCTGGAAACATTTTAAGGAAAATATCTGAAAAGGGACTGAGTGAAAATCTATAGAATTAATACAAATTGCACCTTTTTATGATATGAATATATGATAACGATTTGGTGACTGAGATTCAACTGGTTCCTAAGTTATATTGCATGAAAGTTGAACATATATTGCATTATACATAAAATTTAATGAAGGTTGGAGAAGAATTTCTAAAGTTGGCCAACATTGCGCTACTGAGAAAATGTTGAATTCTGAGTCGGGACTGCCATCAAGTGATTAAGAATATTGTTTTTAGAGAAAAGCAAATACATACTTTTTTTCAGCTAGAGTCCAGGACACCCCCTATTTTTTTAAGCCTTTCTAATAGTATTATGATGTAAAAACTTTAGCTTCTTACACAAATTTAAAGAGCGTGCTCAATGACCCTCCAATTAAACATTAGCCGTAGCATAGAAAATTTCAAATTTAGAAACATTTAACTTCCCAAGCTGTTTTTTTTTTGTAAATATGTAATAATTTTATTGCAATGTATATCCCCCCCCCATACTTATGAAGTTTGGAGGAGGAGGTTGAAAACCCACTTTCAGTTGAAATAGGAAGCTAAAATTCATCCAGTATATCATTATCCACAAGTCTAAAAATATTGAAGGGTGTCCTGTTATCTAGGAAAAACTTGTTCTCTTACATGTATTTTTGAACCACCCGTACAGCGTTCCAGCACTATATATAAGTTGTGCCCTGAAAGTAGGGACGTGTTTTTCTTGAGTGAACGGAAGGACGAGAAACTATACGCGCGCCTATACGATCAGAGGAGGGGGATATGGAGAAAGCTGGGAAAAATCGGCAGTCGACTCGTGGCCATTGCGAAAGTACTTGTACCGTTAACTCCTCCCAAAATGCCTTCGCCATTGACAATCATTGAGCGTTTTTTCGAGCAGCGATAGGCAATCCAATCGCCAATCATTTCCAAATTTTATGGGCGTACATAGTAGATCATATTACTTCGATTTTTGAAATAAAAAAGACAAGCATCAAAAATTTCCACCAGGGAGTTTTGATGTTGAAAAGTTGTATTACTGTGAATATTGAAAGATTAAATGCTAACTAACAAAATATACATCAATTTTATTCACAACACATGGTTTTTTTCTTGCAAATAAGGTTCAATATGACCACCATCGAGCTGTTTCAAGAACTACATACAATGCACAACATTTTCCACACATCCGGATTAATTTCTCCTACATGTAACGTTATTCGAAATTTCCAAGTTGAGATATCGGGAACATGTCCTAAATATCCATCACCACATTTAGTTATGGCATCCCCACCGCCAAAATCCTAAGGTGAAAGGTTCTGCCAAAACGGGGACCATAGGTGGCTGTAGGAAAAGCATTACTAATAACTGCTATCAAAGAAATTGTGCCACTGTACACTCTCAGGGTTGCCAACCTCGAAGAAGCAATTCGAGGAGCATCTGTAGTGATTTTGAGGAGCAATTTAAAATTTTGCGGAGCGGTTCGGTATTTTGTATAAAAATCAATAAAAATAACTAAAACCACTTACCTAAAACTGTTTTATAACTTTAATAAATAACTTTAAGTACAAGTAAAAAAATAGTTATTTTCAAATTCATAAAACAGCTTTAAACACTATTTCAATCTTTGAGCATAAGCATCTTTGATTTCCCATATTTACGTGTTTGTTATGATAAAATAGCAAAATTTATGTTTGAAAACTTTCGACTGGGAAATGCGGAGCAAAAACACATATTTGCGGAGCCGCAGAGTTACGCCCTTTTGCGGAGCAACTCTGCAAAATGCGGAGCAGTTCGCAACCCTGCACTCTGTACCAAAAGCCCAACGTGGAGTGGTGCACTATCCTACATTAATATGGTTGAAAAAATAAATACTTGCTGAAATATATTTCTTCGTTCCGATTTTGGTATTGTTTTTCTCTTGTTAGAAATTGAAATTGAATGTTAGTTTTATTGAACCTCATTTGTAAGCAACAAACATTTGTAACTAAGAAACTTAATGTATGCTGCATTTCTGGGATTTAAATCTTCGGTATTCACAAGTAATGCACTTTAGCAGCGCCGAAATTCCCCCTCGGAGTGACTATTAGTACTATTTTTTTAAATTGTAGAATTTGAAATCCTATGGTCTGCTATGTATGTATACTTATGAAATTTGGAAATGTTTTGTTCACTACTTTACTTGCTAGTGCGCTCCGAAAACTTCAAGTTATTTTATAGTTATTCATATTTATATCTCAAAACTACTGTTGGATTAACGTAAATTAAGCTCTTTTAGTTTTGGTTCAACTTCTATTTACTTCTTCAAACGGCACTACTCTTTGCAACATGTATGTGAAACACTTTCCTTTTTTTTCTGCTTGAAAACGTAGTTTCTAAAGTTGAATAAAGTCGAAGAGCTTTGTAAGATATTTTACTTACTAAAAAGGAAAGTAAAGCTTTAACTTTACTTTTTAGTTTACATTTAAGTTTTTTGTTGTTCAGAAAAATAAATGAACACATTTGCTTTAGAGCTCAATTTGGTGTTCTGTTTTCCTTTAAACTGCTTTGAGTCGAAGGTAAGTTTAAAAAAAAGCGTTTTAAACATTCTATTTGGTATAAATAATTCAGATAGTTCACACGTGTCAGAATCCCTTCATTTACTTAGGTCGAAATATCCACCATTTTGGATCAAAAGAGAGAGTGAAAGATTACTGCACTAGGTATGCTTTCACTTTATTTAATGTTAGTGTAATGTCTTAGTTTCTCTTCTAAAGATAAAATGGGATTTGAAAAATAATTATCATACATCTAGGCTCTAACGCGTGTCTTACAACCCAAATTCAAAATAATAGAATATCATAACTGTTTGAACAAAACTTGTCCCCGAGTCGGGACAAATGAGCGCTTACAAATTTAAATGACTAAAACTCGTTATTTATAAATGGGTAAATCAATTTAAACAACTTTTCAGATATTATTTTAACACTTTATGGATCATTTACTCATTGGGAAAAAAGATTTTTTATATGGGTCAAAAAAATTACAATAATCTATTCATTCAATGTAAATTTTAAAAAGGAGCGAAGATATTTGCATACCTGTTACCCTATAGTTTATCACAAGTATGGAGCTTGGCGCCCGGATAATTTTACGCTGTTTTAAAAGTCTTTTTTTGCTCAAAATGAGTCGTCAAGGTGATAAATAGGAAAAAAACGAAGTTACATATTGTATCATTTCTTAAAGTTAGAAAAAAAAACTATCCAACTCAATTCAAATAAACGTTTTACAATCTATGACGTGTTAGATTTTAAAGGAATATAGAAGGACTTACCAACTAAAAAGTAACCGAAGTAAAAGAGGTAGAAAAATTGTAACACCTGGCAGAAATGAACCCTAATTAAAGTAAATTGTCCAAATAATCGTTGAAAAATGCTTCTTACGTCCATAAGTATTGGTCAGAATGTATAGTCATCTTATCCACGTAACAACACTTGGACGGTTGCATAAACTGCAGTTTTAATTGCGGATTTACGAAGTTATACAAAACATAAACATGAAGCAGAAACGTGCACGACTCTCCTGGAGCAAAGATAAGCTCAAACAGGGGAACAAGATTAGAAAAGTATTATATTCAGTGATGAATCATTTTCATTTTTTTTTTTTTTTTGAAATATCTGTAAACAAAAAACGGTGTTCGGGTTTGACGTTTAAAAAGAAAAGCGTATGCGAAATCTTGTGTAAGACGTTCTCTCCACTTTTACACATCCTTCTTGGTTTGTGGGTTCTTGAGTGCTTCTGGAATTGGGAAGTTATGTACATCTTAAAATAAAACAATGCGTAACTTCCGCTGTTTATCAATAATACTGCACGATACTTCATCTGAGGCACAGCAGTTACACATTTAGTGACACATGTTATCTTTCAGCAAGATTCTACTACGTGTCACATCTCTAAATCAGTTCATTGATTTTAAACAGAAAGAGGAATTTCGGTATTAAACTGGTCAAGCAACTCTACCACTCTCAATACGATCACGAACTTGTGGTACCGTCAAATCTAAAGAAAGCGGTTCAAGACCTGGTGCCCACCAATAAAATTGAGCTCGCTCCTGCATTGAAGAGGGTTTGGAAACAGTGTCTGAAACGATTAATTAACGAAATAATTAATAACGAAACGTGCACGTTTCTGCTTCATGTTTATGTTTTGTATAAATTCGTAAATCCACTATTAAAATTGCAGTTTATGCAACCGTCCAAGTGTAGTTACGTGGATAAGATAACTATACAGGTGGATATCGCAAGTGGTATAATCTGTGTGAGAAAGGATTAAAGCACTGAATCTAGCAAAAAATGACGCATTCTAGTATTGATATTGTTTCTTTTGAAACTATTTTTCCCCCTTTAATTTGAATATTCTAATTTTTTGACTCAATGTAAATCTTCATAACTATAAACTTTTGGATTATTCTGTCTAAGAATCTTTTTAATTGAGTATATTTGAAATGAAATGCACACTTTAAGGTCTAAGAAATGTGGCACGTTCATTAAAATACCTAATTTGCAGTTATATTTGGTTAGAATAAACATTTTTCCAAAAAGTGGGAAGCATTCTATTATTTTGAATTTGGGTTGTAACATGTATGAAGGAAATAACAGTTTAAATTTCGCAAAAGAAAATAGGCCTCATTGCAACAGATTTATAAATTTTTGTTCTCAAATGAGTCTTTGAAAATCATACGGTTTTAATTGTTGACAATATCATAATTTGAAAAATTGTTCGATCCTGTATTTAGAAGCTTCCGTAGCATTAAAAAAATAAATACAAATTTAGCACGATAACTTATGAGTTTCTGATTGCATAATATAGTGAAAATTATAACGTAAACATTTCGTTTTTCCAAGAATGCTACGTATTTATATAAATACATAAACACACACTCTCTCTCTCTCACACACACACACACACACACACACACATATATATATATATATATATATATATATATACATATATATATATATATATATATATATATATATATATATATATATATATATATATATATATATATATATATATATATATATATATATATATATATATATACATATATATATATATATATATATATATATATATATATCAGTGGTTGGAAGTAGCGATGCTACTGTAGTAGCTACATTTTTTAGTAGTTTGTAATGTAGCGCACTACTTTTCAAAAAAAGTAGTTTGTAGCGATTTCTAAAAACTACTATTGAATAAAGTTTCAAAAAAAAAAAAAAAAAGAGAAGAAGAAAGGAACCTAGGTTTCAAACGAATCTGACTTGTAAAATTTGCACTAACCAGATTCGGAAGACTGAAAATTACGAGCTGACCTCAGATTGACGCCATACGTTCGATCTGTTTGACGCCATTAGTTTGTTTAGCATCGAAATTTTCACATTTCCCCAATATTCACCTTATGGCTTAAGAGATAACTGCCAATGTAGTACCGCGTTTCATGGGCGCCCATACGGAAGGCACGTTTTGGCTCAAGCCCCGCTACCACTCCTCTTCTTTAGAATTTACCTCTTTCTTTTAGTACTTTTTTCTTCGCAAAAATGTAAAAACATTTCTTCTCCAGCCATATTAATGAATAAGTTAAAAATGTAAATTTTTTGATAATTCTAATCTGTAATGAAATCGGTTTCCTTGTAAAAATATCCTACTAAACCATGAGAAAAATATCTGCCCCCCCCCCCTAAAACTTTGTATATGGGCGCCCATGCCGCGTTTGTGTTTTCTGGCAGCTGAGAATGTCCCTTGGATGAACATTTTAGATTTCAGTGAGACTATTGTGCCAAAATATCCATCTAATATGGAAGCTACTGTAAATGTAATGGAAGACGATGATATTGAACTGCCTTTTTTTTTTTTTTTTTTTGGCGGCTAACAAATGTTATAGTATTATAGAAATATATGGTCACGGGAATTTTTCGTTTCTTGCAAATTTGCTCCTTTTTCAAAAAGCTTACGGTAACAATGTCACCTGCATATTACTGTCGAATTTCAACGCGAGGGACGCGTTCCAAGGCTCCTAGCGTGAGTTGAAATTTCGCGTCGTGGAAAAGGGTATCTATACGATTTTTTATGAGTTTACCAATCATTTTGAGGCATTTGAAAACGTCCTTCACACTGTTTTAACCCATTTCTTAACTTCCTATTACCGAATTTAAACATAGAGAATAGAGAAGGTAAATTTCACTGTATTTTTAAAAAAGCTGTGTTATTGAATAAAAATACTGTTAGGATGCACAAAATCAGCGGAAGATAATGGCATAAAATGAAACGGTACGTATAGTTTGTAGCAATAAAAAAAATGCCACACTACAATAGTACTACAATAGATACCGTAATTATATTCGACACACTTTTTAGTTGTTCAAGCATATCGAAAATCTTTAGTTGTCAAAGATTAGTATTTTTCCTTCCATTTTCAAACTTTAGAAGACCTTTTTGTTTTAGACCGGACCTCTAGCTTGAAGCTCAAAATCAATTAATTAGTTCCTTCAAAAAAAAAAAAAAGTTCCTATAAAATTAACTGATATAATGAAAATTGAAGTTTTTCTCTTTTGTTCAAAATATGTTTTTCATGATCTAAATCATTTATATATATATATGTATGACTATATAAAATTTAAAACAAATTATGAACTGCATCCAGGGGCGTGCACAGAAATTTTGGGGCCCGTCACAAATGACTTTTCCAGGGCCCCCTCCATATTGTTTACCCCTATATTTACCCCTAGATTTATTTAAACCCCTAGTTTTATAAATATTGGGCCCCTTTCAGACTCGGGCCCGGGCCACACACAACAGGTGTGTGTCCCTTCTCCTCTCCTACCCCCGTGCACGCCCCTGACTGCATCTATTTACACTTTCAAGTAGCCGAGTTGCACTTCTTGTCTTGAATGAAATATTCACTGTTAGGAAAGGATTAAAATTTTTAAGGTTGATTTCCTTCTACTTTTAAATGCTTTCTTGCAGCGAATATTCGTAAAAATCGTTAAAAATATTTGGAATGACAGATTGGCTCAGCAAACGACGGAAAGAATAAATAATTCTTGGTAATATTCCATGTTCAAATGATTCAGTTTATATTCTAAATCATTTTTTGAATCTTCCTTCAATCCTCCAACGGTTTATGCTTTTTATTTATTAATCTTTTTAAAGTAGCTAAAAAGTAGCGAAGTACTCTCTTAAAAAATTCCAGCGATTTTAACTCAGACTGAGTAAATTTTCACTCCTTTCCAGTATTGAAAACGCACTTTCCTTATAGGAGTGAATTTCATTCCTTTTGCGGAGCGGTTATTTTCACTCCTTTTGGATAAGCTAATTTCACTCCTTTTTGATAAGTGTTTTTCACTCTTTTTTAAGACGAAAATTAATATCCTAAATGAGTGGCTGCTTTCCGTTTTAGAAAGCCGCTATTTCACTCTTTTTTAAATAAAATAGGTAAAATCATTTCACTCTCATTTGGTGAAAGTGTTTTTTAAACGTGTTTTCATGTGCTTATGCTGTGTATTTGAATTTAAAACTTTTTTAAACTGTTATTTCATTTGAGAAAAAAAAATTTAGTTTTTAAGTTAAAAAAATGAAAAAAAAAAAAACTTTTTAGTGTTTTCGAAGAGGATGCACAAAAACTGTATGGTAAGTACGAAGAATTTTCTTTTTTATTAAAACTTTAACTGGTAATATTTCTTGAACTACACGTATATCGTTACAAATCACCCACGTGCAATATTACGTACATTTCCGAATCTAAAGACTAAAATAAAATTAAAAAACCCACACAGTTCCAAATAAATAGATTTAAAATTTTGAAACTCTATATTGATATTCTCGGTGTGCCTTTTAACATTAATAATGCTTTAAAAGTTACATCAGTCCAAATTAATTTAAAAAGTCACTCATAAATTGTGACAAGATACGTTTGAATTCAATTTCGTTTCTTCGGGGCCATTCATTAATTAAGTAAGGACAATTTTGGCAATTTTTGACATTCCCTTCCCCCTATGTAAGGGTATGTAAGACTCCTCCCTCCGCCCCCCCCCATCTTATTATTTTTTTTCTTCACAATAATAAAATAACAAATATTACATCACTGGGATTGTTCTTAAATTAACTATCATTATTTCTTTTTATTTTTTTTCAACATTTTTGAGTAAAGAAATGTTTACTGTAAGGAATCTAGACCGAATGTTTTTTCGACAAATAATTTTTGTATATGATGCGATAATAATCAAAAATAAGACATGCAAAACACAGTGCGATTCTTTTATTATATTTTACACGTTTCATTCTTCGAAACACAAGTAAAACACAGCTTATCCTATAATGCATACTTTTACCTTCCTGATGCAAATGAAATATAATATTTGCCAAACCACTTGACCGCGGATTTCTAATATAAAATGTTCCATACCCTCCCCCTCAGGACCCTTACTTAATTAATGAATGGCCCGTTACACATATGAATGAGTGTATTATACAAAGTTTCTGATACTCTTTAAAGTTTATTATACACAAAAACAATATTTGATTAATTTAAAATATACGCAGCGGTTGGAGCTCCGATCATCGGGAGCGGATTCGGTATCCGACCTATAGATTTGCGCATGGTCGGGTCTGTAACACCTGCCTAAAATATATATACAGTACACACACACCAAAGATGGTAACGACTGTTTCCAATGTCATATTTCTGATTCGATGACCGAAACAAAATTGTTGATGAAAGTTTCATTAATTTGGAAGAAAAAGTTACAAAAAGTTCGCCGTAACATTGCACGTGGGTGATTTGTAACGATATACGAGCAGTTCAAGAAATATTAACAGTTAAAAGTTTTAATAAAAAAAGAAAATTCTTCGCACTTACCATGCAGTTTTTGTGAATTTCCTTCAGAAACCTCATTTGGAAACAAATATTGTTTTAATGCATTAAATGAAGACATTTAGATAGCGACATTCACTTGGTATTCGCAACCAACGTTAGTTAAGCCGAACGTGGAGGTATAGAAGATTCTCCCTAAACAAAATCACGTGACAGAATCGAACCAATGAAAATGTTTTTGAGTCCTTCTTTTAAAGAATGTTTTTATTTTTCGCTCTTCAAAAGGAGTGTTTCCGAATTTCACGCCAATAAAAAAAAGTTTTAGTCTTGGTTTTTTCGTAAAGCGTCTTTTTTCGATAAAGCTAGCACTCAGAAAGAATGAATGCACCCGCAATAGATTTCACTCGTTTTAAGAGTTATTTTTTCGTTCTTTTGAATTAAGAGTGTAGCGACTACTTTTCAAAAGTAGTTTGTAGCTGATACATTTTTTTTAGTTGTAGTCCGCTACAAATAAAATGTAGTTTTGCCAACCACTGATTTATATATATATATATATATATATATATATATATATATATATATATATATATATATATATATATATATATATATATATATATATATATATATATATATATATATATATATATATATAACCATATTCAAAAAAATATTAGTAAAAAAATAACCAAATCGAAAGCATTTCAACCGTTGAGATATGACACTATTTTTGCGTTGGAGTTATTATACAGTGTTAAATTCGCATTTTCATTTACTTTGAAATTTTTATTACAATTCAATTTTAAGTATTTAGCAATACTATGTACACTGGTGTCCAAAAGTTAAGCATAATTGTTATTTAAGTGAGTAATGTGAGAAATGTACATCGAAATAGGGGGAAACGTGATATGCGAGTGCAACACGGTTACAAAATAAGGAAACTACTCAAAAAACGGTGACATTTACTTTTATCATCCCAAAAAATAGTTTAAATGAAAATTAGGCATATGAGGAGTTTACTCTTTGCACAAAAATTTTTCTTTAAAAGATGATGCTGAAGTTCAATAGTGTGTATGGCCACCTCTGATTGCCAGGCACGTTGCACAACGATTACTCATACTTTCTATGAGGTGGTGGATGAGTTGTGGGCTTAAACAGTTCCAAGCATGCTGGAGAGCTCTTTTTAGCTCCGGAGCGGAGCTTGGCGGGGGCGAACGGGCTGTAAGTTGTCTCCCGAGCATATCCCAGACATGCTCGATAGAGTTCAGATCAGGGGAGTTAGCAGGCCACGTCATTCGCTGGATATTTTCTGATTCGAGGAAGTCATCGACCACAGCTTTTCGGTGACATGGTGCGTTATCGTCCATGAATATGAACTCAGGACCAACAGCACCTCGAAACAAGCGAACATAAGGCTCAAGAACCTCGTCTCTGTATCTTTGACCAGTGACTGAGCCTGTCTCAAAAATATGGAGATCGGTGCGGCCATCCAACATAATGCCCGCCCACACCATTACTCCTGCTGACGCAAAGTGATGTCTTTCTCTTATGTTTTGCGGTTGGAAACGAGTCCCCTTTTCTCTCCAGATTGTTACCTGACGAGAATCACTCTGTAAAGTAAAGCGGGACTCATCACTGAACATCACATTAGCCCACTGTCCCAGACTCCAATGTCGATGTTGCAAGCTCCAGTTTAAACGAGCGCGTTTATGCGCTGATGTGAGAGGAATGCAAACTGCTGGTCTTCTGGCATACAGACCGACATGATTGAGTCTCCTGTAAACAGTTTGCCTCGAAATTGTTATTCCTGTGACGGCACTGAGTGCCGAACCCAGTTCTCTGGCACAGCTGTCCCTATGACGTCGTGCAGAAATTGCCAGAAAACGATCTTGGCTTGCGGTTGTGACTCTTGCTCGACCTGGTACTGGTCGGCGGGTAACATCTCCCGTATTTGAAAACCTCTGTCACAGTCTCGAGATTACACGCTGAGGCACATTAAGAACACGGGACACTTCAGTTTGTGATCGTCCAGATTCTAGCATTCCAACGATTCTTCTTTTCGCAAACATGTCCATTTGGCGTCTTTGTGCCATTATTAGTTCTGTTTCACCAGATCCAATGTTTCTTGGTACAGCAATTGCATGAAACGCGCCTGAACTCTCTAAAGCGTGGGAGCTGTTTTATCCACATTCCGAAACGCGCACCTAATTCGCGCATGACACCATCGACTATACTATTTTGCATAAACATATTGTTTCTTCTTCAACCAATGAATCTCCTTAAGTAACTTTATATAATTTTAAGAAAATTTACAGATTTTTCTCGCATTTTATGAATAATGCTTAACTTTTGGACACCAGTGTATGTTAATGCACTAATAGTAGGTATTTCAACTTCCAAGAAAGTCACTGAAGTCCTTTTTTTGGCAACTTTGTGTTGTTTGGAGCTTAGCAATTAACTTATTTACTCCGCGAAAGATTTTGCTTTGTTGTACCGTGCAACATATATTTTCAGGTTAAGTTATTCCAGTATAATAAAAATAGTAGCGATATTTTATTTAATAATCATTACTTCTTTCGTACTGCCGAGATTTAGCTCCGGATTTCCAGCACATTGTCAATTAGTTATAAATTTAATTCTTAACAATTACCGAAATGGAAGCCGAATTGGAAAACTCCTTGAAAAACACAACATCAAGACCATTTTCAAGCCCACTACTAACTTAGGAATTGTTATCGTCCGGTGAAGACCCCCGTGACCCTTTCTCCACATCTGGAGTTTACAAAATTCCATGCTCCTGTGGATCAGTTTATGTCGGAACTACGAAGCGCAGCATCAAGACACGCTTTTCTGAGCATGTTCGTCATTGCCGTTTAGGAAACTATGATAAGTCAGCCGTAGCCGAACACAGCCAACAAGGAGTCCACAACATCAAATTTAAAGACACAGAAATCTTGGCTACAACATCTCATTTTTTGCCCGTCTTCATCGCGAAGCTGTAGAAATTTTCAAACACCCCTTTAATTTCAACAGAAAAGAGGAGAAATTCAATTTACCAAAAAACATGGCACCCTGCCCTTAGGTCCGCTCGCCACAACAGTCTAAAACATACTGTGGTCCCATCCAATCAGAAACCGGTAGCCACCACGGCTTGTGAATCCCATCCAATCAGGTACCAGGATCACCCAGCGGCTTGAATCTCATCCAATCAGGAACCTTATTCCACCAGCGGCTTAAGAACGCCTCCCAATCAGGACCAGCAGTCCAGCAGCAGTTTGCTTAAATACGGAAGCCACCGAAGCCAGGAATCAGTCTCACCAAACTCAAACCACTGATGATGGCTGCAGCAAAGCAAGCGGAAAAATCTGGAATTTCTACTCTAATTAGACCACGGCCAATAAGCCCGGAAATGTTATCTCCCCAATTTGTTTCTTGTTTCTTTCTAATTTTAAAATTTAAATAGACAAAGTCTTTTATGTGAGTTACGTATTAGTACAGTACAATGCAGCACAGTCACTCCATTTTATGAACTTAACGTCCTAGTTTACCTTTTATGATATTCCGTCTCAATAGTAGTGGATCAAGTGCAAACGACTCTTTTAATCTAAAATAGCAGATGCATCAGTTCCCTCGAAATAGGGGCATTAACACGTGCTGTCAAGGGTTTCCCTGACAGAATAACCGCAATGCTTTTCCATTTTTCTAAAAACTTAATCATCTTAAAACAGAATGTGAAAACGGTTGAATTCATTGTATTTTAAACATTGGAAATAAGGATTTTTTAAAAAAAAACTTTTATTTTACTACTTATTGTTTTTCAACACTGATTTTAATCAGCGTATATGATTATTTTGTTACATTGATTAAGCAGCAACTTCAATAAGACGGCTTCAATAGTATTCATGTAGATAATTTTAAATGTTAGCGATAAAACTCTGTCTTTTTTTTGGGGGGGGGGGGTGTAGTAGGGATACGAGTCATATTAGTCTTTAAAATAAAAATATTTCAAGAAAAAAGTACGCTTAAAAGCTTAACGTCAGCATTAAAGTTTCTCTTTCTTCTACGATGGTTTAGTTGAATGCATACTAAATTATTTTAAATTATGTTTTTTTTCCTCATGCGTTTTCATGCAGTGAGAAAATAGCTAAGCTTTTTCATTTAAAAGCTGTATAGAATGCAAGATACATTTGTAGAAAGACGAATATGAAATCACTTTTAATGTAAATATTTATCATACGAAAATTAAAAATTATAACCTGGTTATCTTAAAAAGTTGTCGTATTTTTCCCTTAAAAGGTGTTACTGACGACTAGTGTTCTCGTAAGTCATAAAACGCTGCAATTCATCTATCCGTGAATATTGGTCATACTAATATCAATTAATGTTTTGTGTTTCAATTGTTTTTTTTTTTTTTTTTTGATGTCCTTGATTTCTCTAAATGCGAGGAAGGGGATTTGAGAATATTTTTCCACAACTGTTTTTTTTTTTTTTTGCTTCAAACTTTAATATTTCACCCCTACTTATTATTATTTTTTTTCAAATTGAAATTATAAGTCTATGACAAACGTTTGCGAAAACAGAGCTCATGCAGGTTATAACGGCAGACGCTGTGTGTTGCAAAAAAGTTAAATTTTAACATTTGTTACTATAAATTAGAAAGAAAAACTAATTCCTTTTTCTTCTTTCTTTTTTTCCTAAAGAATGTCACGAATATGGAAGAATATCAAATAATAACATACTGCAAGGGGCCGTGGTAGCCGATCGGTAGAGTGTCGGATTCGGGGCCGGAGGGTCCTGGGTTCGAACCTCGATGGTCGAAGACCCACCGTCCTCATTAAAGGGGACTGGGCGACGTTAAATATGCTCGTGGTCTCAAAGTCCTCCAAGTGAAACGATACCTCTGGGGGTGCTAGCACCAGGTAGCTATTAGCTCCTGGACTAGTTCTAAATTCTCATTAACTGTTCGATCCGGTGTTGGTGCTGTCATCTATCGGTATATCAAATAATGGAGGCAAGGCACTTAGTATGCAGTCCTCGACATAAATACAGTTGTAGTCAGTTGTGACTCTGAATAGGAATAGGAACATACTGCAAGCAGTGGGATTGGTTTTGAAGGAATACGTGATGCGAGATGTTGCTGCTTTAATGCGGAAGTTAGGCACATGAATAACGAAACATGTAGTTCTTCTCTCTTTTTTTTTGAAGATGTATGGGGTACAGACACAGTGATATTAAATAATTAGTACCAGAATGAAAAAGAAAAAAAAATCATTTTCAGTCGAAAAATGACTTCAACGTATAAGAGAGGATGGAAATCATAATGAAACTACTCTCTACCACAAACAATTGGGGGTATCGGACGTGCCCAGTTTTTTTTTTTTTTCAGTTTTAAATTATCAATTTGTATAGTTAAATGTTCTCAAATGTGGCCCGAGTTGACCCTCATGTGTGTCCAATATCTCTCTCATCTAAAGGAAAAGTGGAACAAAATGTTATAATTTAAAAACATGCAAATAAAATCAAGATTTTTGTATTTTACTGCTTTCGCATAACTTACGCATAGCTGGAAGAAAATAATATTGGGTTACTATTAGGTACTGTAACATTTTTAAATCTAAATTAGCGAAGAAAAGCAATAATCTAAATTATGCTTCACCCTTAGAGCAGAAATTAGTGACTGGAGAGAGCAAAGTTTAGTCATTGACTTAAGAAAAGCTGAGGCAAAGATTCTCAGTCACGTGATTCAAATCGACGAATGGTTGACACGTTTTGCGTGAAACTAGTAAAATAAACCCGATTTTTTGAAATACTTTGCTGTTAAATTTGTCATGAGACTTGGGATCTTTGCTTCAAGAATGAAAGGCTACACTCCCTCCATTTTTTCCCTTCTCAATGATTACACCCCTCTCGACTCTCCCATAATATGCTATGCATACATAATTTGCTGTGTGAGATTTTATTTTAAGATTAGAAACTTTGACGCTTTTGGAACTTATTCATGTACCGGATGTTTAAAGCGTTTTAGATGTATGTATTGAAGAGAATAAGTGATCTTGTGAAAATTCCCAAAGTTAATACATGATTATAATCCTACTACGAGATGTGGAAAACGTGTATCAGTAAATTAAATTTCTGCTAGTAAAGGTTAGGAGAGTAAAACGAAAACAAAATAAAATTTGGCGCTTGATTAACTAATACGTGAAAGTTGTGACTGATGATATTAGTAATGTGCATGTTAAGAGTTTATGTCAAGCAGTGCGATGCGTGCAGCAGTTGGACGCTAATGTTTATCGCTTCTAGGGGAAGAACAGAAACTAACTCGATATTCTCTCCTCCTGAGACATGCTTTGAAATTTCTAAAGTGAGTTACGTTAAAGAAGGTGCATAAGTTGCTTTTCTCTTAAATTTCACACAATTCCTGAGGACCTTCACAAGAAATCATACATTTAGAAGCTGAAAATCACAATCCTTCGGAAGTGCACCCAAGAAATTGCGATGTTTAGCGCAAATTAACAGTATTACACCTATGTTTATGATTTTCATCTAAAATATTAGAGTTCTTTCAAGATAACTTTGTTTGACACTATAATAATTTGTTTTTTAAGTTACTTCCCTTCTATATTAGGGAAAGGGAACTAACTGTTGTACAGTGAAATTTCGGAAAGGCAAACTTCGACAAGCCGAAGTGAGCAATTATTCACGTATTACTGCATGGAGAATTATGTTATTTATTTTCGATTAGTTGAACTCCTTTGAGTCGAAATATTCGATAAGCCGAATTTTATTTCATGAACGTCGTCATATTTTCCTTGCTAGAGTAGCTACATATATCGAAATAGTTTTTTTCCCCCAAATAGTATGAACAAAAAGAAAGAAACCTGTTCCATTGCATGGAAAGCCGTCTAGAAAAAGTAGATCTAATAAATCCATGAAATAAATTTACAAAATGAGTGAAACTTTTTACAAAATCACAGTGACATTCCTGCAATTACAAATTTTATGGATTTTATTTCTACTGAAAAGCAATGTTTGATTAAAGATTTTTTTAAAAAAATCAATTTTTTATCTGGTAAGTAAAAATTGTTATATTTAGTTTTCATAAAAAGTCAGTTTGGTTTTTAACCTATGCAAACTCATGAATTTATATAATTATATAAATACTGATAATGCCATGTACATATACAGGGTGTTGCAAAACTAATGGTCCATACCGAAAGGAATGATAGACTTTGCCAAAATAAACAACTTTCACAATGCAATGTTGGGTTCGAAAAGCAAACGGAAGGCCGGGAGAGGGGACTTGGTTCGCAGAAATGGGGAAAGCAAAAAAGACCAAGAAAAACATTATGAAGACAAAGAACCTTTATTAATTACAAATGCTCAAATGAGCGTCAGCCAGCTGCGAAACGAGCTTCACATCAGCGATGCATTTAACAACGCACACGTTACAATATTTATGTCATATCATAAAGGTCTGCTGCGCTTTTTCGTGAAAGATCCTCTGATTACGCAATGGGACTTCTCGTACGTGAAAATTTTTAGCTGTTCCCAGAGAAAAAAAATCAAAGTAGGACAAAGTGGAAGATCTGGGAGTCCAAGAGAATCGCCCTTCATGGCTAATTCATCTGTTCGGAAAGGCAGTATCCAGGTAGTTGCGATATTGCTAAAAAAGATCAGCCGGTGCTCTGTCGCGTCGGATACACGACGCGTCGTGTTGAATTGACATGATGCCTCGAACATTTGCTGGTACATGTTCACAAATTGGTCAACACCCGTTGAAGGAATATACAGTAGGGTGGGCCGAAAAAACGTTTTTTGAAAATCTGTTTTTGGATAGTGCGGAAAAGTTGCTACATAGACCCGTTATTACCCATTAAAAAAATCGTTAAATTTCTTTAATATTTAGCCGGCGCTATTTGACCTTGAAAAACAAAAAAAAGGGCAAAAATGCACTTTTTTTCAAAAAAATAAATAAATAAATAAATAAAAAAGGTTGGGAGGGAGTTAAAAATAAAAGTTTGAAGCTAGTTTCAGCAAACATTAGAAGTATCTGTCAGCCCTTCCTGTTAAGGTCATCTGAAATCCTCAAAGATTTTTATGCATTTTGTAGAATATTTAGCTACGCTCCTTTAAGATTGAAACATGGGAAAAATGAAAAAAATAAAAATAATAAAGTAGTTTCGAAATAAATAAATACTGAAATGTTACGGAATACGTTACTTAGAAAAAACAGCGAAAATTCAATCAATTTTATGCGGCATTTGTACGCCAATTTTAAAAAATGCACACACTCAAATAAAAAATAGTTACATAAGAAGCTAATTTTTTAATCTTCGGTTCCAATTGTTTTTCCTGAATAATAAACGACGTTCAACTGCTTCTATTATTCCTAAGATTATTTTATAACTATTTTATACATGTTTGAGAAATAGAGCCCTTGAGTAATAAAAAAAATGGATTAAGGGTTAAGGAAAGTCATATTACAATGAATGAACCTGAAACAGAGCTTGAATTAGGAGAAAGTGCAGAAAATACGGATGACGATTTTAAAATGAATTATCCGCTTTCAAGAAAACGTAAGCGAACTGATGCGCCATCAACAACGACAAGTCAAATAAGACTTTCTATGCCTCATACAGCTTTAGCAGCAGATCTAACTGGCGCTTCAAATAGAGCAGTGGCTAAAATTGCTACAGCAGTTCTCGGTGATTTCGACTTAGTTTCTCCAAAACAAAACAAAAATATATAGTCGATAAAAACAAAGCAAGAAGGGAAGTTGATAAAAAAAGGAGCGAGCTAAGAGAAAGAGATTTAAGAGCAGTTAAAGGAGCAGCTATAAAGAGTTTGTATTTTGACGGCCGCAAAGATGACACCCTTTAAATGACGTCTGGCCATCAAAAATTAGCATCTGAAACTCATTTAGCACTGACAGAAGAACCAAGTAGCAAGTACATCGGTCATTTATCACTAACAGTTGGTGAAAGTGCAAAAGAAATTTCGCAAGGTATTTGCGAAATATAAAATACGAATAGGCTTTGCAAAAAAATATAATATGAGCTTGCTTAACTTATGTGTTATTGGATGTGACGGAACAAATGTAAATACGGGATGGAAAGGTGGAGTAATTCGTTTACTTGAGACATATCTCAAAAGACCTTTACAGTGGAACATATGTCTGTTGCATACTAATGAGTTGCCACTGAGGCACCTTATTCTGGAATTAGACGGTTGCACAAAGGGACCACATTCATATTCTGGAGCTATCAGACAACTTCTTAGAGATTGTAAAAAAAATTCGGTGGACAAATTTGATAAAATTGACTGCAATCTTCTGGTTTTGGACATGGAAGATATAAAAAATTTAAGTACTGAACAACAATATTTGTATAGAATCTGTCTTGCTGTAAAAGATGGTAGTTGTCCTTCTAGCGTGGCTGACAGTAGCCCAGGCAAACTCAGTCATTCGCGATGACTGACAACTGCAAACCATTTGTTACGCTTGTATATAGGCACTCCAACTCCATCAGAAAATCTTACAATGCTTGTAAAAAAATGTAATGTTAGTTTATGCTCCAATGTGGTTTGAAATAAAAATGAAATCGAACTACCAGTATGGTGCCCAACATTTTTGGAAAATGAATTTTTGGAACAGCCTACAGAGTTCACTTTCCAGAAATTTCCCTGTCACACGCAAGCTGTGGAACGTTGTGTGAAACTAATAACCGAAGCTGCAATAAAAATTCGTGGTGAAACTGCCACGAGATGGATACTGTTTGACCACAGATTGTATGGAATTGGCAAACATCCAGTTAAGGCGACTCCATCTGAATGAGGGGAAAAATAAAAACTTGATGCGCGTGTTCCTCTCATTTGAATGAGACTCTGCTTAATTTAGAGGCTAACATACATCTGCAAAATCTGTGACATCCCTGAAAATTAATAGATGCTTCCATTTCCGCATGTAAACCGGATGTTTGCCTTTCCATACAATTCGTGGTTAGACAGTACATTCGTGCCAAACTTCAAGCTAGGAAAGAACTTCCATCATTTGATAAAAAGGGACAATATTATTCCAAAAAATAATGTTCATTATGCATGAGGTATTTTAAATCAAAGATTTCTTTTTCAAAATTTTATTATCTTTATATGTAATTCTAGAAAATGTATGATACTATCGCGTGATAATAATTACTATGATTAATAGTGCTATTTAATTAATTAGTCTATGATTTCATTTTGAAAAAATATTTTCACATTGGTTTTTAAAGAAATTCAATATTTTTTCATTTTTCTCCAATTTTGATGTCGGAAAGGAGCGGTTAAATGGTCATTAAAATCAATGAAACATTTTATGGGCTCGAACTGGCTCATTATATAACATTTTCGGTGCATTCCAGCAAAATATTTGGAATTTATTTTTTAAAAAAAATTTCGACAAAAATTCATTTTTCTCTTTTTTTTTCGGTTTTTCAGTGTCAAATAGCGCCGGCTAGATATTTTTTAATATCCAAGAAATTTTTTGTGAGTGCTAACTAGCTCACTACGCAACTTTTGCGCGCTATCCAAAAATTGATTTCGAAAAAAAACTTTTTTCGGCTTATTTCGGCCCACCCTAATATACAGTGCATGTGTCCATCTAGATAACGTAGTTATAAAGTTATAAATAAAGGATCTTTGTCTTCATATTGCTATTTTTAGTCTTTATTATATTCCCCATTTTTACGAACCAAGTACCCTCTCTCGGCCTGCCGCTTGCTTTCAGACCCCACATTGCATTGTGAAAGTTTTTTTTTTTTTTTGTTTTGGCAAGATCTATCTCCCCTTTCAGTGTGGACCATTAGTTTTGCAACACCTTGTATAATCTGCTTGATACATCTTCCTATCACTTTTGCTTACATAATAAATTTGAAGAGCCTAAGTGGTAGTATTTTTTTTTATTCTATAGTTTTGCTTTCGTTTTCGATTAGCCGAATTTTCGATTTCTCGATTTTTTTTTGGCTTCCTTGAAAATTGGACTTGTTGAAGTTTTACTGCACACAAGAAAAAAAGTTAATAATAGCAAAAGAGGAAATAAGTAGGATCACTTCTTATTTTAAACACATCAATAGTATTATCTTTCAACACTGTGTTATTATCAGATTACAAATTCGCGATGAGTTACTGCATAAAAAAAATAACTGGCAATTGGTAATAGTTTAGGATCCATTAACAGTTACTTCAGATCCACTTTTATCGATTCTACAGTTAAAATTGGAGCATTAATATTGAAATAAATAGCTAAACTTCATGAGAGAATTCGTCATTTGACCCACAATCAGTACACTGAAAAAAAAATCTGGCTACGTTTACATGGGGCAATTGTGGTTCATTAAATTTTTAAAAACGTTTCTGAATATTTCGGAATATTCTTTCTGCAGTTTTCAAAAACGCTTCTGAATATTTCGTAAACCTCTTTCTGTAATTTCTAGAAACGTTTCTGAATATTTCGGAATCCTCTTTCTGTAGGCTTTCTAAAGCGTTTCTGATTACTTAGGAATCCTCTTTCTGTAATTACCAGAAAAGTTTCTGAGTATTTCGGAATATTTTCTCTGTATATATATTTTTTAATTTCTGCATACGTTGCGCAGCTGCGGTTCATGAATTTTTCAGAAGCGTTTCTGAGTATTACAGTACCCTCTTTGTAACTTTCAAAAACGTTTTCGAACCTTTTGGAACCTTTTTTTCGGAGATATTTTTAAAATCTGAACTATAGTGTTGTGCATCATAATAATTTTAATTCTTTCACATCAAACAAGAACAAAGCTATTAAACATGCGATTATGAAATCATTCGCGTTTTTTTTTTTTTTTTTTTTTTTTTTTGCGTTCTTTCTACGTAACATCCTGTACGACTTTGATTTAAAATGTCAGATCAATTTCTTGGTTAATACCGAAAGAACCAACTGAAACTAATTTAGTTAACACAAATCCAAATAAATTTAACTATATCAAAGTATGAGAAGTTTAATGTTAATGTCATAGTTTTTAGACATCAGTGTTTAAAAAATACTGAAACACTTGGTTTCTCATCGCGAAAGATTAAAATGTTTTCATTTTCTTTAGGGGAGCGGGGGGGGGGGGGGTACTTTCTGAAAATGAGACTGTTTTGTTTAAATATTCTTAATTCTCATTTTTCTATTACACTGTAAAATTGCTTCATTTAATTTACTAATGCTTTTCCGTATATTTACTGTACAATTTCCCCTTATAAATGGAAAAGTTCCGTTCTGGATTGAAAACGGAACTTTTCATGGAATTACTGGAAATTTTCTTTTACTTTAGCGCACTAACAGAACATCTCCGTATGTGATCGTTAGAGGGAGCCTTTATCCGTGAAAAAACGGAATATCTCCAGCGTAGAAGATTTTTTTTAGTATTGACTAATGACAGCAAATGAGTAATGGCGGCGAAGCACGTGGTTTATTTCGTGCATGGAAATAGCTGTATACTGAACATTTTTCGAAAATTTTCCTCTTCTCCATCAACATCTAATTGTTTTGTACAAAAGTAGTGATTACCGATTTTAACTGAAACGCTTAGAGCGTTGGTTCGTAGGCTACGGTTTTTTTATTTTGCAGCAATGGCGGATGCCGTAGCGGTCAGAAATCATTATCGCCGAAGACGAAGTTTTTGGTATCTTCTCATCCGGGATTGATTGCTGGTGAGTGTTTACATTTTTACTACAAATAATTACTTTTTGAATTCTGTAACGATGATTGCTGCTTAAAATTAAGTTTTTATCTAGTTTGAACATTTAATTTCCCACAGACCTTTGTTTAAACTTTAAAACATCTTGACAAGTTTTTAAAATTAAAAAACTTCTAATAATATTAAAAACTTTTGTTTGCTAAGGGGATATTTTACAAAATTGTCTCGAATAACTAAGTAATTGTTAGATGGGACACCATTGAGTCTTGATTGTTTTATTGTTAATGAAGAATATTTTCTGCCTATATGTAAGGTTATTGTAAAGATATTGCTTATTACTTAAAATACTACTGTTTTTTTTTTAAATTAATTTATTTTAAATTCTATGAATAACAACTATGTCTGTATAAACTTGCTTCTTGCAATTGATTAGATTTCAATTAACAAGTTGAAACATCTAGTTTTAGTTTACTACTTGGGTTTTCAAGAAAACAATTTTAAATATTGATTCCCTCCCCCCTCTCTTTCAAACTTTTAAATGCTTGTTATCTACATTAATGAATATAATACATAATTTTTTAGGGAAATGAATGTAAAAAATATGTATCAATCATTAAAAAAAAGCATTATTTTGAGAAATTTGAATCATATTATTCTAAGCACTTTATTTAACATTCCAGATGCTGTCCACTTTGAACCCTCTCAGCACTGGAACCTTCCAAAGTGAGCCGGAGAATTTATTGATGGAATGCGGATTCAACTGTGCAACTGAGTGAACAGAACTCCTTGAACAGAAAAGGGAAGTTCACCGCGAATACGCAAATTGTAAGTATAAAACATGTTGTTTTACATATGCATTAGGGCTGGGCGTTGGATTGATACATCGCCAAAACCCAGTGTAAATCCTGCATTGTTAAATCAGTTTCTAATTTTTCTCTTAACCAATGCATTGCTTCCGCACTGACTGCAAATCGAAGTGCCAATGTACGGACACCGGTCTACGATCATTGCCGTTGTAATATCTTTATTGTTTCAAAGCGCCACTGGAAGCGGCACTCTGACGGGAGGTCACTATGAACTACCAACAGTGTTCTACGTCGACAATTTTTTCTGATGATTCTGTAAATTTGGACACTTCGCTGCAAAACTGTTTGAAAATTTTAAATAGTGATGTTTAATGTCTCTTCTCATTAGATGCACGTTTGCGCTCATGCTCGTATTTTATCATTCGGTAAAATTCAGAATATTTTTTGGCAAATTAAAAAATCATCTCTTCCCGAACATTTAAAAGCGGGGTTGTCTGCAAAGAAGTATCATAAGCGAACGAACAACTTTCACTTTTCCCAAAACTTGTAGTAAATGCAATTGTTTTTAAAAACCTTTTTGCAAAAAATATATTGATGAACAGAGTTGATCAGATAATCACTCTACAATTGGCGAGATACGAAATTATCATAACGTGGAACCGTAACGTGGGTACATGCCAATTGGCAAGAAAATTCATTATACATTATTTGTAAATATAACAGGCGAACCAAAAGACCTTTTAATTTTTCTATTACGGGGAAAGCCGTGCGAGTACCACTAGTAATTGAATAAAATATTTCATTTTTCACTTTGCTCCATGAAAAAAAAAAGTTTAAAATTTCCACTTTTTTTTGAAACTGCAAATTTACTGCCAAATTTAAAAAATACAGTTTCAATGTTAGTTTTATTTTAAATAGAATGTTCTTTCTTTACTTACTATAATTTTCAAAATAAATTTCTAATTTTTTTCATTTTGAAAAAGCTCAGTTATCTTAACTATTTCACTTTACCCCACATTGCCCTACTCAGCACAAATGGCTGGCTGTTTATCAGTTACTAGATTACTATGAATTATGACGACAAAATTTACACACATGAAAATTTTCTGCTCTAAGTCTAACAAAAGTAAATTTTAATTATTGCAGTGTAATCTAATTTTAACGACATAGCTGCTTTAGCAAATAAAACTAATAAAGCAGACAGCCTATCCTAGCCCAACACACTTCACAATTTTTTCTTAAATGCAGAATGTCTGTAAACCGAATTTAATGATAATTTAAAGAGTAACTGATGTTAAACAGAAGTCTTTCCACTTGCGGAAGGATATACTTTAAGTTTAAAAACCCAATTGGCCCTGAGAAATAAAGCCTAACAATATTTTACTATTAAAAAAAAATTTTTTTTATGAAAAAAAAAGTTTCCATGAAAAGTTTTTCAGGTGTATATTAAGTCAGAATCGGAATAATATAATTTTTACAGTTTTATGTGGGGAGGGGTTAAGGCGACCAAACTAAGAAGGACTAACCTTAGCTCTTGTTGACCTGAGTTCAACTATAACATATACATTGAAAAAATTGTCTTCTCGTAGTTAAAATTATTTCCGCACCAGATGCAATTTTATACGATTTTGTGGAATTGTGCATTATTGCATCCTTCCACATAAATGCAAAAGGAGATTGAAAGCACAGTACAAGGACAAATTATAAACATAAAAAAAATGATTTTTTTGTGTGTGTGTGGGGGGGGGGGAGAATATGGTAGAAAAACATCCAGGTATAACTCCGTGATATTTATTGTGATTCAGAAATTCATGATTCCTTTCATAACAATTGTTTTGAAGTTATTGAATAATATGCTCGAAATAATTCTTATAACCTGCTAAAATATTATTTTTTCATGGATAAGTTTTGTTTTGTTTCTGGAGAGTCAAGTAATGAGGTTCGGAGCAAAAATTGAGTTAGCAAATAAAATGTTACACTTAGTATAGTTAGGGCAAACCTAACCTGGAAGCATTGTGAAAGCTAAGCATACCCGAAGCTCAGCATTACTTGGCTGCCAGGTTAGGTTCACCCCAAACTATAGCTAGCCGAGAATTATAAGAGATCGAGAATTGTTTTTGAGCTATTGGCTGGCACGTTCAATTCTAACATATCTACTACTCCACACTGCCTTTAAAATTGAAAATATTAATTTAAATATTGTTGCAAAAAAGATATGCATGGGTTTTTACAAATTAACTGTTTCTGAAGTAAGATGCCTAATTTCTCTCCAAATTTCGACAGTGCTGTTGACTACTTTTTTTGCTTGCCATCAGCGTATTACCTCGTTGTCAAGAGAAATTGTAGTCAAATATCTTACCGTAGGTAATTGATGTTTTCATCTGCATGTTTATGTCATGACACTTGGTAATTTATTCAATAAAAAGTCCATGTGTTAAATATTTTTGATATAATGCACTGATATTTTTATTCTTGTAATTTAGGTTTGTGACATTGTGAAAAATTGGAATCGTCGAAAGATGGCCCAGTTGTACCTATGAATCTTATTTGATGTCTATATATGAGTGCAGAAAAACAATGGTACTGATGATGACAGCAAAGCAAACTATTAGTTCAACAATGGCACAAGTAAATAATTTTAAAAATTGTGTAGCGCAAGATCTGCAATAAATGATTTTGTACTTGTAATAAATGTTTTGTTTTATTGAAAACAATGTTAACTATGCACAATTGATAAGTTTCAATAATTTTGATAAAGTTAAATTTTATGGCAGTTATTGTCGCACAGTTAATTACAGGAACTTTTTTTTGCCGGGGGGGGGGGGGAAGGAGGGTATTTTTGTGAAGACTGATTTAAAAAAGAAAAAAAAAACAGTTGGTATGATTTGCGTTTATTTCATATGTTTTGCAATTGTTTGTTGATAAAAGATTTCAATACAATAAAATGCAAAGCAAATACATTCCCAGATGGCTGTTATATCTAATAAAACTACTTTTCTTTTTTTTTTCTTTTCTTTTTTTTTTTTGCTGTTTTTCAAAAAGAAAGAAAAAATATATGGGCTTTTAAAATCTGCAAATGTTAATTCATTATGCTTTAATTGCTCAGCTATATTTTCAAAATAATAGTTTTTTAAACTGAAAATATGCGTGCATAAAACAGAAAATATTTATATTATAAACTGAAAACATCAGTTCATAAAACGGAAAATATTTATATTATAAACTGAAAATTTCAGTTCATGAAACGGAAAATATCTATAATATAAACTGAAAACATCAGTTCATAAAACGGAAAATATTCCGATTGAGAACGGAAAATAGCAGTTTTAAAACGGAAAGTGTTCGTGATAAAAACGGAAAGTGTCAGTATGGAAAAACGGAAAGCATCCGTGATAAAAACGGAAAACACCACTTCTGTAAAAAAACGGAAAATTGTCGGCAACTCTGCTGCCAGTACATTTTCCGTTTTTTGAGGGAATTTTAAAATACAGTGTAGAGAGCGTTTAAAAAAAAAATCCTAGTTACACTGTTTACAAGAGAATGAAAACACTCAACCTTGTAAATGAATCATCAAATGTATCAATTTGCCAATTAAAACACTCTTTTCATAAGTTTTTACTTATAAATGTTCAACCAAACGTATTTTAATAAGTTACTACTGTTAAGCAGGGTTTTTTTTTTTTGAATAATATTTTTAAAAAGTGTGATTTTTTTTGTTTAATTTTCGCTGCTAGCGGTGAAAAAAATCTTTAAATTTACGTGCTACCTTCGTAGTTTGATGACGTATTGAGGAAGTTATGGTGTAGAAAACCAACTTTGAGAAAACAATATATATGATATTGCAACTTTTCATGTTCAAATAAACGTGTTATTATTATTATTTTTTGAGGTTTAGTACTATGCCTCTAATAAGTAAAGATTGTGAATGGAATTTTAGATCAGCATTCAGTTGACGAAAATTAGTCATTCAAAAACGACATTTTCTGTAATATGGCAGAATCGAATCTATGACCTACGTGCTATTAGCAGGACGCTCATACCAACTGACCTAATAAGCCTTCATCTCGGGCCGCAATAAGCTAACCCAGTACACAATAAAGCAATAAAATAAATTGAAATCGATGCCTGCATAAAACATTTTTGATTGCACCCTGGCTTTAGCCTGATTCTGTTGATGAAAATAAGTCATCTAAACGTTTATTGCCGGGCCAATAAGATTTGAACTCATGACGTGCGCATTACTAGCCCAACACTCCAACCGAGTCAGTTCATCTTTTTTCATGAAAACTATGCATTGAAGCAATGCTTCGATTTTTTCAATAGAAAAAAAATGTGTATTGTGTTTTCATTTTTTGCCGAAAGAGGTGAAAAAAAATCTTTAAAGTATTGCTTTGCTTATAAAATTTGAAAAGGTATTGGATGAGTTATGACGTTGTCACAAAAACATCTTTGAGAAACAATATAGAAAAAAAGGGTTAGCTTACCGTTGTTTTGAAATCTTTTCATACATAGATCTTCTTTAGTCAAAAAATTTAAGACTGTAGTTTACTAATAACTTGCGATGAAAAGGCGTCTTGCAAGAATTTATCGTTAAGATCGACCAAGAAGTGACACATACTATAACTGTGATTTATTTTTAAAGATTTCACAGTGGTGCAATAATTTTTTGGTTCCAACACTTTTTCTACCAAAAAAAGTACAATAATATATTCTTTGTATTACTTTAATTCCTTGGAAAATGATTTTATTGCGTGTGAAGGCACTTTTTTAGCAATAAATTTTGGCTCTTCGCACAAATCGCGCAAAGCTGCTTCAGATGTTTTGAAGCGTCATTGAAAACTGATGATTTTCAACCACGGGGTGTTATTGCTTTGAAATATATAAAGAAATGAAATATATTTCTCTGAGAAGAGATGAGTTTTTTCGTCATTCTTACTGTTTATTGCCGCGTCATAAATCCTGTTATATAACACTTTTGTGCATTTCTAATGTTAATTAAATTACACCATCAATGGGTTTCTGAAAGCATTTAAAAATAAATCACTCTTTTCTACATAAAATAAGTTTATTGCATCTATTTTGAGTTTTATTTGCAGGTATACTTAAAATATATATCAGTTAACAGCAAAAATACTGTCACAAGACAAAACTTTATGATAAAACATATCAACGTGTCTATTGAAGTAATATTCTTTCGAGTTTTAGTCTGTTCACTTTTGAGATCTTGCCTATAATATTTCTTCTAAATTTTAAAATCAAAAATTTTAACAGTAATTCTTAAAAGCCATGTCAATTTTTTGATACTTTAATCATTAGTATAAAATCATGCAAGTAGTTCATAGAACATTTTATTCGATAATGCTTTATAGATTGTTTTTTATACATTTTCTTATGATGAGGTTGGATCGGAAACTGATCATGTGTTGTAAAAAAACACATTAAATGTATTATATTCATACATTTAATTAAAAGTAACACATGTTCAATATGTTTAGAAAAAAAAAAGATAAGTATAATGAATAAATATCAAAATAATTTCTCAACGGGGGGGGGGGGGGGTAATGCGGCAGCAGATACAATATGACTTGCAAAAATTAGTACTCAGTTTTGAAAAAACCTTTTCATTTTTTGAGCTCTAATCCTACAAAATTTTTGACTCTTCTTCCAGTTATTTTAATTAATTGTGAGTTCCAGCGAAAAAAAAAGAGAGAAAATTCCTAAATTCATTAAGAGTTGTTTATTAATTTCCTTTTTAATACTAATTAAAATTGCACTTTAAACTATGTATTTATTAGCTTACAGTGTCTGAAAGCTATTTATGGAACATTGTTTTCTTGAATTAGTGGATAACTTTTCTTAAAGTTTAAGCACAGTAATAATGTTCTCGAAGTGTTACTAATACATCATTTTTACTGTTCTACTCATTAAAAAAAGTGAAAACTTCTATGTGTTTATTTCTACCTTATTACCTAAGCATTCAAATGTTAAGTTACCGCCCTAAGGCGAGGCTAAGGCTGAACTACATGGAAATACCAAGCAACTCAGCACCAACATCGAAATATTTTTTTCTAAACCTATTAGTGGTGGTCAGTCTATAATAACCATGCAAAAGTGGTGGTAGATATCCTCTGACTTAACAACGATTACATTCCCACTTAATGTTTAAATTAATTTAGCAAAGCTACGTGTTGTGGTATTTGTCTGCCTTGGCCCATTACAGCTTGTTAACCTAGCTTTTGCTTTGCTTGCTTCTTGTCCAAGCTCTTAACGAAGATAATCGCACCGCAGTTACGGACCTTCGCTTTGTGCTAAATTTATTTTTCCTGCCAGTGTGGAGGTAATCTCAGCTTTAAGGAGAGGACATCTGCCTCCAGCTCCTCTATGGATAGTCCAGCCTGATAACCTCCAGCAGTATCTGCATGCAGTAGGCGAGCTGCGTGGTACTTGCTTGTACTGTAAGCATTTGTCAATAATTTTAATATATCGATTAAATTCAGTTAAATATTTTCCTTTGCGGTTGAAAATTTTTATGTCAGTATTTCAGAGGCATCTATTAGCAAAAACAATCTGGTGCAATTACATCTAATAGGTTCAGAAATTCTTCGTAAATTTACCCGAAATAATTTTGGGAAAACTAAAGAATACGCCAATAAAATATCATAAAAAAAATGAAACATTATAATTCCGTTTGAACATCCTTCCAGTACTGGACATCAAGTAAAACAATAAGTAAGAAGAAAAATAAGTCATTTTTAACAGAATGATTGAATTAATACTTACGTATCGTTTGTTTGAAAAACAAAATATGTTTCACTTGTAATACCGTAAAAACCGTACAACTTTAGACCAGTGTTTTAACTTTAGACCATTGAAGGAATCTGGTAGTATGTGCCCTGTAGTGGTCGTTGGAGCAAAGCTAAAGTTTTTTTTCAAAAAATCAGTAGGTTCGCAAGTGTTGTCCAGCAAAGTTCATGTTGTTTACCCTAAGCTCCAGTGTTATCATTCTCGTGTCAACATTCATTTGTGTTGGGAGGTTTTTTGAAATTTTTGCTTATGCTCTCGGAGTCTCCTTCGAAACCTATATTTGCCGATTGAATTCTCCGAAGGTAAGTCTAATACTTCATTACTTAGGTATCTAAGATGATGCCTTATCGGCGAAACTTGATGTTGCTTTTTTGTGAACATGATTATGACACATTTGAGCACTCATATTTGACTTTCAATTGATGGGAATTAATTTTTGGCCACTCGGAGTAACATTAAAGTTTAAATTATGCATGATCCCAGTGTTGTCCCAACATGAAACTTGGCACAAATAAAGAAAATACTAGTGTATACAAAATATATTTTTTTCAGATTTTTCAAATTATAACTTTTGGAAATACTTAAGGTCAAAGGTCAATTTAAATGACCTTCAAAATTAAAAATTGTACTTTTGTATCATGTAATATATCATTTTAAATCTCTTAATGTAAACTTTCAAAATATATGAAGTTCAAATTTCTAACTTTATTTGTTCCAGAGTTATGGTCAGGCAAGTATAAGCCGGTGAACCAAAACATTAATATTTCGACCCCTTATATCTAAAAAACTACAACAGCTAGAGGGTCAAAATTTGTTTTGTTTTTTTAAATACCATTTAGTAAATGGGTATGAAACTGCAAAATATTGTTATAATCTGAGAGCACTTTTAAGGAGTGAGTTGACATGGAATGACCCCGATGTCATTGGTACAAAAAAAATATCGCAACGACGAAGAAAGCTACCCAATTGGGACAAAAGTTGTATCAAGCCGCTGAAAAAAAAAAGGTTACCAAAAATGCCCTTTAAAAAAATAAAAAACGCAGGAGCAGGTACCTACACTGCAAAAAATAATTGTTGTTTTTATAGTAATATACTGCTTTTTCCTACAGTTTAATACTGCTCTACTAAATAACAGAGAAAAACTGT